>NC_058130.1:458662976-458693633 GCF_016433145.1 Gracilinanus agilis | reverse complement strand
GACTTCCCTTTCTACCCCCTCCCTTATTTCCCCCCTCTTTTTGTTTTAAAGGCCTTATCAATTCCCTCCCCCTTCTCCCTTTTTTTGGTCCTCCCCACTCCCCTGCTCCCCTTGGTTTATCCCTTCTAACTTTCTCAGAAGGGTTAGATAAGAATTTTATTTCCCAATGGATAGTATAGCTACTCTTCCCTCTCCGGGTTGATTACACTGAGAGTAAGGTTTGATTATTACCTCTTTATATTCTCTTCCTCTCCTTCTTATAATAGTATTTGTCCCCTCTCACTCCCATGCCCTCTTTGTAATAGAATATTCTATTTTCTTATTCACTCAAGTTTCTCTTGGTGTCCCCTGATATTCACCCCTTCTTTCCCATCCCCCATGCCATCTTAGATTATTTAGTGTTCCACCCTCACCCTGCTAATTATTCTTCTGATTACTATAATAGTGAATATTATAATAGTGAATAGAGTTCACTACAGAGAATTAAAAATAACATTTCTTAATTTTAATTTTTAAATATTCCTTTTACCTACTAGTTAAGGCTTTTATAAAAGCATTACAAACATTTACAGTCCAAGACTGTGCTCTTATGATATGGATAAAAATATTCATGAGGTTATTATTCAGCAGAGATCTAAGAGAATTCAGAGTAATATTGTAAAAAAATTATTTTATTTATAGAATAAGAAAAAGGGAAGAGAATTAATTATGTTTCAATATTTTCCCTACAACATGCAGATCTCAAAGATTAAAAGTTGTGTATTTATTGCCATTGTCTATTGGTATAGGAAATTTCCACAGAGGAAGCTTTCTGTTTTTTTCTCTCACACTCTGTCACGAAATGAAAATAATCAAACAAACATAAATACTCTCCATTTATCCTGTGTAATACTTTGCATGTTGTAAACACTTAACTTGACTTATCTTGAGATATATGTATATGTATAAAAGCTTTTAGATTACTATTTTGCTAATGGTGTTGAAAACAGAAAATAGGAAAAATGATTGTAATAAATGATTTAGCTCCATCTTTGTTCATACTTCTCAAATATAAATATATGAAGAAAATAAAGATTACTATTTTAGTATAAATTTCTCCTGTGAAACATCAGACAACATATTTTGATAAGGAAAACAAATTTCAGTCACTACTAATTCTGCATTAATATAATCAGATTAATTCTTTCTCCTCATTTCTCATCTGGCTGCACTAATTTGGGATTCCTCTGACTTCTCCACCATGCCTCAGGAATTTCATTAATGGTAAAACAAACAAACACCTCATCTTCCAGGAAGGTCCCATCAGCCTGTCTGAATTTCTGATTGGAGGGTGGAGCCATGAACTCTAAATCTCCATTTAAGTAAAGAGTTCAGCTAAGATATATTATTTCTCTACTGGCTGCACTACTTTGGGACATCTCTGAAGGATTTGTTCACATTGCTCTCATATTAGATAACTTTTTCTTCTTTTCAGCTCCTTTATGTGTTGTATCTTCCTCCTCTATGATTTCCTTCTCATTAAATTGTAAAGTCTTCCAAGGCTGGGATTGTCTTTCTTTCCTTTCTTTTTCTTTTCCTTTTTTTGTATTTATATTACTAGTGATTATCATCCTGCATGGCTGAATAAATAGAGATGATAAATAAATGTTTGCTGACTAGCAGAATTCATGCTCAATTTAATCATTTCAATGATGTGATTTCATCAACTTCTCTACCAATGAGGTGATGAAATGTATTTAGGATGCTGTAGGAAAAGGCTAAGGAAAAGCTTTATGACTAACAGGGGTATAATAGAGCCAGCATGAACTAGTTGAAAATAGCTAATTATTAAATTTTCAGTGTAAATACTTGTACTTTGGAAATCAGAAAACACTACAAATCACAATTTGAATTTTTGTTTTTTTATTGTCTACATTTAAGAGAATGATTGAGAAAATAATAATATAGATGAAACTTAAAATGATGACAGGAATAATATTATTTTTCTTCAGAAAGCCCTGTTAAGCATTTCCTAGCATACCTTTGTGTATACAATGCTATTTTCAAAAAATTTAAAAAATCATCAATATTGACATCCTATATACAAAATGATTTGTTAAGAGCTAACCATGTGTCAAGTATTGAGGATAAAAAAATAAAATTTCTCAGAAGAAACTCATATACTATCTGAGGGAGATAAAAAATTAAAAAATGTTCAACTGCCATGTAGATGGAAAGGATAAGAGTTTAGAAGGTTATGGGAATCTTTATTGCTACAAACTTACAGTGATATTAACTTGGCACTAAAGTTTCTTATCTCCCAAAATATTCTGAAATTTCAAGGCATATACCCCTCAATCTCTGATTCTTCATGCTTTAATTCACTGAGATTCTAGCAGAGAAATATTTTAATCTATGGATAAACAATAGATTATTTAATACTGAGCATCATGAGAGCCACTAGGAAAACTTAGGTCAATTTTTAAGATATGTATTTTCTTTCCTCTCAGAAAACAGTCTAGTACAAATGGACATGTACTATAATATGTAACTTCAATCAAAAATGTACAGAGTAGTTAAGTGTCATAGAGTACTAGCCTACAGTCAAAAAGATCTCAGTCCAAATCAGACCATACAACTATTTTTTTGACCCTGGGCAAGTCATTTAATCCCATTTGCCTCAGATTTCTTATCTATAAAATCTGGATAATGAAATGGCAAACCACTACAATATCTTTGTCAAGAAAATCCCCAATAGGTACATAGCATATACATGACTGAATAACAAAGTCTAGTACAGCAATTTTCCCCACACTTGAAACAGGAGGGTTTGGTTTTATTTTTCTCAGTTTTTGTTTTTGTTTTTCCTATTCAGTTCATGGTCTAGTTTGGAAAAGTTCTGTGACTGACAAGTTGAAAGAATATGAGATAAAGCCAAATTTTAGTGTAAATGAAGAGCTAAATGTGTAAACATGTTGTGTCTTCCATGACTGGGTATTAATCCTGCTTAATCTATCAAAATTACACATTTGGTATTCCTCTCTGATTTACAATCTCCTTCCTAATAAGGAGATTAAAGTTTTTTATGCTTATGGTTGAATAACATCATAGTCATAAATCAGAAGAATGATACTTCCTTCATTTTTTTCTTAAATGATCAAGTTAATGTTGGAAAAATGAAAATCTATTGATTATATGAGCATGTGCCTCTAAACTATAAAATAATTGGATAAACTATTACAAGTATTGCTTGTTGCTTCTACAAAGAAAACAAGTTTTCAGGAAAAGTAGGAGGGGGGGAATAAAGCATTGAACCTGCATTTCAGTGATATTTTGCTAATATAATTACTTGGAATCAGCAAGAGCCTCATTCTTTTATCCAATGAATCTCTACAACAGCATAATGTTTCCTTCTATAATTATGTAGTGAAAAGTCAATTGCTGAATGGACTACAGAGAAACATTTCATGAATCTTAATAATATTGATGAAACAACAATGTTGGCTTCTTCATTAATTAACGCAGAACAATGATTACTATGGACATGGGCCAACTTTCTTTCCCTAATGACTACACCTGACAGTTTGTCTAGAAAAATAGAATTAACAGGTGTATTGGATGAAAGTGGAATGATTTTAGAATAGATTTTCAAAAAAAGTGGCTTGTTAATGGGATGAACAAATATTCATGTAAAAATATTCTGATAGCCTCTTTCTATCGTTAATATTTTTGGAACATAGACTAATAAATTTAGCTTTGAAAACAGGTGGTATTTGTGCATTGTGTGGGTGGAAATATCATCAATCATTCTGTTATTTCTGTCAAATAACCAAAAGCATTTTTATAATATAACATTTACTTGAATAACTTGCATGTACTAGAATTCTTGAATATAAAATTTGAATGTAAACTTAGAGGCCATCTAAAACACTCTCAATTCAGAAATCACTTACAAAGCCTCTGACAATGATGGTCATTCATCAATGCTATGAAATAATTCAAGTGATGGGAGGATTCACTCTTTTTTTAAAAAGTTCCTTTCATTGGTAGACAGCACTGGTTAACTGTAAAAGAACTTTCTTAACTGAAATATGCCTCTTTTAAGTTTTACACACTCACCCTAGCACTTTGAATCTAATGGAAAAAGAAGTCAAATTTTGAAGATGATAGTCCCTGAAATATTTTAAAATGTCTATCATATGATCTATCTAGCCCTTCTTTCTTTAGGATGAGCATTTTCATTTTTCATCTATTCCCAATATGATATATTTTCTAGATTCCTCATCCTCTTGTTTGCTCTCCTATAAACAAACTTTAGTTTTTTAATACTTCCCTTAAAATATGGCACTCAGTAAGGATAATATGCTAGATATAACTTCAAATTTATCAGCTAATTTGATTAGAAATCACCATTTTGAATCTTGATGTACTTGTTAGTGTTAAAGCTGATATTTGAACTAAAGTCTCTCCCCTCCCGCTTTCCAATGTTGTTCTTTCTATATCATCATATGATATTCTTACTAAGTACAAATCAGAGTTAAAAACAAGATTATGCAACATAGCATAGTGAGATAAGGTAAATAAGAATCAACAAACAAAATTAAAAAACAATAAACAAGGATTCAACAAACCTAAGAACATGAAGTAATTCAGGAAAGACACTCTGTCATGAAATGCTTGAAAAATTGTAAGAAAAGGAATAACAAAAAGAGGATCTAGATTTGTACCTTATACTACATTCCATAAAATTTCCAAATGGACATTCTTATTAATATAGAAGGTCATTCTATAAAAATAATAACATTTAAAGGAAATGAATAGATGTATCTTTCAAAATTATGAAGGTGGGAAAAATGCTTAACAAGAAAGGGATAAAGGAAAATACAAAAGATACAAATGATCATTTTCATTATGTGAAACTGAAAATATTAGGCACAAACAAAACCAATATTCTGAGAGTAAGAAAAAAGAAAGCTCTACTAGTATCTGTTATTCACCTGTGTACACCTTATTATTTGTCTTCTAATAAATCCTTCTAATTCTCCTTCTAGAGTAAGGTAAGAAAGAAAGAGGGAAAAAAATTAAGGGCTTTGATAGGGTCAAATTGATGATAGTCCCTCAAAGAAGGATGATATCTGTAACTTAAAAATTGTTTTCATTATAAGAGTAGGTAGAAGAAATATTCATAGGCAGAGATTGTGTTATTAAGATGTTTAAGATGACATTTTAAAAAACTAAGTGGGGGAACAAAAAAGAGGATGGTACAAAGAGAAACTTGAAGGAAGAAGTAAAATATGATAAATTTTACCACATAAAGAGGTGCATAGGGTGGGATAAGAAGGAGAAGAAAAGAGTGGTAATAGGTAATATTTAAACCTTACTCTCAGTGGAATCAGTTCTGAAAGGGAAGAACAGCTGTTACAATCCTATACCACGACTTGTTCAGCCATGCCTTTGGTTTTCAATTTTTTGACACAACAGAAAAAGGACTTCTCTCTATATATTTTTGCAAGTAAGTTCTTTCTCTTCATTTTTTTTTTATCTCTTTGGGATACAGTCCCAGTAGTGGTGTTTCTGAATCAAGTGATACTAGATTTTAAAAGGATCTGCCATAGGAACACATTTGTAGGAGCTACAAAACTATCATTTTAGGTGGGTTTTTTTTTTCACCCACAGAGTATTTTAGAATTAGGTTAATTTACTTCAACTCACATTAGAAAGAAGCTGTAGATGCTATATCTATTTAAAATACTCAACATTTATTTAACCATTTTAGAGGTCCTAAAGACAGCAGACCTTACACACAGCTATTAATTCTGATATAAAAATAAAACTGATTTTAAAATTTTAAAGGCTTTTAAATTAAAAATTTTTAAGGTTTTCTGGTAAAATTTCAAGGATACTTTCAAAATTATATCTAAAAATTATTTTCAAAATTCAGCAAGAAAATAGCTGGCAGTTATAACACTTCTAAATTAAAATTCAGGAAGATACAACAATAATATCCTCTACTGTGATGAGTAGAAGATAAATATATAGGATCTGTATGCCTGAGTTATTGTTATATTTGAACATCTCAGAGAGAGATTTAGAATAATACTGAGGAGAAAACTCCTTCATATGCATAAGAGTTTAGATAGTAAGATAATGTAAAGTTGAATAGGAATAAAAAAAGCACGCTTCAAAAATTCCAAAATCAAGCCTAAAGGGAAAGAAAACACAAAATAAAAACGAGAACACTAGTAGTGGCAAATAGGATTTTTGCTATGAAAAGAAACATGTATGCATCAGTGTTCGTATTTTGTTGCATTATTTCATAAGGCATATCATTGTAGAATAGTGGTTTATTTCACATTTACTTGAATTTTGAAGCATTAATAAAATATATTCATTTTATTTTTAAAAATAACTGTAATTCATCTCATCCGGCCTTCCATATAATTCAGAAACTTGGCACCTCTCTTATCTTTCACCAGATAAAGTATATGGATATTGCAGTGACAGTTACTAAAAGGAAAAATGCAATCAATCAGTTAACAAATATATATGGAGTGTTAGGTTTGTGTGCAAGGCCACTAAAGTACTGAAACTGCTCTGAACCTTCATAGAAAATGACAGTTTTGTGACACATTGCATGAGCCAAATGACCCCTGGAGCTTTGCAGTCGATTTACTCAGATATTTTGGGGTGGGAGGGAGGGATGGAAGAGAAGATATTATAGGAATGAGAATCAGAGAAAGAACAGGGAGCATCATTAAAAACATTCTTGGAGTGAATGGAATAAATTATTGAGTGTATTGTATGCAAAATATTGTGGTATTTACTGAAAGGAAGACCAAAAAAAAAGGAAGCATATTTTGGTCCTTAATGATCTTAAAATCTATGAAGGCATAGGGCTGAGGAGGGGAGAAATTTCATCTGGGAGAGATCAACAAAATAATGATGATGATAATACTAAAGTCAATAATAGTACTTTAAGTTTTTGAAAAACATTGTATCTATATTTTCTCACTTGATCATCACAACAACCCTGTCAGGTAGGTGTTTACAGATAAGAAAACTGAAGGAGACAGAGGTTAAATAGTTTTCCCAGTTTCAGTTTCTTAAACTTTATTTGGACTCAGGTTTTACTGAGATCTATCCAATGCAATGCCTGGTTTCCTACTTACCTAACATAGAAAGGAAAGGGACATTTTGAGAAGAGCTTTAAATACTAAAGAAAGAAGAACATATTTATTCCTGATTCTACTTCATGTCTTTTTGACTACAAGTCTCCCACTATAGATCATGTGTCACACAACACTTTAGTAAAAAGGGACTAATTAGAGAAAGGAGACAACATAGAAATTGTGGGACATCAAGGAAAGCTTTATGTATTTTGATCATATCTGTGGTGAGATGTGAAAGAAACTAGAGATTCTAAAAGACAGAACTGTGTTCAAATAATTAATAAAAATTTAGGTTTCTAATCTTAAGTGTGAACATGTCTTTAAAGGAAAATATCTTTAAACTATATATTGTTTAGAAATTACATAGAAATTATAGAATAGATACTATGTATATTGAAATTAAAAAGGTTCCATGGGGCTTACTAAAAGACATTTTAAAATCTTTAAATTATTTCTATCTTTTTGTAATCTATTTTCATTAAAATATTTTATTTAATATTTGCTAGTATATATGTACATATATATATATATAGTTGTATTTCCATTTATGAGTGAAATTTGGAGTAGATAGCATTTGCTGGGCTAAATGTAGTTTCAGGCAGGTGCTATACATATTTCATTATGTCCCTCTGCTAATATTCCTGCAATAAGATCCAGAACACTCCAGTGAATTTACAATTGGACTCAGAATATTCTCAAATTATGCCATCAGCTGCTTAAACATCCAGTTATATAAGAGAATGTCCCAGGAAAAAAAAAAGAAATCTAAAATATCTTCTGTGTCAGTTTCAGTCAGAAGAAGTTTCATATAGTTATTTCAAAGATGGAGGAGAGTTTTAATCTAAATTTTCTTTGAAACACTGGATAAATAATTTGACCCAGTTATATTTCATAACTTATTTTTAAAATGCAGATGATAAAAAATTATTACTATACCATGGTGGGTTAAAACTAAGCTACCTTCTAAGACTCCTAGCTCTTGTGATAATTTAATACAAATCCTGTTATTGGAGCACAAATGTATTTTTTTATGACAAAATTCATCTTAGTAAGCCAAGTTTTGAACTGCTTTGCTATTAGAATGTAATGAAGCCAAGGTGATATCAGCAGAGTTTCCTATATTGCTTGTTTTTCTCTAATTTTAAAGTGTATGCTACTGACCTCACAGAATGCTGAAATCCAGATCTCTGACCATTTCTAACTGCACTGTCTGTAGCGGTTGTGAAGTAAGTGCAATAAGGGCATCATTTTCCTGTTTTATGAGGCAATAATCTGATTCCAACTAAGTAAAAATGAAGTGGAAGTAATAAAAGTAAGAATAAATGCCCATGAGAATAATCATCTCCATTATTTCCCATTCTCATCTCAAGAAATATCTTCTTTGAGTGGGACAATTTTAGCAACTCAATTCAAAGGGAAGAGTGAATGAAATAAGAACGATATTTTAAGAAAGTAAAGAAACACTACTGCTTGAACAAAAGTTAGAAAGGAATCATCAAACTTTCTAGAGGATTTTCATCTTTAAGTCCCCAAAAGTCAATGTTTTTTATTAAATAACAATTAAGTGCCAAGAATTAGTCATTTGAAATCCATACTGTATGTATAAAGAACCAATGTTTAGCCTTTTCAGCTCTACATTATAATTTACTCTCAAATTCCCATGCCTCCATTTCCTATTGCTGTTTATCACTTGCAAAACTTTAGCCTTTGAATAATATATTCCTTCAGCTTCCACTTCTGTTCATTTGCAGTTGATAGCAAAAGGAGGAAATCCCATGACTGTGCTGACTAGGTACATATAAAATTCATCACATTCAACCTCACTGGGACCTTCTTAGTTCTTCAAGCATTCCATAATTTATCCTCTCCTCTCTCAACTTAGAACATAATTTAAAATAAATAAAATTAGGAACAATAATTTAAATTCATTCTATCTTCTTTTTTACAATTATTCATCATTCTCTCCTCCACTCCAAGTATGTCACAAAGAAAAGAACAAAATCAACAACTCTGTTTGATCATTAGATCCCATTCCCTCTTGTTTTCTCTAGCAAATTGTATGTCCATCATCTCCTTTCTTAGATTTTCAGCTTCTACCCTTCTGACTTCTTCCATATTGAATTCAAATATGTTCAAGTCTTCTCTGACATTAAAAATCTTTTACTATTCCAAAGAATAACTTAGCATTATTATACTTTTTTCTGAATATATTTTTCTCAGTCTTTCTCTATGGGTCTCTGCCTTCCTCTGTTTCTCTTCCTTTTCTAAGCCGGTCTCCTTCAATTTCTTGTCCCTATTTCCTCTCCTCTCATTCACTCTTCAACTCTATAATGTCCCTTTCAACTTCATTATCCAATTGAAACTACTCCCTCCAGGATGATCAACCTCTTTAAAAAATATTACTTATGTATCTTTAACATTGTATTCTGTTAAATTTTGAGTTCAAAATTGTTTCCTCCCTCACAATCCTTTCTGCCTCACTGAGAATACAAACAATATTTTATCAAATATAACTGTGAAATCATGCAAAATATATTTCCATACTAGCTATAATTTTTTTAAAAAGGCAAGAAAATAAAGTGAAAATTTTATACATCAATATGTACTCAAAATTCATCAGTTTTCCATCTGAAAGCAGATACATTTTTTTCATCATGATTCTTTTCGAATTATCTGGAATCATTATGTCTGGATCAGAGTATCCAGGTTTTCACAGTTGATCATTACATGACTGATGATATTGTTACTTTACACAATGATATTGTGATTCTCAGTTCACGTTGCATCAGTTCACAAAGGTCTTTCTTTTTTTTCCTTCAACCACTCTCTTTATCATTTCTTATAGCATAATTTTACTCCATCAAAATCATATATCACAACTTGTTCAGTCATTTCTCAATTGATGGGAATTCCCTTGATTTCTAATTCTTTGCCACCACAAAAAAGCTATTAATATTTGTGTGTGTGTGTGTGTATGTCCTTTTCCTTTTTCTTTTATCTCTTTGGGATACAGACCTTGTAGCAGTATTCCAGAGGTAGAAGATAGAAAGTTTTAGAGTCCTTTGGATTTTTTCAAAAAAATTTCAAAAAGTAAAAAAAAAATCTATTGCTTCTTTTCCTCCCTTTTCCATAATACAACTTTGTTTCATTGCTAGGATAAACAGAAGACAATTAAAAAGTAAATTAAAAACTAAACTTAAGTCAACTATTTTTCTGATTTGTGTTATCAACAAACAGCAGGTATTATTCTTTACTACAGATGAGATTATGAATTTCAGTAATAAACAATTCATGTATATTGTTCTGATTAAGTTATTGTCAGTTTTAGTTCACTAATTTATCTCCTCACAGAAAAAGTTACATCTATATTTGATATCAAAGACATGAAAGGCTGCTGCCTATCCAATTTATTAACTAATTTCTTTATAATTATATTTTAGTTTAAATTTAATGATTTGTGTAAAACATGCCCTCTGACTCTTCCTAAAAGTGATTATGTATTAAAGTATTTATTGAGACTTAGCTACCTGTTTAGAAATTCCTGGGTCAAAAGGAACACTTACTTTTATAGTCCTTAGGACATAGTTTCAAATTGTTGTCCAGGGTATTTGGACCTATTCATCCATCCACCAGTAATTCCTTCCTGAACCTATTTTCTCCTATCCCTTCACAAAATTTATCATTTCTGATAAATAGTTCTATTTTACAGATGAGGAAATTGAGAATGGGAGTAATGTGCCATGTGTTTCAGAGTGGATCAATATTGGGGCTAGGGTTCAGACCTCAGTTTGAATCTTTTATCTTTAATTTAAACTTTTCAGGATTCAGGAACACACACACACACACACACACACACACACACACACACACACATATATATATACATATATATATATATGCATACATACACATCACAGAAAACACAGTGCTATTCTCACTTACTGACTCGTGCCAGTTGTCTTTATTTCAAGATGTATTTATTCTGAATATGCTTGGGACTTATTGACTTTCTTTTAGTCTTAAATAAATATCTTAACTTTTTAAAATATCTAAATGTTTTTAAAAGGATTAAAAAGTCTCCTTTAAGATAATCCTGAAGGAATTTTACTTTCTTTTATTCTGAGAAATTAAAGTGCATGATAGTGTTGTCAATCACCTAAAAGCAGCTACCTCATTTTATCTTTTTTAATCTAATTAATGGTCATGGTATATTGGGAAATCATTAACCTAGAGCAAAAGGCTAAGCTCTGAGTCTCCCTCTGGAATCTGGGAACAAATCACTTAGTCTGCCTCAGTTTGCTTATCTATATAATGGAATTTATAATCCTTGTCATGATTATAGCTCAAGGAGAATACAAGGACACTTCAGATAAGAATGTGAAGTACACGGTAACTAGAAATTGCTCTACATGTGGAGATTTCATTCGGCTCTTTGCATGTTTCCAACCTATTCCAAATAAATTGCTGCCATGGAACTCTGGCTTCATGTTTCTCCACTGAATAATGTTTTCTTCTTCAGACTGTTTAGATATTCTGTGATAGAAATGATCATTGAATATATTGGACCCTACCCTATTTCTAATTTCCTCTCTGGTAGAGCTATTCTTTGCCATGATTGGAGAAATGTTCATCAAAAAAACACGGAGATATCATCTCATACCTATCATTAAATGATAGTAAAGTGAATCAGAAAAATCCCATCAGATAAAAAGATAAAAAAGGGGAAAATTTGGAAATGACCGAAGAGTTGTGAAAAAGATGGGGACACTAATACATTATTGGTGAAACTATGACCTGATCCAAGCATCTTGGAAAGCAATCAGAAATTATGTTGAGTGATAAAAAGGGTATACCTTATGACCCCAAAATACCATTATTGAATTTATTTTCTAATGTGACCAAGGGAAAAAACAAGGATTTATGTGCTCCAAAATATTTATAGCTGCTCTCTTTGTGGTGGCAAAGAATTGGAAATTGAACAGATGTCCATCAGATGGAGAATCTCTAAACAATTTGAGGTATATGGTTGTGATGGAATACAATTACTGCATAAGAAATAACGAGCAGGGTAATCTTTTGGTGAAAAAATGGAAAGACTTACATGAAAAATATAAGAGTGAAACAAGCAGAACCCAGAGAGCATTATAAACAGCAATAAGATGTTCTTTGAAAAATGGCTCATGTATGTCTACCTCCAGAGAAATAATTGATAAAAAGCAAATAAATAAGACATAGTTTTATGCATAATGTCAGTCTGAAGATTTGCAAAACTTATCCCAACAAAAATCCTCTTCCAAACTGCTCCATTTATGATAAAACTGCACAAAAATCCTTCTACTCTCTCAGACTATAATTTTGGTCTTATCATAGAACGCTCTTTTCCCCTTCAGCCCATAAATCCATATAGGTGGCAAATCTTGCTATTTCTGCTTAGACATCTTTCACAGAATATTTTTCTCTCCCCTTATATAATTACTTTAGACATGGTTCTTATCACATATAACCTGAATTACTGCAACAGCCTTTTAATTCATCTTCCTGTTTCAAGCTTCTCATCACTCCAATCCATCTTATACACTGTTATTAAAGTAATTCTCTTTAAGCACAAAAATATCTGTGATTTTTCTATTTGTTCTGATGGTTTCCCATTGCCTCTAGGAGAAGATATAGTTCCATCTGTTTAGCTCTAACAGTCCTTCATAACATGAAAAGAACTTATCATTCCTGAATCTTCAAGCTTTTTGTTCATTCTACAATATTGTCTAACTGGCCTGCTATCTCATCCTCTCATCAATCACTTCATCTCTCATTTTTGTACCTTTTCTCTTTGATCCCTCTTTTCCTTTTTAGTTACAGTTCAAGGATTATCTTCTGTGTGTTATTTACCCTAATCCACCTAACTGTTTGTACACACCATCTCAAACTACTTGTAATTAAGAAATTTTGCATTTATTTATCTTATTTATATGTGTATAACTTTGTGTGGAAACACATACATACATATACTAGATATGTGTGAAATTTATTCATCTCTTAATATTTACCAGGCATTGTACTAAGTCCTTAGAATACAAACACAAGTACAGAAGCAGAAAGGTGATCTCTGCCCTTAAGGAGTTTACATCTTATATTCTAATGGGAGAAGTGTCAAATCCATTTTGCTGAAAGGGGTTCAACCTTCAGAGGGGGGTTCAGGCTACATCACAGAATTCCATAAAGCCCCCCAGAACTCAAAGAGAGGGGCCAGTTAAAAGCAGTTGAAGCCCAGGTATAAGAAGCCAGGTCAACCTGCTTGCTGTTCTTGGGTCTTGAGTCTTGAATTTGAGTAGAGGGATAATCTGGGTGACTCTGAGCTGAGCCATTCAGTACTTGACTGCCAAGCTGTTTTACTTTTGTTAGACATTCAACAATATCACAGTCTATCTTAGTTTAGCTATCTGGGTTTTAGAAGAAGAATATTTATAAGGTTAGAGAGCAGATCAGCCATTCAAAATACCTTACCACCTTTGGGGGGGAGGGGCTGCTTTGACATAACTGTTTCAGGGTTTCTCTGACCATATCAATCCTTATCCAACTCCTATCCTTCCCATTCTCACCTATAATTAAACCCTTAACATCTAGCAACAGGGTCTGGATACTGATATTTTGGGGGATATACTCACAACCTCCATAAGTCAAGTTTCTCTTAGTGATGGCTCTGTAGCACATCCTGACCTCTGAGCCAGTGAGTTGTTTCTAAACATCAAGCTTCACCTATTCTATTCTGTGGGGAATAATACAGAGAAAGATATAATCATAAGGAATTTTCCTTTCTCCACTTACCATATTGGCCCAGAAGATATCAAGTCAAATTGTTCACCATTTCTGAACTGTTAACTGACTTTCCAACTGCCTAGTGGGAGGGGGGAAGTGAAGGAGCACTTTGACAAGATCCTGCCCCTCCCTTCCTGCTTGTGTGGGTGTGACCCTCCATAGATCAAAGAATTAGGGAGACTAAATTGCCATTGACCCCTGTCATCTTTCAGTTTCCCAAATACAACAGTTTGGTCAGCCAGCCTAGGATTTCTTTTCTGAACCTGAGTGTGGAAAGCTTTATCATAGCCAGCTTTGTTAATAAGGCAATTGTTACTCTAGGGTGCTCTGTGGTACTGTTGTATGGTTTATGAAGGGCATGTTTGACTCTATGGCTGGTGACAATCCCTCAGTTTTTTATTAGAGTCAGGCGGTATATTAGATTCATGTCAGTGGCTGACCATACACCTGGGTGAAGCTCTAGCCTATGTTCCATCAGGGATGGCCATGATAGTGACATTTTATGGAGCCTTAATGATATTGGGAAAGATTTTGAATTTTACACTTTGAAAGGCAGAAGTGCCAAACTTGGCTCTGGAAAGATTGATTGAACAAATGAAAGCACTTATTGAAATAAACAAACATATTAGGGAAGACAAGAAGCTAGATGCACATTCATCATGCAGCTAGAGATCATAGAGAGAACAGTTTTGCCAAAGAAGGAAGGAGAAAGTAAACAAAAGGCCATGGAAAATAACACCACAGAACAACAAGCTATAGGGGTTGAAGTGTCTCCTGTCACCATTCTACCTATAACAGACAGGACTTTAGTGCAACCAGACTCAGGCATAATAAATGTAAAGGGCTACAAACCATTTTCAGGGGGTGATTTGGAGATTTTAATGAGGAGGTTTCCCCAATTCTACACAAATGCTCATAAATCGATAAAGGAGTATAAAAGGGTTGTTAGGTTATGTAATCTGACATTTGAGGACATCGAGTTGTTGTTATCTGAGTTTGACACCCCTAGTTAGGAGGCAAAATTCATTGCTGAGACTAGGAGCAACCCCAACCTAGCCTCTTGGCCTGTACAGCATCAAGATATTAAGCTATCCTCCCATACCAAAATGGCATACCTAAAACACTGTAGAGAAGATTTGGGTGAGGTGATGCGTCTCTATGCACATTGCTCCAATGCATGGGGATCCTTTGAGAAGCTTAGGCAAAGGGAAGAAGAACTCCCAAGCCTATATTTAGACAGGATCTTGGAGGCAGGAGAGACCATCTTGGGCTTTAGGGAAATGACCACAGCAAACAATATCCAACATGTAAGGCATCAGTTTGTTAAGGGTCGTGTAACTCCCATTTAATCTTATTTTAAGTTGCATTGCCCACAATGGGAGACCATGCCCATTGAGGAACTGAGAACTGCAGCCTATGTTCATGAGTACAGGGACACTGAGCCTAAACAATCTAAGGCTTCAGAGAAAGATAAACAAATTGCTGAGTTAAAAAGGCAACTGAAAGAGGCACAGAAGGCAAAAGAGATAGAGGAAATAAAGAACATGGCTCTGATGCTCCACAATCAGAGGCACCAGAGTAGGCCAAGGCAATCCTCCAACAATAGTAACAACAACAACTCTGTCAAATGGTGTTTTCTTTGTCAGAAATTAGGCCATATAGTTAGGAACTGTAGATACAAGTCACAAATAAATTTTGGCAACAAGAATAACAACAACAACAAAGGGAGGAACACCTATTATAACTCTAGGCACAACAATAATAACAGCAATAACAGGGACAATAACACCAGATACAGTGACAAAGCAAAAGCCAGATGTTGTGATCATACCTGTGCTAGTTTTAGTAATTCCCCCAGTTTGTCTAAGATAGAGGAATATGTGTCCCAAGGAGAAAGACCATATACCGACTTATGAATCGAGGAAGCAGCATTTGTTGTTGCAGTGACAGATAAGGGCAATGGCAATAATAAGACAGAGGAAAGTGAGAAAGAGAAAATGGGAGTAGAAGTCATAAATTATGGGCTGCTGGATGTAACACAAAGTTACAAAGAAATTACTGAGGAGGAGATGCAGGTGCAGAATGATATAATAGAAATAAAAGAGAGAATTTATGGGAAGGGAAATAGTGATTCGAGTAATGATAAAAGAAAATCATGCACATCTACACTAAATGTTGATTCAAGCTTGAAGGAAATAGCATTCATTAATTCTCACTCTATTAGAAAAAAAAACATTATTATGTAGTAAGACTATGGATCATTTATATCAATCAGTAGTATAGCAAGGCCAAACAACAAGGGCAATGATTTTAGATGGGTATTCTAATGGGGATCTCTTACAAACAGACAGTGTCAACAAGGGAGATAAGGTCCTGCAGGCCATTGAAAAGGAAAGTGAAAAATCTCAGACACAGGCACAATTTGCAGGGAATGAATACAAAAATAAATTACAAGGTACAAGCCAAAAACAAAGGTATGAGGGTCAAGCTAAAGAAAGCTGGGAGAAGAATATGATATGCTTACTCTGGACATTCTCCTCAGTGGAGATTCGAGGAAGAACTTTCAGTGAGAGTATGATATAGGGGAGATGGTACTTCCATTGTATCAGTTCTAGGGCTAGAAATGGACTTCAGGAATATTAAAACAAGACTGGAGTGCTGCACGAAGAAAAATTGAGATATAAAATTATAATATATACATATATATCTTTATCTATATCTTTGCATATATGTATGAATTTATATGCATACTTCATTTGGTTTTTTCACTCATTAGGTAATAGATTTTTTTGCAAATTATTGAAATTTATTTCATCCCATCATTTCCAATTTTTTGCCACCACAAAGGGTGAGGTTATAAATATTTTCATATAAGTTGCTTACCTTATTATCTCTTTGGATTATAAACCCAGCAGTGGTATGGCTGGATCAAAGGGCAGGCAGTCTTTTAACGCCCTTTGCATTCCAGAATGGTTGGATCAATTCATAACTCCACCAACAGTATATCAATGTCCAAATTTTGTCACATCCTCTCCAACATTTAATACTTTCTTTTGATGTCATATTAGTCAATCTGTTATGTGTGAGGTGATAGTCAAAGATATTTTGATTTGCATTTCTATAATTATAAGAGATTTAGATCAGTGTGAAGATGGGTTAAACAAACAGGGTAGGGTTTTCCATGTATCCTTGTGGCAATCAATACCAGGTTCCCATGATAACCTTTCCAGGTAAAAGCAAATATATTTCTGGAATCCTATGAATTGGTATCAAGAAAAATGCTGAGCAAAAATCCACTACAGTAAAGTATGTGGCTGTGCTGATAATAGAGGAAAGTATTGTGTTTGGGTTTACAACCACAATATGTCTTTTTATGACATGATTATTTAAAGCCCTTAAATCTTGAACAAATCTACCTACGACTTTTCCATGTGGGCCTAATTTTGGCTTTTTGACAGTTAAAATCGGTGTATTATATTGTATTTGGGAAACTAAGATATAAGGCGTCTGTAGCAATCAAGTCTCTAATCTTTTGGTCTATGGAGGGACACACACACAAATAGGTTTGAACTGGAAGCGAGGGGCAGTATCTTGTCAAAGTGCTCCTTCACTTGGATACCCTGTCTTCATATATTTTCTTTACTTTTCCTATACTTTCATTACTATCCCCAAGTCAGCCTTTTTACAGCTTGTTTAGATCTTCGATTTACATAAAGCTGACAGACAGGTGAGACCAAACATTTCCTTTCCTTTAGCCTTTAAAATACATTAGAAAAGCAGCCAATTTTAATCTTGGCTGCAGGGCCCTGAGACCTCAACTGAGGAAGCTGTTTCCATCCCCCTTGCCTCAGGGAACAAATTAGCTGACCCTCAGTTTCACCTGGGAAGAAATCCTATTTTTCAGTTGTCTTACTGGGGACTAGCATACTGCTTTGTCTCTTAGCTAGCCCAGGGACATACCTGAAAAAGCTTAGAAGCAGCTCTGCTCCACACCCAAAGCAGAAGGCACTAGACTCAGCATATTAGTAAGGTCTTTTAGGGAGAATAAATTTTTAGGCTGAAATTAGGTCTTAGCCTTGTTTTACTTCTGGGAGTCTACTTTCTTTTCCAAACCCCACGTGTCTCTAGTTTTAAAATCTAAGTGAGAAGTAAAAGCCTGATGGGGCCAACTAGAACTGAGCTGACCTTTTGCCCAAAGAGGGAAGCATTTGGTTTTAGCAGTTTTAGCCTCGGGGGATGGAGAAAAGAAAAAGCTCCCTCAGATTTCTAAAATTGAACTTTTGAAGCTGAAAAGAGTTTCAGCTACACCTTGTTGCCTCCCCCAAACTTAGTCTCTGAAAGAAACTCAGCCTGTCTTGGGCTAGAGATTTTGTCACACCCTCCTAAACCTAATCTGTAGAACTCAGCCTCTGGCTATGGGCTTTGTTTTTCTGCCTGCCAGAAATAAATGAGATTTTAATTTGAAAAACAATAGGTTCCACACCTAATCCTTAGAAAGGAAAAACCTAACCAATAGGGATATCTACTGACAAAAAGTAAAATTACAGGCAACTTAACAATTAACTAAACAAAAATGTGGTTCCAACCAGTGAATGCCTTACTGAATACCTGATTTCAGACTTTCAATTACATAGTCAAAATTGTAGAAACAACTATCTTTTTGCTGTTTAGAAATCCCACAGAATATATTACAAGGGATATATCCTGCACTATATTTGGGTGTGATGGTAATACTTCTAGGGAGAGTGGTCTATTTTTACTTCTTCCGGAGAGACTTGAGAAATACCCTAGATATACTAGAGAAGCAAAATGCCACTTCTAATATAGAACAACCCAGGGTACCACAAGTTCAGTTTAATAATAACTCAAAGTTGGACAATGTGGAGGAGAGTATATTGCAACTGATGACTTTTATAAAAATCCTTGCAAAATATTTAAAAAGAAGAAAATGAAAAATGAGAAAACTCCAGCATAAGAGAGACTTACTTCTCCATACTTCCTCATCATCTGAGTCTCTGTCCAACTCTGCTCCTGACACACTGTCCATTCAATCCATTGCTCCGGATACTGCCACACCCCCTACTCAACCTATACCACCAACAGTCCCTGCCATTGCTCCAGCCCCTCCCCAATCCAACTCTTCCTCCCTTGCCCCAGCCCCTAACCCCTCGTCCCTTTCCCCTAACCCTTCCTCCTTTGCCCCAGTCCTTGACCCCTCCCATCCTGCCCCTTTTACCTCTCATCCTTCTAACCCTCCCTACACCCAACCCCTTCCCCTTAGTTTACCTACTCTTTACCCTCCTCTTACCTACCCCACTGATCACCAGGTGGAAGCCTAGAGGCAGGAATGCAAAACGATGCAGCCCATAGCCTATTTCCTTTATGGGAAGTACCCACCTTCAATAAAGATGGGGTCTTGGTGCCTATAAGACACTATTCACCCTTCAACCTTCAAGATTTAGCTATATTCAAAGAAAATATGCCTACTTTTGAGAAAGAATCAATCTTACTTGTAAAAAAATTTAGAGAATATGTCCCAAACTTATGACCCCAGTTGGCAGGATGTTGAAAATATATTAGATAAGTTTCTGATAACCAGTGAAAAAGAGAGAATCATTTCTCTGGCCAATCACAAGAAAGGTAAGGGAGGACCTAAATGGCCCCTCCAGGAGCTGAGCTGGAATGACAATTCTGTCCCAGATCACAACAAATTATGCAATGGCAGAGATGCATTACTGTCAGCCATGAAAGTTTTGCTGATACACCTGACATCTGGTCAAAATTTGAGGAAACCAAACAATATACCAATGAAACTCCCTCCCATTTTATGGACAGGCTGACTGAAGTGGGAGACATATATATGGACCTTGATTTAAGCAGGAAATGGGATATTAGACATGTACATAGTCAATTCATTGAGAATTCATGCAAAGTAGTCAAAGACTATTTTAAAATTAACTGCCCAAACTTGGAATCTATCAATCTTGAGGAATTGAGAAAAGTAGCATTTTATGTTTTTAAGGGCCATGCACAAAGACATGAGGAAGACACTGACTCAATGGATGCTTTAAAAGAAGAAATTAATATGCTAAAAGAAAAACTGAAAAACAAAGGAGAAACTATAGCTCCTCTCCAAGAATCTGTCAATCCATTATCTGCCACTTCTTTGAGAAGAAGGACCACACAATGATGAACTGTAGGAATTTGTTAAGAGTAATCAGAAATAATACCCAGTCAAAAGATAAATATAGAAAAACTACAGGAATAATAATTATAATGATGATGATGATCATGATGATGATGATGATGATGATAACAGGAATACGCAACATTAGTAGTGATAAAAATGCTAGGAATAAGACTCGGGAAGATGATACCAAATGACCTTGCAACAGTATATCTTAAGTGGAGCTCTTCCCCAAACTACTCAGGGTGCTAGTGTCCTTTGGGGAAGGGGGGCCAGGAGCCCAAGCATCTTTATGAAGGTGCGATGGGGGGGAAAGGGCTTTGGAATCAAAAAGGGAAACCTTTGACTTTCCAGAACCTGATGCTTTAATGCCAATTATCCCCATACATTCTCCCCTAAATAGTAAGGAACCTCATGTAACCCTAAAAGTGGGAAATTCATATTACAATTGTTTGCTGGACACTGGGGCTTCAAGATCAGTACTGATGAGTAAACTAGATGAAAACTGTAATTCTATTGGCTCTCTAAATGTAATAGGGGTATCAGGAGCACCTCAAAACATCCCAAAACTTTCTCCTCACATGCTAAGTGTAGGACTCCTAACTGTGGAACACTCCTTTCTTTTAATGCCTGAATCCCCCACAAATTTGCTGGGAAGGGGTCTGTATGTAAATTTAAAGCCACAATAATTTGCAATCCAGATGGTTCTAAGTCATTAGAATTGCCAGAGGACCTTTTAAACTTGCTCCCTGTACTTCTCTCAGAGAGTCAGGGAGTAAAAGAGCCTCCCACCTTTGAAATCCTAGATGATATCCCGAAATCTCTCTGGGCCACATCTTCTTCTGATGTAGGCCTACTTAAATCAGCTGTTCCTGTTCAGATTAGAACAAGAGGAGGGCTAGCTCCCTCCATTCCTCAGTACCCCTAATCAAAAGAAGCTATTGAGGGAATCACCCCATTAATAAATTCATTAACTGAACAAGGAATAATAATCCCATGCAAATCAGAATATAATGCACCCATTTTACCTGTTAAGAAACCAAAAATAGGCCCAGATGGAAAAGCCCAATATCGATTTGTTCAAGATTTAAGGGCTGTAAACAATCATGTCATAAAGAGAAATCCTGTGGTTTCAAACCCAAACACAATTATCTCTTCTATTCCCGAACAGCCACTTACTTTCCAGTAGTGGACCTGTGTTCAGCCTTTTTCTCAATTCCTATTCATGAGGATTCCAGACACATATTCACCTTCAACTGCAAAAATTCTCATAGACATGGTCTCGTTTGCCACAAGGGTACATGGAAAGCCCCACACTCTTTGCACAGATTTTGAGCCAAGATACAAATAATATAACATTTAAAAATAGTAAGTTAATTAAATATGTGGATGATTTACTCTTGGCTTCACCAGATGCCAAAACATGTCAAGAAGATAGTAAACATCTTCTTTTAGAATTACATAAAAGAGGCCATAAGATCTCAAAAGAAAAGGTTCAGTGGTGTCTCCACAAAGTGGAATATTTAGGGTTAATTTTAACTGCTCGTGCCCTTTATATTTCTCCTAAGTGCATTGAAAATATTAAAAAATTGAGTGATCCTACCCCTAAAAAAACACCTAAGAGCAATCTTAGGATCAACAGGTTTTTGTAGACAATGGATCCCTTGCTATGGGGAAATTACTAAACCCCTTAGAGCACTAACAAAAGTTTCAGTCCCTGAACCTCTTAAATTAGAGCTAGAATACTTGTTAGTTTTGTCAAATCTAAAAGAAGCTATCCTGTCTGCCCCTGCTCTAGGAATCCCAGATTATAACAAACCATTTACTTTATATGTACATGAGTGTGGAGAGGTAGCTTCAGGTGTTTTAACTCAAACTTTGGGACCTTATCATTGTCCAATTGCTTATTATTTGGCCCAGTTGGAACCAGTAGCTGCAGGAGCACTACCATGTCTTAGAGGTGTCGCTACCACAGCTTTGTTAGTAACAAAAACTTTTGATCTAGTATTGGGATGTTCATTAACAATTATGTGCCCACATGAAGTATAAGACATAGAACTCAGGCATTTTCTGATCAGAGAATTACAAGGTATGAGATAACCTTACTAAATAATGAGAATATTACTTTGAAATGTTGTATAACTCTTAATACTGCCTCTTTGTTTCCTGATTTACCAGTCTCAGAAGAACCTTTACATAATTGTAAAACACTAGTGTCCATGGCTGAAAAGCCTTGAGACAATCTCCTGGACACTCCTTTAGACAATCCAGATCTAGTCTTATTTACTGATGGTTCTTCTTTTATGAGGGATGTCATATGCTACACTAGAGCTACTGTAGTCACAGAATTTGATACTGTATGGTCAACTTCACTGCCCTCAAACCTAAGTGCTCAAGCCATGGAACTCATAGCATGTATAATTGCCAAGGATAAAAGAGCAACAATTTATACAGATTCTAGATATGCATTTGGAATTTGTCATGCAGTGGGTATGTTATGACTTCAGAGAGGATTTTTAACCTCAGCTGGAAAATCTATAGCTAATGCAAAAATTATTAATGAAGTTCTTTCTGCTCTCCAGCTACCCAAAGCCCTAGCTGTAGTTCATTGCTCTGCCCATACAGGTGGCACTGAACCTGTCTCTAGGGGAAATGACTGGGCAAATACTGCTGCAAAGCTAACAGCTATAGAAGGGCCTGAATTAATTTTAACATTAACAACCACTGATGACTTAAATTCATCACTTTCCTATGTTGAGAAGGAAGTAGAAAAATGGAAGCAAAAATTTAAAGCTAAACAGATGAATGGAGTATGGGTGTCCTCTGAAGGAAAACCGCTGCTCCCTAGAAACTTTTATCACCAAATTTTATCACCAAATATGGTCTTCCATACTTTAATGGGACATTTATTTGGATTTATCACCAAATCCATTCATAAAAATGATCATTTTGGTACCCAGGGCATTGTGGTCTCTGTTAAAAGGATATGGATAGCTCCTGACATAACCACTATAGCCTCTAAAGTGTGTGCATCTTGCCCTACCTCCCAAGCATATAACCAACATGCCTTTTGTGGCAAAGTTTTGGTGGGCATCCTCTGGCTTACACACCTTTTGAGCACCTACAAATTGGTTTCATAACAATGCCAAAGGCTGGACAATATAAACTATGTCTAGTCATAGTGGATCAACTGACCAGGTGGCTGGAAGCATTTCCTATTGCCCGCCATAGTGACTTTTGTCTCCAAGGTGCTTTTAAAAGAAACCATTCCTTGTTTTGGCCCCCCTGACAGGGGAAGTCACTTTACTGATTCAGTTTTACCTGAAATATATTCCTGTTTGGGGATAACTCCCAAATACCATGTACCATATCACACCCAGAGATCATGCCAAGTTGAAAGGATGAAAAGAGAACTTAAATCTATGATTAGCAAATTATGCACTGAGACACATCTGAAATGGCCTGAAATTCTCCCTCTAGCTCTTCTTTATCTTAGAAGCAGGCCCAGGGGAGATTTACATCTCACCATATGAGGTGCTTTTTGGACATACCCCTATACAGGCTAAGCCTTTTTCTCCTGCATATACATCACTATTAGGAGGAGATACTTCTATTGCTTCATATATACAGGAATTGCAACACAAATTGTGTGAACTCCATGAATCTGGAACTGCAGTACAGGCAGGACCAATAGACTTTTCACTTCATGACCGGAACCCAGGAGACAAAGTGTATATAAAGAATTTCCAGGGCACTGGAGCAACTCAGCCTTCATATTATTAACCACTACAGGAGCTATAAAAATTGGGGAAAAGCACTCTTGGATTCATTGCTCACATGTAAAGAGAGCATCTTCTATTGAAACTGATTGACTGTTTCCTGTTACATACATTGGAGATAACATTTCATAGACAAATGGATGTTGTTTTTGGAATCTCATTGTATTTTTTCTCCCTGAATTTATTTTTAGTTTTTTATTGCTTTTCCTATTATCTTTAAATAGAATAATTGATTTTTTCCCTTTTTCTCATTTCTTGTACTTAAAGTACATATAATCACTATTAATCTTTTTAACTTTTACAGTGATATAATTTATATCTATATATATTTGCTGTAATATTACTGCTTACTCACAAGGCTTTAGACTTTGGGAACTTGCCATGTATTATTAAATGTTATGCAACAACATCACAGTTTGCCTCTGTTTAGTTATTTAGATATAGAGGAAGAATATTTATAGAAATAGAAAGCAGATTAGCTATTCAAGTTACCTTTCCACTTGTAAGAGGGGAAACTAGATATTTAAGGTATGGTCACCAGAAATAAGATTAACTTGATTTCAAATAAAAAAAATAGACCCAAGTCAGAATGACTTTTATGGAAATTTATTTACAATTAGGAAGGTAAAGCAGGTTGGTAGTTAGGACCTAAAATGGCTTTGTGCAGATTTAAGCCTGAAGCCCCAAGAGCAACCCAGGACCCAAGACCCAACAAGCAGAGTGACTTGCCTCCTCTAATCCCAGGGCTCCAACTGCCTTTAACTGCCCCCTCTCTCAGAGTTCTCAGGGGACACTATGGAATTCTGAGCTGTAGCCTGAACCCCTCTCTGCAGGTTGAATCCCACCCTGCAATATGACTCTCACAATTATATTCTGATTTGCGTGGAATTATTATTCCTTACTCAATTCATGGATTTATTACTGGGGTAATTTCCTCAATTCCCTCTTTTGATACGGGGTACTGAGGAATGGAAGGAGGTGGGGAATTTTTCATCTCAATCTGAATGGGATCAGCTAATTTAAGCAGGCTTTCATTGGAAGAAGATGTGGCCCAAAGAGACTCGGGTATATCAGCTGATATTACAAAAGAAGGAGGTTCTTTCTTCTCCTGGCTCTCAGAGAGAAGTACAGGGACCAAATTTAAAGATTCCTAAGGAAATTCTAGTAACATAGAGCCATCTGGAGCACATGATATTGATGCTCTTACCTTACATAATAGGTCTCTTCCCAGCAAATTTGCGTGGGTCCCAGGCATAATAGAAAAGAATGTTCTATAGATAAAGGTCCCACAGATCCCATTGTAGGAGAAAGTGTTGGGACCTTTTGAGGTGTTCCTGACATACCTACTATATTTATAGATCCAATGGGATTGAATTTTTCATCTGGTTTACTCATCAGAACTAGATGCTCCAATATCTAAAAGGCAGTCATAGTATGAGTTTCCTACTTTTAGGGTCACATGCGGTTCATTACCATTTGCGGGGGGATGGATAGGGATAATTGGCATTAAAGCATCAGGTTCTGGAAAATCAAAGGCTTAACTTTCCATTCCCAAGGCCCTTGCCCCCTCATCACACCTTCATAAAGACTCTTGGGCATTTCTTTTGGATCCTCCAAGCTGAGAGGGACTTTCACCCTGAGTATAGAATGGATGAGCTCCACATTGGATGTATTGTTGTTGGGTATTTTGTTGTGTATCATAATTTTCCTCATTTGGAGTATAATTTCTGTAATTATTTATATTATAATTTTGATAATTGTTATATCTTAAATCTGTTATATTTCTGAAATTATCATTGAAATTACCATCATTCCTAAAATTCATATTATTGAATACTTGATTCCAATTTCTGCAATTTAACATTAAGTAGCCTTTCTTTCCACATAAATAACATTTTGGTTGTTTATTTTTGGATTCTTGCAAAGGCGCTAGGGTCATTCCATGATCTTTTCTTTCCAATTTTCTTTTAAAATTTTATTTTCTCTCCTTAATTCCTCCATTGACTCCCTGTCTTCTTCATTTTTTCTCTCATGGCCATCAAATAAGTATACAGCTACTCTTCTTAATTCTTCAAGGTTCATACAGGACCAATTGGGGCAGTTGATTCTAAAATAATCTTTTACAACTTTACAGCAGTTCTGTAGAAACTGCTGCCTAATTTGTCTGACACCCATTTGTTTGGAAAAGTCCAGTTCCAGATATCTACCTCCCAGATCAATGAGTCTGTCAATAAATTGGGAGAGTTTCATCAGTTTTTTTAAACCCTTAACTTCAGTGTATTGTCTCATAGGTGGAAGAGTGGTAAGGGTGGGCAATGGGGGTCAAGTGACTTGCCCAGGGTCACACAGCTGGGAAGTGGCTGAGGCCGGATTTGAACCTAGGACCTCCTGTCTCTAGGCCCGACTCTCAATCCACTGAGCTACCCAGCTGCCCCCAATTTTTTGTCTTAAATTTTAAAATTTTTTCCATGTTCCTGGTCTGTGAGAATAAGCCCTCTTTGCTTTTAATAATGCCTCTCTAGACTGACACAATCTTATGTAATCCTGTTCATTACTGAGGTTCCATTTTGGGTCATCACATGGCTAATTAATTGTTTTCCTAACTTGGGCCTGATTAACAAGAGAGAAAATCTTATTTTTCTACCTTTCCTTCAAAAAGGCTTATAGTAGGTTTTCAACATCCACCTATCTGAGGTCATATGTGAGAAAGTGACCTCGATTGTTTTGATTACTACCATTGATTCATCTTCAAAAGAAGGACATTCTTGTTTGAATCTTTCAATATCCTGGGGATAGGGTGAATGGTTAATAGTGCCTAAGGGAAACTACATCCCCATTCTTCTTAAATGTGGGTACTAACTTCAGGGGTTATAGGGTTTCACCAGGATTATTTTGTATCCCTGTCTGTAGGCTTGATGTTTCATTTTCAATAGGATATGTAAGGGGAAAGGAAGGAATAGGTAAACTGAGAGGGAGGTGTTCTGGGAAGGGAGGGGCAGAGGGATAGTTAGGGGCAGGGTGGGGGGCTGGGCAGGAGGGGTAGGGAGAGGAAAAGGTTTGGCATGGGGGAAACTGGCTGGGGCAGAGGCAGTAGTAGGGTATGGATGAGTTGGGCAGGGAGGCAGAGGGATAGGTAAGGGCAGGGTTGGGAAACTGGGGCAGGAGGGGAAGGGGGAAGAATAGGCTTGGCAGGTGGGAAGGGGGCTGGAGCAGGGGTAGAAGGGGTAGAAGTATCAGGGGGAGGAATGAATTGGGCAGAGGAGGAAGGACCGGGGTAGAGGAGAAAGGACAGGAGGTAGCAGTTGCAGAGGAGGGGGTGGATTGAGTAGGAGGAATAAGATTATGTAGGGTAGGTTGGGAAAGAGATTGAATTGGCTCCAGTAATGAGTAAGTGTGGAGAGATTCTAGAGCAGGGGTCGACAACCTTTTTGGCCATGAGAGACATAAATGCCACATTTTTTAAAATGTAACTTTGTGAGAGCCATATGGTGCTCACAGTGCACGCTCCTGTAACAGTTCACACTCCTGCAACAGCGCCTGAAAAAATTGACTTTATGGCAGCTGCAGAAAGAGCCATACCTGACCCTCAAAAGAGCCAGATATGGCTCAAGAGCCATATGTTGCCAATCCCTGTTCTAGAGGATCTTTAAGTTTCTTCCAATGTTTTTTATAGAACTTTTTATCTCCCACAAAGTATTATCCATACTTTCATTTTGAGCTCTGAGAAATAAACAGTTGTCTTGTTTCTTCTTAAGTTAGAATACATAGAGTATCAAATCTATTTACTAGCTATATAGACATACAATGAAATGTTCTCTGAATATTTGAGCTATTTTAAACCAAGAAAAGATATGTTTCCAACTTGGGTTATGTTAGTAAAATCCATGTTAATTGGTATTAATTTACTTATTAGATTCGTTATAATATTTTGCTTTTTTTTTTAACAGGAGATGATGCTTTTGGCTAGAGGTTAGGGTCAGAGTGTGGTCTTTTCAAAGATTTTAGCAATTAATCTCTCCAGAAACCAGGAAAGGAGTCAGCCTTTTCACTCACCCATGTGGTAGTCCAAAGTGGAAAATCCAAAAGTTGTCTTACCAAATGCAGTTCAAGTGGCAGAGTCCCAGCTCCTCCACAATACAGATTAAGGATGAAGAAAGCCTGGTCACAGGAAGTTTTTGCCACTTTTAAAGACCCTTCTTTGCATCACTTCCTGTGCCTTCCTCCACTTTATGGGGACCAATAGTCTTTTATAATTTTGCTTAGGACTGCCCAGGGGGCAGTCAGTCATCTCCGAGTTGTCACCCACTTTAGTATGCAGATTGTGGACCTCCTCCACTTATGCCTTAAGTAGAATGTTTACACTTCTGGTCATTAAATTTAAAAGTAGGAGAGGAGAGAGTTAATCCCATCCTCATAATTTTTTCATGTGCTTATTGATAGTTTTTATTTATCTGAAAATTGCCTTTTCATGTCCCTTGCCCATTTATTAATTGGGGAATGTCTTGATATTTTATACAATTGATTTAGCTCCTTATAAATTTGAGTAATTAGACCTTTGTCAGAAGTTTTTGTTATGAAGATTTTTTTCCAATTTTCTGCTTCCCTTATAATTTTGATTGTATTGGTGTTGATTGTATGAACCTTTTAATTTAATGTAATCAAAATTATTCATTTTATATTTTGTAATATTCTCTATATTTTGCTTGGTTTTCAAATTTTTTCATTCTCATAAATCTGACAGGTAAACTATTCTATGTTCATCTAATTTACTTATAGTTTCCTTTATATTTAAGTCATTCACCCATACTGAATTTATCTTTGTGTAGGATTTGAGATATTGATCTAAACCTAATCTCTCCTATAATGTTTTCTAATTTTCCCAACAGTTTTTGTCAAATAGTGGGTTTTTGTGCCCAAAGCTGAGATCTTTATGTTTATCATACACTATCTTGCTGAGGTCATTTACTCCAAGTCTATTCTACTGATTCTTCCTTCTACCTCTTAGCCAGTACCATTTTGTTTTGATGACCACTGCTTTATAGTACATTTTAAGATCTGGTACTGCTAGGTCCTCATGCTTCACATTTTTTTCATTATTTACCTAGATATTATTGATCTTTTGTTCTTCCAAATGAACTTTGTTATAATTTTCTAATGAATGAAACAGTAGTAATAAAGTAAGGATTTAAAATTTTTATTAAAACTAATGTTTTACACTTAAGGGAATAAAGGAATTATTTTAAGGAAATTTACAATACATCTCTATGTACATTCATGTTTATGATCATCTATACTTCAGGGACATACACATGTGCATATGCATACATATGCATATATGTCCTGAAGATGAAGCTCAAATATTGATCACATAATAAGAAGATAGGACTCACTGAGAAAACAAAACAAAGCACTGAGTTTGGGAATTATTGTAGGCAAAAAAAAAGGGGAGAGGAGAGGATGAGATAGATTAGTGTCAAGTAAGCAATTAATGTAATTGTGGAGAGACTTGCAATTATAGTGGAAGAAAGAAGGAATTTTATCTTATACTCCATGGTAACATGAAGAATCAGATATGACTGAACAATTCAATATCAAAAACAAATATATATATATGCATATATATATAAGTATATACACATCCGTGTATGCATATTTTATATATCTACATGCATATTCACATATATTCATCTATCTTGATCTTTCAGCAGAATTGTTTGATTTCTGCTCTCAATAGAATCTGCTATTTTATTCTAATGATCCCTTTATTCTTTCTAAAGGAAAGCCTAAAGCATGGACAAAAAAAATTTTTTTTCTTATTTTCCACCACTTCACCAACAGATGCATTTAATCCTCTCTTCTGACATGGCAAGTACTATTAAATTTACCTGCTGTAAGATACAATGTAATCTTGATTTACAGTGATATGTAGTTCTTCTCTGTGTATGATGATTGCATAGGAAATAATTAGCTGCATGTTATAGAAATCAATTTAACCATTCACAAAGACAACGTTTGGAAAAAAAAAAACGATGATGTGACAAAATCTAATTTCATGGAAGTTATCAGAAGCCCTGACTACTACTTACCTTATTTACTAATTATATTATATTCTGCTTTTCCTATATTATATATTCAGGAGGAAGGAGAGAGTTTTAACAGAATTTGACATTCAATTTACCTTAATATAGCTAAGACTAAGCCCTGACAGAATAGGGAGAATTGGACTGCATGAGCAATTATGGTTTGCAGCTTCAACCTCATAAGGAAATGGAATTACTATACATATGTGGTTTGTAGTAAAACATAGTTTTGATTCAATTAATTAAAAAAACTTTTCTCAAGTACTTCCTAGGTGCTAAAATTTTAAGATGGTCTATACCTTCAAGTAGGTTATATACTAATATGGAGGGAGTACACATATAGACTACTCCCTGAAAGATAAATTTGTTTTGGAAACTCACATGAATATTAATTTTATATGTAACCCATTTCTCCCACATAGATAGAAATATATATTCTTAAATAAATATTAGGTGAAAAAATAGAGACAAACAAAGAGAGACAAACAGAGAGAAAGAAAGAAAGAAAGAAAGAAAGAAAGAAAGAAAGAAAGAAACAAACAAACAAACAAACAAACAAACGAAGAAAGGAAGGAAGGAAGGAAGGAAGGAAGGAAGGAAGGAAGGAAGGAAGGAAGGAAGGAAGGAAGGAAGGAAGAAAGGAAGGAAGG
>NC_058130.1:458641986-458662582 GCF_016433145.1 Gracilinanus agilis | reverse complement strand
AAGGAAGGAAGGAAGGAAGGAAGGAAGGAAGGAAGGAAGGAAGGAGGGAAGGAAGGAAGAAGGAAGGAAGACATAAAGACAAATTGTCTTCCACATATTTTATAAGATAATATATACTTTTATTACAGGTTTGTTTAATTAGATTATTTTCTATAAAATCTTCTAAATATAAAGATACCATAGATACATTTGCTCACTTAAAGTATTCATTAATGTCACAAACAATGATCCATAGAGTGCATATTGAAAAAATATTATGAATGCAAATATTCTTTACCAAAACTGAAAATAAAGGTTTTACTTGGTTATTCAGTGAGAGCCAAGGCTAGGAGGTTTTCCTCTATCTTCAGTACACTGTCCCACAGTGTCTTCTTTGCTATCCAACACCATTCTGACACCAGGCTCTAACACTCCTATATCCTGATTTCTCTTTCTCAAACTTTGAAGGGCTTAGTGAACCTTCTACACTTCCATGCTTCCATTACTAATTGAGAAGGAAAGCAATATGATATCAATTATGCATGTGCAATCATGAAAACTTTTCATGTTTCATCATGTTTCATAAAAGAACAAAGTTTAAAATATTTATTTAATAATACTGTTTATAGGGAAAATAAAATTTCAGTTAGAGGTTAGCAAATATACATTACAAATATATATATGTATATTTCTCATACAACTTCAGATACTCCTTTAAATCCATATTCATTCTATAAATACCATGGTTTCTAGGTTAAGAACTTCTCATTTGAAAACTAGCCAAAATTGTGGAGAACAAGGAAACGGAGTTGTTCAAATTCCCTCTATTACTCTAGAAAGACCTAGAAAACATTCCATTTTTAGTCATCATTATGACACAGGAGGATAAATCACTAAAATTGTTTTTCCATCTTTATTAGGAATGAGGAAGGGAAAGGTTTTAGACCGGAAAATTCTATGCAGAGTCTTTCACTAAACACAGAAAATAGAACAACAAAATGGTTCAAACACAGAAGGATCTGGCCTAATGTTGTGCAGAGAACTTGAATAAATCATAAATTTTAGATCTGGTGCTCATATTACAAAATTGGTTGAAAGAATTAATGTGTTCGTAAGAGAATTCAGAGTCTTTAAGTAGTGGATCAGAGAAAGATTTTTCCAATGAGCCATGGGATCCATATTGAGGAAAGAACAGGAAGAGAAGCAAAAAATAATTATAAGACTCTTACCTTGGTACCTAAACCAGGTCTAATATCCATCCCAGTCCAATTTGATGCCTACAGTGAACAACTAAGTTAAGCAACTTAGAGCAAAGGTTAGTGCATTTTTCTTTACATTTTAATCTTTGAATGTCTTCTAGATCACTGATAATGGTTACAGCCACCAGAATTTTACTAGATCTCCAACAAAGGAAAACCCACAATTTAATTTTCTGAGACACAAACCTGCAACAAAAACCTATACAGTTCAGACTAAGAAAAAAACCAGCATTTGCACTAGATTATACCACTTTAAGGAGATTTAAATCTTGCAGATCCACAACATGAGACTGTTGACATCCTTAAAGAACTTAACACTAAATAGCAGAAGAATGAAATAGTAGCAGAGACCAAGGTAATATAAATCAGGCAGAAGCAAGACTGTGAAAGTTTATCCAGAAATGTGAAGAACATCAACCTAACAGTCTAAATGCTGGTACTTAATGGAGGAAAAGGAGGATTTTGTTCACTTTATACAAATGAAACCAAATCAGTTGAATTTATAAGGGAAGTACATCACTACTAAATACTATTTATAGCAAGTTCTTTTTCATTTCTAAGAAACATAGTGAATTTACTTACATGTATAATATTAAGTATCTCCCAATTAATAAATAATCAAATATATGAATAAGCAGTTTTCAAATAAAGATATTCAATCTATCAGTAAACATATAAATAAATTATACAAATCACTTATAATTTGAGAAATTCAAATTAAAATAAAGATTTTTGCTCACATCCTTTAGAGTGACAAAGCTGACAACAAAGGAAAAACAAATGTTGAAGGGACTATAAATGAATATATCAACAAAATGTTGGTAAAACAGTGAATTTTTCCTTCTGTTTTTCAACATACTTTGAAAATGCCTCTCAAAATTTATTAAATTATGCAATAATACCATTAACATATCTATACACTAAAGAAATAAGAGAAAGAAGAAAAGGTTCATCTGCAGAAAAAATACCTAAAGTAGCCTTTTTTTAAAATAGAAAAGTAATGGTAGCTGAAAGAGTGCTTACCAGGGAGAGAGTGATAAATCATTTTTTTGATATATGTATGCAATTGAATATTATCATGGCTAAGAAAAAATCCAATACCTAGCACTTATATAAGTTACATGAGATTTGTAACATTGTTTACTACTATTAATTTTCATTTTCCCAGCAATCTTGGGAAGTATCATTTTCTCTCAACTACGTATGAGGAAAGTGAGGCAACAGATGGTTAGTGACTTCCCCAGAATCACACCATCAATTAATATATGAGCCTGCCTGAATTTGAACTCAGATTTTCCTGTCTCCAGGTTCAAAATTCCTTTCATTGAACCACTTAGTTGCCTCAACTAATAAAGGGGAAATATTCAGAGAAATTTTTTAATGATGAATAAAGTATTGGAGAGCAAAATGAGAAGAGTGAGGTCAACAATTTATACAAAAACAGGATTGTATAAAGACCATAATTTTTCAAAACTCAAAAACTCTGATCAACAAAATAATCAACCAAATTTGCAAAGGCCTAATGAAGAAATATTTTATCCATTTAGCCCAGTGGTTCCCAAACTTTTTTGGCCTACTGCCCCCTTTCCAGAAAAAAATATTACTTAGTGCCCCCTGGAAATTAATTTTTTTATTTTAATAGCAATTAATAGGAAAGATATATGTATTAATGTTTCTACTTTTTCATAAAATATAGTAAAGAAAGGTGTAAATTAGAAACATTGAACTTTGAAATTATAAAACTATTTATTGAACTCAGAATAGAATGTAATAGAAAAAAAAGTTAAAACCTGTGGCCATCATTGCCCCCCTGGATCGCTGCAGCACCCACCAAGGGTAAGTGGCACCCACTTTGGGAATCACTGATTTAACCAGTTACTTTCAGCTACTGAATCAATATGATATTAGAATAAGTAAAATAATTAATAAAATATCATTGAAATATTAGGCTATTGATTTTTAATTAACCTTCATCAAAACATAAGCAAATTTGGTGAGAATTTGACACATTTGAATTTCTCATCTTTACTTTCACATTAGGAGAATCAAAAGCATTACATTTAAGGTTGAATTTAATAGGAAATGCTTCCACAATTGAAAAAACATATCAGGTAAATCATGGGTAGGTTGTCTATGGAAATTTATTGAAAGTTAGACAATGATGGTAATTTGCCTAAATCTGCAGATACCCTTTCTTTGGAAACAATTAAAATATAGTACTGGATGGGAGTCAAGAAGACTTGCAGTCAGTTCCAGCACTGGATATTTATTGGACGTGTTAATAGATGTGATATTGCACAAGTCATAGAAATTCAGTCTCAGTTCCCTCAATTGAAGAAACAAAGATAATATAAGCACCTATTTCACAGGGTTGTTGCGAGAATCAGTGAAATAGTATTTTCAAAGTATTTAGCACTGTATCTGGCATATAAATAACAGATGCTTATTTCCTTTCCTTCAATAATGAAAAAAATAAAATTTATTGTAGGAATTAAGGAAATAATTATTTTGTTAACTATGTGTTTATATCTCAAGTTCTACTGTTTGAATAACCTTTATCAAGCATGAAACATCAATTATTCAATTTATAAAATCAAAATACCAATACATATATAATTATTTCATGGAAACCATCTACTTCCATATTTACTTTCTTACATTTCTTTCCTACTCACGCCTTAAAAATTTTAAGCAAGTGATATGTGGTTTTTCCCCTCCACACATTATTTCTCTTCTTCTCATATGGTATCAGGAATAGGATTTGGAAAAGTATAAGTAATTTTTTGTGCCTGCCAAAGTAAAAGTTGGAATGCTTAGAAAGGTGTTCAAAAATAATTAACTTCTAGTATTTAGGTCTTCCAAATCTCTGTAGCAGAAGACTCAACTTCATGTTGCTTCTAGAAGAGTCTTAAATTTAAAGATCATAGGGATTCAGAGTTGCAAAAGAGCTCAACAGCCAGTCAAATGAATTCAGCTCTGAAAAGTTTTCTTCTCTACAACATATAGCATGAATGTTCATCTAACTTTTGTTTGAAGATCATCAACAGGATCTGTGTATTTTTACTTTGGGCTAATCACCTTCCTTATCTCAGAGATACATTTAACTTTGCTTCTTCCAGCTCTTGTTACACATTTGATCTTCTGAGAATAAAAGGAAGAGTTCTAATATATCTTGTACATGGTAGCCATTCATCTATTTGAAGATACCTATCATGGTGCCTCACATGACCCAAATCTTCTCTTTTCCAGATGGAATGACTTCAGTTATGTTGATTCACCATTTCATGGCTAGGGCTCCATAGTATTCACCATCCTGGTTGCTCTCTTATGCAATGGATCCAGCTTATCTAAATATTTCCAATGGTATTCATAACTATATACCTCAGATATTTCTCACTAGGATAAAGTACAAGGGAACTAACACTTCCTAATTTTTAGAAGTTATTCCTTTATTATCATAGTCCAATCATGTGTTAAACTTTTACTTCCTTGTCTTATTATATACTGTCCACCAAGATCTCCAGATATTATATTCTCATAAGTAGCTGCGTAATCACGTGTATTTAATTATATATTTTTGTGGGGTTTTTTAACCCATGTGTAAGACTACTTTAATCTCTAAGTGATTGTTCCTTAGGTATATATTTCCAGAATTGGTATCCAAAAGGAGTGCATTCATACATAATGTATACATGAATAAAATCCTTCCTTTGGACAGTACTTGAAAACTCTACAGCTTGATTGAAACTGTCAGTGCTTGAGTTCTGTGGGCCTAGACAACCCAGAGTTATTTCTGCACGCAGATGAAGCATCAAAGTATGATTTTCTTGGAGAATATGCTCTGTAATCTCATAAATCATTAAAGACTTTCTGAGAGGATAAAATCAGCCCTGTAGGCAGAATCATTGCTAGTAAATGGATTCAATTTCTTGATTTATTGGGGGGAGACGTAAAGGAAGAAAAAATAAATTTCAAAATGAGTATCTATATATAGACATTCTAATCAGTTTTCTTTAGAGTGACACTTTATGATTTCCAAGAGGTCACATCTATCTGACAGCAAATAAGCATTTAGGAAAATTGTTGTGTCATATGGATTGGAGTCTTCATTCTTTATTATGAATGAATGAATGAAATATTTAGTAAGTTCTTACTATGTGCAAAGCAGCAAGTTTAGAGCTTGAGACGAACAAAAAATTCAACTAGATAGTCTTTACTCTCAAGAATTTATTCTGATGGGAACTGATTCAGCTTTATAAAATGCTTAATTAAGACTTGCTTCAATATATTTATGTCTGTTATTTTGAGGGAAATTTTTCACATTGATGATTAGCTATCAATTGGTTCCTTCAGGCAAGATTCCTATGGGAAAATGGAATAATGTACTGGGTCCAATAATATAGCATATTATCTTCCCACATTGCTTTTGTCTTTAGTCAATAAATAAGAAACTAGGCACTATAAATCGCATTAAGGGTACTAGGTAAATGAGGTAGAGGGTAAAATATAACATATCTAGCCTTCAGGCAGTGGGATGCAGGGAAAAACTTATACACAGGTGATTTGTAGATAGATGACAAATAGAGATATGAATATTGAGTCACTCATATATTATACACATATATGTATATACACACATAAATATTGTATATCTATGGATGGCAATGGCTCGTATATGATGTATGTGTGTATAATAAGAGAAAAAACAAAAGTTAAAAAAAAGCATAGCATTAGGAGCCATAAAGCAACACTTCTTATTTAGAATTGGGAATCAACTAATCACAAAAAATTTTGTGAATTTTTTCTGTCTCCCAATATATACAATTATAATATTTAGATTATGTAGTCTATAAAATTCCTTCCAATTCTAGGTGATGTTAAATATATGACTGTTCTCTAAAGAATTGAAAATAATCTTCTAATTATAGAGATTACAGTTCCACAAATTGTAATTAACCTTTTATCCAGAAATTAAGTAGAGGAATTCTATGGAAAGCAGGTTAACTAGTCAAATTATGCTATGTTTCTCACGTTCATAAAATATTGTGGATTTTATATGTTTTGCCATTTTCTTAATTATTTTTTAAAATTCTCATTAATATAAACTGAGGCACTGACCTCATAACCAAAACTACATATCAGGCATCTATTTTTCCTCTTTTATTAACTATGGACTTTGTGTCTGCTTCTAACAGACCAAAATGGCTTCAAGGTCCACAACAGGCTGGTATTGGGTTGAATTCCTGTAGACAGAGATGTAACTAAATTTTAGTTCCTTCTTCCAGTGCCATGGTAGATTAAACTCTGTGCTAATCTATACATGACAAAAAGGAAAAATGATAAATGTTTGAGAGAATGTGCAAAAATGAGGACATTAACACACTGTTAGCAGAACTGTAAACTGATACAACCATTCTGGAGAGCTTCTGGAACCATGCCACAATGGCAATCAAATTGTATATTTTTTGATCCAGCAATAACATATTATGTCTGTATTCCAAAGAGGTTAAAGTTAGAGGAAAATAACCTACTAGTACAAAAATACTTATAGCAGAACTTTTTGTGGAGGAAAAGAACTGGAAACTGGAGGGATGGCCATCAGGTGGCAGATGGCTGAACATTATATGTGTGTGGAGGGGGATGTAATGCAGCACTATTGTGCCACAAGAAATAATGAACAAGATGATCATCAAAAATTTGGAAAGATTTATATGAAGTGATGGAAAGTGTAAAAAGGAATTCTTTAATTTCTTTAATTTAACAGGGGAACTGGGCATCCTTTTACCATAGAGATGTGTAGGGATTAACCAGCCCACAGTGACAGGAATTAGGAACCAGGGAGCCTTCTGCTGAGACAGTGTCAGTTGTAGGCTGTTAGTTTCTGACATTTAGGAGAGTCATTTGCTGACCGTTGGTCAGTGAGTTTCTGACAGTTAGGGCTGGCAGCTGTGGGGTAAATGGCTGCTGGGCATGAGTTGGTTGTTGGGGGTTGGTTGCTAGTAGTGTGGGTTGGCATTTAGTTGCTAAAATATAAAGGTGGGACTGAGCTTACTGAGAGTGCTTTTGGCTTTAGCTTTTAAAGGGTTTTCCACTCCTCTGGGATCTTTAGAGGGCAGGAGGTCTGTCTCATAGGTAAGGATCTGCTGTCAGTTGTCTACAGACAGTTTGGGCTGCTATAGAAAACTGATCAAAGGAATAAATGAGTGGTAGCTGCCTATTATTTTATTATTTATTATTTTTTTGTGTTTTTATTTTTATTAATAATAATTTAATTATTATTAATCTATTATTTTAGGAAGTTAGGTAGTTAGTGAATCATTTATATATAGTATAGGTTAGATAGGCCTGGTGATTGTCAGGCAAGAAGAAGCTATCCTCAGAAGACAGTTAGAGGAAGTTATTAGGAATTTAGGTAGTATTATGAATTTTATTTATTGTATATTGTATATGTATATTGTATGTATACTTATGTATATTATATATTTATGCATATATTATATATTGTATATTGTATATTTATGGGGTATAAGATTAGTAATTTCTCTTTCCTCTTTTCTATCTTTCCCTCCTTTACTATATTCTTTTACTATCTCTATTTTAATTCATCTAAATTGTTAATTTTTAAAAGATGCTAGAAGTTTAAGGGATAATAGTAATTTACAACTCTACTATATTCTCTTTAAAACGTAAATTATTAAAAACTGCTATCTTATTTTGTCAAAACCCCTATTTTAACCTTTACAAATATGAAGTGAGCAGAACCAGAAGATCTTTGACTACAGCATCTATAATAGTGTAGGATGATCAATTGTGAATGACAATTATTATTAATAACATAAAGATCCAGGACCTCTCTAAGGTGAGAAATGATGAAAAAGCCTATTCAATAACATAGTAGGAACTGATAGTATATGAATGCACAGAAAAGCATACCACCCTTCCTTTTATTTCCTTCATGAGTTTTCTCTAGTACAAGCAATATTTGTCCTGTTTTATAACATGATTGACACGGAAATATGTTTTATATGACAACACGTGTAATATCCATATCATATTTCCTGCTTTCTTATGGGGGAGAAAGGAGAAGAGAAAAGGAGGAGAATACGGATTGCAAAACATCAGAAATGACTATTAAAAACCTACTGACAGGGGGCAGCTGGGTAGCTCAGTGGAGTGAGAGTCAGGCCTAGAGACAGGAGGTCCTAGGTTCAAACCCGGCCTCAGCCACTTCCCAGCTGTGTGACCCTGGGCAAGTCATTTGACCCCCATTGCCCACCCTTACCAATCTTCCACCTATGAGACAATACACCGAAGTACAAGGGTTTAAAAAAAAAAACCTACTGACATTAAAAAAATCTCTGAACTGCTGGCTCTTAATCCTAGTTATTGTCCTATATTTTTAGGATAGTTGAATTCAATGATTTTTCTTCCTTTTAAAGTTAAGATGGTTTGGGTTGGAAAAAATACATCATTACCAATAGAAGAAGAAAATGACCCATCATATCTTCAACTCAGAAAGAAGCTCAATAATTAGTTTAAGCTGAGATCTTCAGAATGAGGTCAGGGGAATAAGATTTTATTTTACTTTCTTCTCTATTGTCAGGAGGCTTAAAATGATATAGAGGTATTTCTCATCTTTTTTGCTGAATTATAACTACAATATATTTGATACATTCCTCATGGATCGGAGGTGATGGACTTGAGAAGTTAACCTGAGACACATCTAATCTATTCTCTTGGTAGACTGCTTTGCAGTTCCTTCGACATGAACCATAACAACAATTTTGATGTCTTCCTGAGATGGACACCAAATTTTACCTTAAAATATGTTGAAATATATTTTAAAAGGCTTTTCCTACTTTCCTAAATACAGTGGGAAGAGTATAATTTCTGTCATGCTAGATGGTATACCTAAATGAGTGAAGAATTTGTAGATGAACTACTGTCATTTATTGGAAAATATTACAGTTCATTTGGGAAATTTAGCTCAGTTTCATTTGCCCAATATATATGTGAGTGAGTGATTTAGTATCATCATTGAACAATATGGTAGAATGAAAATCACCTCAAGTACATTAAATTACAAGATCAAAGTATTTTAAATGAATGATTTTTTCGTATTAAAAAACTAAACAGTATAAGAATCAGACTTATTTATTGGGAGCTCTATAATTGCTGTTTTAGTTATGGGTTTGTTGGCTTTTCCATTATAAAGCCTTGTCACTAGCAGTTTATAGCAGAGCTGTAAATATCAGTAGCCTATATCCTATTCTAAATCTTAGTCAGAAAGCAAACTTTTAAAAGACAATATTTTAGGTTCAATTTTTAAAAAGAAAATCTTTCTGTAACAAATATATGGCAAAACAAAATGTAAGACAGTATTTTTAAAGTACACATTTGCAGAATGATAATCCATCATATTTATGAATAAGCATGTAATAATGGCATCAAAATGAAAAAGGATCATAAGAATCAGTTATAAGTTCATTATAAACTTGTGTTTTAAAAATGTGTAAGATTTACTTTCCTTATGTTTAGAAAAAAACATCTTAGGCTTCAAATTGGAACAGCCTGCACCATATTAGGACTAGAACTAACTTCCTGGTGGAATGATTCCAAACACTATTTAGAAATCAAATGTCTATAAACAACCTAATTCCATATTTCATCAGTTTAAAAAAAAACTTTTAAAAAATAAATTAATTTTTTCTCATCATCAATAGAATTATTTTTACATTGCTCTTTGAAATGCCAGTTACAGCATAAGGTCAATTTTGGTGACCTCTTTTATGGCTTTTCTCTTCACTGTCATTTAAAATTTTTAAATAATATTGGTGATTTATTACTCAAGAATTTAAAATGATTCTAGTCCTTTGAACAAGACTACTTTGGATTCTTAAGATTATATAGAGAATTTAAAGCATGATTCTTAATACTCTTGATATTTTACTTTCTCACTTTGGTAATTCACTTATGGTATCTAAAGAAGATTAATCAATAGAAACATTAAAGATTGTTCCTGAATAACCTATTGGCAAATAGGACCCCATTTAAACGACACATTTTGGTGTCTAAAGGCCATTACTATGGTGAGTCAAGTATGGAAGAAGTGCCCATAATGTGTTAGGGAATATACCTTTTATAGTCTACCAAAAAGGAACAACCAGGTAGTAAGGCTCAGAGCTTGGGAACAGAAGAGAGACAAAAAGAATTGTTGGACACTGAACCACATTCAAAAATCCTAAATGTAATATTTGAAGAAATATTAAAATAAAATTTCCCAGATTTTTTAGAATCAGAGGGCAATGTGTAAATAGGAAGGAATTTTTGACCATCTCCTGAAAGAAGTCCCCAAATGAAAAGAGAAGGAGCTTGGATGAAAAAAAAAACAGATTTTTTCAGTTCGTAATATTTTAAAAGAATAAATAAAATAAATAAAAAGGAAAATATCCTAACAATAACATATTCAAATAAAATTGGATTACATAATCTAATTTAATAAAGAGTATCAGGTTGCATAAGAAAACAAAATCTAAAACTTTTTGTACATATGAATCATATCAGAGAAAAATGAAGACATACAAAATCATTATGAATGTTAGAAAAATTTGCCATTTATCAGGTAACTCCTCAAATTAGGAGTTGCAAAAAGATTAGAGTGCAAATTAAAAACAAAAATGCATAATGTCAATTGACACATATAAGAAAATTATATTATGCCTTAAATAAAATTAATATTGAAAAAATATAAACATTCAACATATATACCAAGTGGTATAACATTAAATTCATTTTTCAAAGTGTTAATTGGATTGCAAAACGGAACAACAAATGTTTTTTAAGATAGTAATATAATAAATGTAGAGGACTTTAAATATAAATGGAAAGTAATATAAAGATTGAATAAATTTCTGGAGAAGATAGATCAGATAAATATGACATCAAATGAATGACAAACAAAAAGGACTTTCATGTTTACATATGTACATATATGCATAGATATGAGTATACATATATATGTATATATATATGTTTATTGACATATATTACAAAGGTATATTATCCCATTGTAAAAAGAGATCATAGTGCTGACACATAAAAAAATCAAGATCTAAATCACAGGGAAACTAGGAATAGATATAGAAAAACACTGACTACAATTTTACAAAAATATTAAAATAATTATTAATAGAAGAAAACAACTAAAATATGATATCTAAATGAAAACAATAATAATTATATCCTGAATAATAAACAGTCAAAAAACAATGCAGATAAACAGTTAATAGCTATAAAAATTGATAACAGTGTCAAAACATACCAATATTTCCAAGATACAGTGAAAATAGTTTTAGGAGGAAATAATTTCACCTTAATTCTTACATAAATAAAATGGAAACAAGAGAGGATTAACATAATGAAAGTACCATTTAAAAATAACCATAGCCTACCCCAAACTAAAATAATTAAAAATATATATGTAAGCAGCCCCATCAATGTCTTCACCCCACAAAAAAAGAATGTTAATGATAAAAATTTAGAACATAGGATTTTTGAATTGCTTACGTGCTAATACCTTGTCTCTAAGGTAATATGCAAGCCTCATTATTTCTGATATTTTTATAAACTCTTCATATTCTGTTTTCACTTTACCTTTACCTTTCCTCATTCTCTTCACTTTGACTATAACATGAAATGGAATGAAAAATTCTAGCAAGTTTATTTTCATTGAAGAGACATTATTTTCCTTGAATCAGAATATTTGGTAGTCTAAATTCTTTTTCTTCCCTCCATCAAAATACTATTTTTAAGCACAAGCAACTATTTAAGCACAAGCATTTAAATTGTATTCTTACTCCTGAAAGTTTTGTGATATAGGAAATGTTAAATTACCATAATTTCTCATTATTTAGGAGTTTAAAACAAAATAAAATATTAATTAAAATTTCTTTTTTAAATTTAGAAGCAAAAATGCAAGGTGACAAAATATCACCTTAGTATATTTCTCACAGAGGGAGAATTAAGGCATTTAACAATTTAATCCATAATAATTTTCATTGAAAACAGAATAACCACTTAAAGCCTAGGACATTTTAATTATATAAAATTATTACATCTAAGTTTAACTTCAACAGTAAGTTATCTTTACAATACAACCAAATTAACTATCTAGAATCATGTTATTAATTATTTAATTATTCTGGCTTGGAGTCTTCTATCTGATTATATAAGATATTACTTAGAAAATGTGATTATTGCAAAATCTAGGGAAGAAATTACACATTAATAATATTCTAGAAGCTTTTCTGGAAATAGTACTTCAATTTCATTCACATCATGAAGGTAGAAATAGTAGCTATATAGTTTGGATAAATGGAAATCTTGGTAGCTAAATAATTGACTTAATGTGTCAGTATTATCTTGCTTATTTAAGCTAATTTTACTTATACTATTTTAAGAAATATGTCCATAAAAGAAATAAGTTATTAACAAATGTCCTCACTGTAATACCTTTTCCCCCAGAATAACACTTTACTAGACTAGATAGATCATTGATAAGAAAAAATAAAGTCACCATAAACACCACTATACTTTTAGTACCCTTTTATGGGATATCAGCAATAGGAAGATACTCATTGATTAGGGAATAACTAATCAATTCATGTCACTTGAATGAGATGACATATTGCTGTGATTAAGAATGAATACAGAGAATCACAAAAAGATGTATATGAAATGATGAAAAGTGGAATAAGTAGACACAATAAAGTATTACATACAATAACTACAACAATGTAAAAGGAATGAACAATCACACAAAATAAAAAATAAATGTGCCTTATATCCAAAAAATAATTATAAAAAGTATAGCTCCAAAGAAGATAGATGAGAACATGATTCCTTTTTGAAATTGGAAGATCTTTGAGTGAGATACATTGTACCTTCTGTCAGACTTTGCAGATCAGGTTCCCTTTTTTCCCTCTTCTTTTTGTCTTATCTTCAAATTTTTATTTGCAAGATGAAATGGTTTCCAAAAAGAGGGAGGGAAAAATTTGATGGTTTTGAATCCATCAATAAAGACATTAAAAATACACAATCCATAACATTAGGGAAATAGTTTCAATCAAGTAATGGAAAAAATAAATTAAGAACTGAATAGCTAAGGATGAATATAGTTCAGCAGATTTTATTAACAACTATAATTGGGTCATTTTTTCTGTTCCCCCATCTCCCATTTTTCATAATCAGTTGATCGTATAAATAGTATTGCTATAACATTTATAGTTTCATATAATATTTTGTCCTTTTTTCTAATTTGTTAGTGATATGGCTATACAAGCAAATGATTCTAAAAAGATGCCTACATACAATTTATATTCTTTTTATATTATTAATTCTTCCTTATTTAAGGAATTTCTCTACACTTTTATTTAGGAAGGTACTGATATTTAACTCAACTTCCTGAGTAGTCTATAAATCTTTCATTTCTTTCCTTAACCTTGGACCCCATATTCTGACATTTTTCATAGACTTTCTCCATTCCTACTATCACTTAGAAAATGTTATCAAACCTTAAAGTGACATTTGGAAAATATCAAATACTTCATAGGATTAATTTATTTCTCCTTTCACATCAGCAGATGTTGAAACATAGTATGCAAACATATATAATTTTCTTTGCCGATGCTTGGGACGAACAATGCAAAGCATAATAAATATTACTTTCATGTTTCATATTTATTTTAGGCACATTGCTGAGTAAATGAATAACAGATTGAAAGGTAAAAGGAATATTTCTGGTCAAATTGTATCCACTATTTTAAAAATGAGGAAAATGAGCCCAAGTTACAAAGGAAATGCAACATTGGAAAAATCACAAATTTAGTATCAGAGTAAACTATGAACCCAGATTCTCTAGATCTAAAGACAGGACCTTTTTCCTGTAATTCTGCATTTCACAGATTGTTATGGCCAAAAATATCATCAAGTAGATAACTGTCAAATGTCTATCCAATCATAGCCAAAATTCAAATATAATAAAATATTTATTATACATATAATTCAAATTGGACAAAATGTGTATATATATATGTGTGTGTGTGTGTGTGTATACCTATTTAATCTATTTAAATTAGATAAGTTTAAAATATTAAATGAATATGAGCTTGCATGATGATTATGCTTTACATATATATATTCACCTGTATGTGTGCATATATTTTCTTGTTTTTTTCTTTCCCTAAAACTGAAGAATTTTAATTAAAACATTCAAATAAGCCATGATTTTCATTCTTCTCTGGGCTACTTTCCTGACACTTTGGACTTCTTTACCATTATCATTATCAAAAGACTTCTTATCCTGAAATTTCACTGAATCTAATCATTTTGGAAGATCATTCCCTTTTTTGATGCATCTTCCTTCCATTGGTTATTTTCTCAAGGAACTTCCCTTTTAAATAATGTACCCACATAAACCAATTTTACATCTTAATTCCTCTCATGGATTCATTCCTGACTCTTTTAATTTCTTTATCTATGATGATCTTGAATATCTCTCCTGTACCATCTATATTATCTTGAGATCAGGGAATGTATTTTCTTTCTTTTCTTTTTAATTTTTTTATCCCAGCATTTAGTGCAGGAATCAGCATTTAGAATACAACAATTGAGTATTTCTATTTAACTGAGAAGATACCTCCTTAAATATGAATATAATCCAAGTCAGGGATTAAAGAGGGTAAGACTAGATCAGTCAACGAGCTCAAGAAATATTTTCAAAAAATAAACAGCAGAAACTGGAAAAGAAATGAGAAAGTCATATCATGAATTTATAAATAATAGTTGTCAAACTATGATATTGAATCATATTCCCCTGCCATAAATCAGCATATATTTCCCCAAAATCCATGGGATATGTGTGTGTATGTATGGTTTTGTGAGTATATATGTGTGTACATTAAACCAGTAGCCACACTAGGAAAGATAATTGCTAAAACTTATGGATCCTAATATGTCTTAATAAGGATATTATTTACACATAACCTAGATCTCAAAAACGGAAGCCAGGAATGGAAGATGCTTCAAAAACATGTTTCTAAATTTCAAGATGAAATTGTATTTTCTCTGAAGAGTTCATTTTTGCATTAGATCAGTTGGTGCAGAAGTGTCACCAAAGATAGCCTTCCAAATTGTCCATTCTGTACATGAAAGTTGGCTTCCTTTAACAAATGTCAGATGTTTGAATCATTTGCCTCACTACCGCAATCCCTGTGGTTGTGATTTAGGGAAAACAAGGTGTCACTTCCTTATCCAGATCTTTGTTTTGCCATTTTTGAGCATTATAATTTGTTGGAGAGAAAAAAAGGAAGAGGAAAAAAGGAGAGAGTCTGGCAACCTCTGAATAACTTTGAAAATTTAACGAAGATTTTCTTATCATCTTAGCTGCAATAAGAGGAACATTTATCTATAAATTTATCAGAGCCTGGGTGCCCAATTCTCCGCACAGAGAACCATAACTCATTAGATGAGGATCTTTAGGGCTCAAGAGATATAATGTTAATAAAAAATGACAATAATCCAATTATATTAATTCATGGTGTGAGTTTCTCTAAATTTTCTTGAATCCATCTTCAGGTCTATAAGGCACACCAAGGTATTGATCACAGTCGATGGGCATTCATTCAGAGCTTTTGTTCCTACTTCTTCTATTGGAGAATTTTTGCATCTAGGTGATGTTTCAGTAGAAAATTTCTGAGGGCTAGAAAAAGCCCTACAACAAAGGTCTCACAGACTAGAAATAACTGATGATCTGGAAAGAAGATGAATTGAAAGGCAGAGGTGAAGAGGGTGAGGGCATGTGTTCCACATGGGTATGTGCAAGGAAAGAGCTTGTGTAACTAGACAGTGTTGAAAGATGCCAAGGGAGATTAGAATTATTGTCGCTGTTTGGTTGGATTGTTCAGTATGTGAAAAGGAATAGAATAATGGGAAATATTACTAAAGATGTTTTGGGAATTCAGTAGAGAAAAATGAATCTGATAGCAGGGAGATCAATTAGAAAATGTTTACAAAAGTCCAAAAGAAAAATGATGAAGTCCTAGGATAGTGCAACAGGAGTAAAGGAAATAGATCTAAGGATCACTTTGTAGAGGAATCAACAAGGATTATCAATTTACTGAATATGAATGGAGAAAGTTGTCAACTTAATGGATATGAATGTGGACATTGAGGAAAAAGAAAAAATCAAAGACAACACCAATGGCACAAAATTGAATATAATGAGTAGGCTTTACTCAGATTTTTACCTTAATCAGTGGTGAATGATTAGTTAGTGGAGGGCTTCAGGAGCTCTTTTCAGAGCTGCTTTCTTCATTTGCTGTCCACCTGCATTGCAGCTTCAATCCATGGCTCTAAGTCGCTGTAACACGCACAGAAGGCACACCCAAATAACCATTTTAGCAGGTGGGCTCAACAAAGCTGAGGGTAATCAACAGGTCTAAAACCACAAGTAAGTTAGGGGAATTTCTATCACTGGCATATAAAGACTTCCCCTCACAGTAAGGCTTGATGAGAAAAAATTGTTCCAATAGCCATGAAGGCAGCAAAAGAAGGTCCTGTGGAGGGCTAAAAGCTTTGGTCAGATACTGAAGAAGTCAAAATCATCCAGTGCACCTGGAGCCATCACTAATTATCTTGACTCTTTTCTTGCTGCAGTGCCTCTATGACTCTGAAGACAGATTGAGACTGACATCATGCAACTTAAATCTAATTTATGTTCAAATCAAAGGGTCCCCTTGTAAAGTTATTTTCATCTTCTTTGAGTGCAAAGGATAACAAGCAACCAATGCACTCAGGCTTGTCCCATGTTATTTTAGGATCACATGGCCCTCTGTTTAATTTTGGTTTGCGGATAGAATGAGATCCTTTAAAGTTAGTCAGTAGTTAAGGAAAAAAAAGGAAAATTTAGGAAAGCTATTGAGGAAGATTTCCAGTTCTTATCTCAATAAAGTAAGAAGAAAAATCCTCTGCCTACATATGAAAACATTAATAATTAGGACAAAGTGTCAGTGTAAGATGCATGGTGAATCAATGTGGTCTGTGTTATTTGCACGATGTAAATAATGATAGAGACCACCAAAACACTGTCAAGGAAGGAACAACTTTATCCTTTGAATCTGAATAACTCAGATTGTCCGGATGAATTTTTTCACCTTTAAGGGAAAAAAGAAATGAATGAACAAAAATTAAATTAATGGTGCTTATCCCTGAGAAATAAAAACCTTTTAACATTGGTTATCTAGACTTATTTGAATTTAGTTCATTTGCTGTCAAATAGAATCCATATTCTACTAATGAGCCTATATAATGAGCCTTGTTAGCTTGGGGAAAGCCTTTGATGATTTGGTTTGATCTTAGTTTCATCTCACCTGTCAAGACTAAAAGTGGGTCTATAGCTTTGTTTTTTGTTTGTTAGTTTTTTTATCCTAGAATATGGTGAATCCTTGAACAAGTGGTTAGCATGCATATTGGATACTTTGAATCTGCATTTCTTTCTAGCTGGCAGACAAAGCCTAGAGTCACCAATAACTCAAAATAAAGGCAAGGTCTCTCAAGAAGTTAGGGCCCTGGATCAACCAGCTTAGATGATGGTGAAAGTTGAAAACTCCTGGCCTTAGCAAAAACAGAGATAATTTAAGAAACAATACTCACTACCTGGAGAGTGCAGCTATAGGGCTCCAAATAATACAGATTGTTGCTATATAAGGACCCCAGCATTCTCCAAAGAAATCTTTGGAAACATGCTCTATTCCCAGCATAGAGTCTCAGTTCAGGAGAAATTAATTTTGCTTCAGTGTTATGGAGAGGCAGTATAGGAGTAGAAAACAATAATAATTATGTACTTTATTATAATTAATATTGCTTAAATAAAAGTTTCAAGCAGATAGAATTTACTAATTAGAGGAAGGCAAAACTGGAATCTGTCTAAACCCAAGCATTTAACTATCAAATGTTTTAAAATATTCTAAACTATATACCTACTACTTTTATTTCACTAAGGTTGTATCTATGAGTATCTGTCATTTTAACAGCTTATTTAATTCTTAAGTAAAAATGGATTATTAAATCTCTACATATTCAAATAATCCATGAAAACTGAAATAAAGCAAGTTATTTTCTCCATCTTAGTCCATTTCCTCTCTGTGTCTGTATCTGTTTCTGTCTGTCTCTGTCTGTCTCTGTCCCTGTCTCTATCTCTGTCTGGCTGGCTGTCTCTCTCAAATGCAGTTGCACTTGAAATAATTCTAGACAAAGATAAAGGGTGAAAATGTATTCATCAGATTCTGGGAAAATGGCTGCTTAGATGGAGCCAATCTTAAAACTTCTGCCCCCTTACACAAAGAGATAAAAAACTATCCACTTCAAGAAGAAGGAGGACCAAATCTAACAGTGGAACAGAGCAGAGGGAATCCTACTGCTGCACACCTAAAGAGGTACACCAAGAAAAAGGATTGAATTCTTGAAATGTAGGGTCTGAGGGTATAGAAGGGGAATACGAAGACCCCTCCCCCAAATGCTGTGCAGAATCTCTGGCAGCTACTGAAATCTCAGGGAGGGCAAGTGTACTGGCCCAGAAAGAGGGCCTTGCTGGCTCTGAACTTAGGGAGTTAAATACAGGCAACAGGGGAGGTGACTGGAGGAAAAAAACAAGAGAAACACAGAAAAAATGCTGGGAAAATGGTGGCTTAGAGAGAGTCAAAACCTCGGACCTCAAAGTACTTGGCTTAATCACACTGAGATAGAGAACAAAGGGCTTCAAGAGGAAAGAAAAGCAGATAAAACACAAGGACAGAGCAGGGGGACCCTACTGCTGGTCAGCTCAGCTCAGTGAAAACATCCCTACTTGTCTCCCTACTTTTTTTTCCTCTCAAGGTTTTAGCCTCAGTGCAAATTAAGCAATTCAGACTAATCCAATCAATATAGGTTTAATCACAATCAATTGGATAGACTAGAAGTCTTCAGAGAGCAGAGAGAATAACTACAAATCTCCATTGCCAGCTGGAGGAAGATCTTTCATCAAAGATCATTAAATCCATCTGCTCAAACTAGCAGAACAGAAAAGGAAAAAAATATGACCAAACAACAGAAAAAGAGAAAATAAATGACATTTGACAGCTTCTTTCAAGGAAGTGAAAAGAGAGAAAATGAAATAGAAATAGAAGAAGAAGTTCCAGCCAATTGGACGCAGGCTCTGGAAGATCTCAAAATTCAATGGACTCAAGAACTTCAGGAACTCAAAAAGCAATCACTAGAGGCAAAAGAGGATGAAGACAATTTGAAAAAGGAAATACATAAACTAAAACATGAAAATAAAATCTTCAAATCCAGAATTGGCCAGCTTGAAAATGAAACAAAGGAGGCAAAAGATGATCTACAAAGAAAATCAGACCAGAAGGAGAAGGATGACCAAAAATCCAGGGATGAAATTCAGTCTTTAAAAAATAGAACGCAACAACTAGAATCAAATGACTTCACAAGGCAGCAAGAATATATAAAAAAATAAAAAAGGAAAATTTGAGGAGAATACAAAACACCTCATTGATTCAACCATAGATTTGGAGAACAGACCTAGGAGAGACAATTTAAGAATTATTGGTTTACCAGAACATCATGATGAAAGAAAAAGTTTGGACATCATCCTTCAAGAAATTATCAGAGACAATTTCCCAACATTCTTGAACAAGAGGGAAAGGTGGAAATTGAAAGGATCCACAGATCACCTCCTACATTTAATCCACAACTGAAACTTCTATGAATATTATAACCGATTTCAAAAACTACCAGACCATGGAAAAAAATATTACAAGCTGCTAAAAAAGAGGACATTCAGATATCAGAAAACCACATTTAGGATAACACAGGATCTGGCTGCATCTAGATTGAAGGACCAGAAGGCATGGAGAACAATATTCCAGAAAGTAAGAGCACTGAGTCTACAACCAAGAATCAACTATCAGGCAAAACTGATTATATTTTTGTAGGAGAAAGTATGGTCATTCAATAAAATTGAGGACTTCCAAGCACTCATAAAGAAAAAAAAAATAGACTTAAACAGAGAGTTTGCTACCCAAACACAGAACTCAACAGAATCAGCATAAGGTAATTAAGAGAGTGGGGGCAGAGAAAAAAAACATTTCTTTAAGGGACTGAATAAGTTCAATTGATTTGTTTACCTAGAAGAAAAGAAGATACTGGCAAATATTAAAAATTCTTATTACGAACACGGTAACTAGAAGTTTACATAGAGGGAATAGTGACAAACTATATAGGATAAAATGTCAAGATACGTATGTGTGTGT
>NC_058130.1:458551609-458641692 GCF_016433145.1 Gracilinanus agilis | reverse complement strand
TTATTACGAACACGGTAACTAGAAGTTTACATAGAGGGAATAGTGACAAACTATATAGGATAAAATGTCAAGATACATATTTGTGTATATATATATATATATATATATATATATATATATATAATCTGTGTGTGTATCTATAAATATTAATAAAACAATAGTGGGGAAAGAAGGTAATATTAAGAAAAATGAGAAAACACGAAAATGGAGTAAAATTTATATTCCATAAAAAAGCACAGAGAACAAAACTACAGACTAATCTCCCTAATGAACATAGATGCAAAAATCTTAAATAGAATACTAGCAAAAAGACTCCAGCAAGTGATCAAGAGGATTATCAATTATGATTAGATGGGATGTATCCAGGAAGGCAAGGATGGTTCAAAATTAGGAAAAACATCCACTTAATTGACTATACTAACAAGCTAACAAAAAAAATCACACGATTATCTCAATAAATGCTGAAAAAGCCTTTGAGAAAATACAACACCATTCCTATTGAAAACACTAGAAAGTTAGGAATAGAAGGACCTTTCCTAAAAATAATAAACAGTATACATCTAAAACCATCAACAAGTATCATATGCAATGGGGATAGATTAGAAGCCTTCCTAGTTAGATCAGGTGTGAAATAAGGATGCCCATTATCACCTCTATTATTTAACATTGTACTAGAAACACTAGCAGTAGCAATTAGAGAAGAAAAAGAAATTGAAGGTATTAAAATAGGCAATGAGGAGACTAAGCCATCACTCTTTGCAGATGATATGATGGTCTACTTAAAAAATCCCAGAGAATCAACTAAAAAGCTAGTAGAAATAATCAATAACTTTAGCAAAGTTGCAGGATACAAAATAAATGCACATAAATAATCAGCATTTCTATATTTTTTCAATACAACACGACAGCAAGAGTTAGAAAGAGAAACACCATTTAAAATCACCCTAGACAATATAAAATACTTAGGAATCTAGATACCAAAACAAATGCAGGATTTATACAAATACAACTACAAAATACTTTCCAAACAATTAAAACTAGATGTAAACAATTGGAAAAACACTGAGTGCTCATGGGTAGGACAAGATAACATAATAAAAATGACAATTCTACCCAAATTAATTTACTTATTTAGTGCCATACCTATCAAACTACCAAAAAGCTTTTTTACTGAATCAGAAAAAGCTATAACAAAGTTCTTTTGGAAGAACAAAACATCAAGAATATCAAGGTAAATAATGAAAAAAACCATGAAGGAATGTGGCCAAGCAGTACTAGATTTTAAACTATACTATAAAGCAGTGGTCATTAAAACAACATTGTACTGGCTAAGAGACAGGAGAGAGGATCACTGGAATAGACTTGGGGAGAGTGACATCAGCAAGACAGTGTATAATAAATCCAAAGGGTACAACTTTTAGGACAAAAATGCACTATTTGACAAAAACTGCTGGGAAAATTGGAAAACAATATGGGAGAGATTAGGTTTAGATAAACATCTCACACTCTACACCAAGATAAATTCAGAATGGGTGAATGACTTGAATATAAAGAAGGAAAATGTAAGTAAATTAAGGAAAAACAGAATAGTATTCTCGTCGGATCTCTGGGAAAGGAATGATTTTAAAACCAAGCAAGAGTTAGGAAAAATTACAAAATGTAAAATACATAATTTTAATTATATTAAGTCAAAAAGATTTTACACAAACAAAAACAATTCAATCAAAATCAGAAGGAAAACAACAAAGTTGGGAAAAATCTTTATAAGAAAAATCTCTCACAGAGGTCTAATTACTCAAATATATAAGGAACTAAATCAATTGTAATAAAAATAAATCAAGCTATTCCACAATTGATAAATGGGAAAAAGACATGAATAGGCAATTTTCAGATGAAGAAATCACAACTACCAATAAGCACATGAGAAAGTGTTCTAAATCTCTAATAATTAGAGAAATGCAAATTAAAACAACTCTGAGGTATCACCTCACACCTAGCAAACTGGCTAAAATAATAGAAGGGGAGATTAATGAATGTTGGAGGGGATGTGGCAAAATTGGGACATTAATACATTGCTGGTGGAGTTGTGAACTGATCCAACCATTCTAGCTCACAATTTGGAACTATGCCCAAAGAGCTCTAAAAGACTACCTGCCCTTTGATCCAGCCATCCCATTTCTGGGTTTCTATCCCAAAGTGATCATAAATAAAAAGACACGTAAAAAATATATATTTATAGCCATGCTTTTTTTGGTAGGAAAAAACTGGAAAACAAGGATATGCCCTTCTATTGGGGAATGGCTGAACAAATTGTGGTATATGCTGGTGATGGAATACTATTGTGCTCAAAGGGATAATAAACTGGAAGAATTCCACGTGAACTGGAATGACTTCCAGCAATTGAAGCAGAGTGAAAGGAGCAGAACCAGAAGAACATTGTACACAGAGACTGATACACCGTGGTGAAATAGAAAGTAATGGACTTCTGTACTAGCAGCAATGCAATGATCCAGGACAACTCTGAAGGATTTATGGAAAGGAACACACTCCACATTCAGAGGAAGAACTACAGGGGTGGAAACACAGAAGAAAAAGAACTGCTTGAACACATGGTTTGATGCAGACATGATTGGGGATGTAACCTTGAAACAACCACTCCAATGCAACTATCAATAATATGGAAATAGGTCTTGATAGATGACACATGTTAAAACCAGTGGAAATGTGCCTTGGCTATGGTGGCAAGTCAGTTTCAGGGGGGTTAAGGAAAAGTAAGAACAAGAATCATGTAATCATGGAAAATTTTTCTAAAATATAAAAAAAAATTTAAAAATTAAAAATTAAAAGAAAATTTAAAAATTAAAAAAGAACCTGAAAATATATTCATCAGCTCTGCTACATGAAGAGGCCAGCTGCTCTACCATCACAAGGACTGATTCCAGTCAGTATGCCGCTATTCATAATATCATCAAGTGACTAACTAAAAGGTATATGGAAAAAATCTGGGATCACATACTGCATACTCCACAATACTATGAAGTATACCAGCATCTGTTAAGTGGCAGATCTCTTTAAAGAACAGAGATATATGATAGGAAGGCTCTTGACAAAATTTGGATCAATGAGACACCTTCAGCACAGTGCTTAATGGTAATCCCAATTTACCAGATAATACAATGTGGTGATGAGCAGAATCAAACTCTCCAGCAAACTGATTATCTTTTATTAATTTCTCAAACAGAAATAACTGAAAACATATAGAATATAGACCAATAATGAGAAATATAGGACCTTATTTAGTTTTAGAAATAATAGTACCCAGAATGTATCTCCTAGTAGGGTATGCCCTATCTGAGAATATAAAAACACTTAATATTAAAACATTTATGTTTCATGAATTAATCAGAAATAAATACTGATTGTATCTTTCATGTAATTCAATCAAATAAAGATTTATTAAACATATAACATGTGGAAGAATGAGTATAGATACCTATCTAGTAGATACATATAAATTGCATGTTCATTTAAATCAAGGAGCTTACAATATTATTGGGGAACTAAAATTAATAAATGCAAAATAATTAATCACTAAATTGTATAATATAGAATATAAGTGTAAAAAGACTTCAGAGAGAGACAATCTTCTTAGTGCAACAGTCTTCATAAAAATCTTTGAAAAGGTACAATGTGTGATGGAGACACAAAGTTTAGCAAATATATTGTCATCAGCCTTGGAATATTTTAAATCGTAATACATTCTTTGGATAGTATGAGTAAAGACACAAAAGTGTGTGTGTGTGTGTGTGTGTGTGTGTGTGTGTGTGTAATATTAGAATAATTATGATAAGGGACTGTAGATCAAGAGATAGATTGGAATTAGATGTATAAATCCAGGATACATTGCAAAAACATGACATTTGAAATCATAAAAGCTGGTGAAATCATCAAATGTAAGGATAGAGACAAACATAACTCAAGTCATAGATTAGAGATTCATATGTGGTATGGCAGGAATGCACATAATATGGATGCCAAGAAAAAGAGTAATGCTATAAGCATTCCAAGTGGAGAAAATATTCTGTAATAGAGTATACACAACAGCATTTTTAAATTTTATATCCTTCTTGTTTCCCTTTTCATATATATTTGTGTGTATGTACACACATATACAAAATGTAGTATTATCTCATTGATATTTATTATCATTTTCTGTAATTACTGCCTTAAAGATATGGCATAGATATTTAAAGTACCAAGATATGTGTTGGAGAAGGAGATGGCTTTTCTTTGTCTACCATTGTCCTCAGACATCATGGAAAGTTGGTTCCTGACAGCTGAGCCTATCAGACTTTGAAAACAGAAGGTACTCTTGCTACTTGACCACAATGATGGATGAACAATAGTTGCAGAACTTTTGAGTATGAGGAAAAGTTACTATGGGATTCCTGGAGAAAGAGTATTTAATCAGATACATGCTTTCTGGGCCAATGATTTCCTTTCTCTTTTCATACAGCTCTATTGCACTGTCCATAGTTATCTAAATAGTTAAGATAAAGTGGTTGGAATATTTACAATTTTAAAAATTGTTTCTTCCTTTTAGTAATGGATTATCATATTCTTTACCTTTCTTGGTGTAATGGGGGTAATTTGAGGAAAGGTGTGTGGGATAAGGGAATTTTGGAAGGAGGTTATCAGAGACTTGCTAAGTGAGTAATCTAGGTTACAGGTAGGATGGGATTAAGGAGATTCAGGATATAATAGGACTGAAGTCAGGAGTATAACACAGAAGGGAAACAGAGATCTTCAGGGAGAGGAGAAATTAAACTAAACAGACAAAACAGCAGGCTTTACAGACTGGGACTTAGACTCAAACACAGGCAGAGGGAAATAGACTAAACTGAAATTAACAACAAGCTTAGTTAATTTCACAGGAAGGGACTTGTTTTGAAGTTACACCTTCCTCCAAGATGGATACCCCGGCTTCCCTTCAAGCCCAGAGTATGTTAGTTCTTTCCCTCTTCTTTCCTCTCTTAAATAACTAACTGACCAATTATACTAATAAGTCTGTTGAAACAACAAAAGGGTTTATTAACTTTAAAGGTCGATGTGTCAGGAAAGTGGTTCAAAGGAAGCCCTAACAGTTGTCTCAGGAACCTCAGGTGGGGGAAGGGAGGCAGAGATGGAGTCTGAGTAAGGACCTGCCTTTAACTCAAGTTTACAAAATGCTATTGATAACTAAAGGGAATAAAAGATGACTGAGTAGTTTCTTTATATCTAATGCTGTCAATTAATTAACCCTTCACAGATTTGAACTCCTCTCTAATTACTCTCCTTATTAACTCCACAGACATATAAGGTAAGGGGGGGAAGGTAGGAAATAATATTGGGAAGGAAGATATAAAGAGTTTATCAAAAATAACAGTTTCTTAAATAAATATTTCAAAGCTAGGCTAAATTTCAATACTACAGATAGGTAAGGAAGCAGCTCAGTTGGTTAGACAACCTCTCTCCACGGGAAACCCAAACCAACTGTCTTTTCCTCAAGATTCCAAACCCCTGCTTTTTGGAACTCAGCTAAAGCTTGAAAAACCTATATGAACCCCTCTCTCTATACTACATTGGTTAAATTTTATTATTTAAAAATAAACTAACTATTCTGGTTTCTATTTTTCTGACTTCTTAGTGTCATATTTAAATGTATTTTCCTTGGGTTTTAAGACTATCTAACACTTCATTAGCATCACACTCATTTCTTCTTTCAGATGTTCATTTCTGGGAATACCTGAGCTAATATATTCATAGCACCCTATGAGGTATGTATTGCAAGATAAATATAATTGCAAATGTAACTTTTTCCCTGGTTGATACTCAGATTTTAATCAATTGGGAAGCAATCATTCATATTCTAGCTATCTTCAACACCATTTTTACACAGCTCTGAAATGCATGTCATAAAACCAAGATCTAAGCACCAGATCTTAGAATTTTATCAAAAGACAATTAAATTGGTCTGTCATGATTTATGATTTATGCATGCTGTTTATTGCTAAGCTTTTGATTATCTTCCAGATGTTTACAGATTTTCGTTCTTAAAATTCTCAATTAACTTAGTAGGAATTGAAGTTTGACCTCATGACTTATTCTCATCTCAGTGTATTATTTCTTATGTACTGAGAGAAATATATTTCTAAAACCTGAAGCTGTCATTTTAGATTAGTGTAATTACAAAGGCAATATGTTCCCAGGAGATTTTACAAGAAATTTGATCAACCCATAAGAGCAGAAACAACCAATGTGAAACTTTAAACCATGTTACCTACTGATTATTACTGCTACTTTTGGAATCACTCCATGTGCATAACATCCCACTTCTTTCTGCTCAAGAACAGTTCCTATTTCATATGCATGAAAATAGAATTTTGTACTGTTTTTTTCATCAGACAAGTATAAATTCATAACTTTTCAAATTCAAAAAACAATAAGGAAACAGGTTACTATGTGTTGAGTGTTATGCTCTGTTTTTGGCGGAGGGGGGCAGCAGAGCTAAAATGATACATGAGATAAAGCTTAGGAAGTGTTTTGGAAATAGTAGTTTTGGATCCACAAGACTTGAGTTAAACTATCAATCTGTCAGTAAGAAATTGGACAAATCATTTAGTCTCTTGGGACTTAATTTCTTCATTAGTAAAATGAGAAGGTGAGGCAAGATGACTTCTGCAGTATCTTTAATTTTAAAAATCCTATAATCCCTCTTTTTCCTTAAGAGTTTTTAAATCTAATAGTTGAAAAAAAGAAATGAACAAGCAGATTTCATTCAAGGTTGAATGTGATAAACAAGGTGATAAGTATTTTAGACAGAGTCATAAGATAGTATGAGGATGGAAAAATTACTTTAAGCTAGGCACATTAAGAAGGGCTTCATGGTAGAGGTGCTATCTGTTATAAAACTTTAAAGAAAATGATTTTAATAGGCAATATGCTATAATAGTAAAAAGCATTAATTCAGGTGAATGGCTCTTTGGAACATAATGTGTCCACAAAGGTACCAGTGAACCTCTAAGGATGTCATAACAATGCTAATCTGGTAAATTAAGTGAAATTGAGAGGATCCTTCTACAGCTATTTCCTAATATGTTGCTTATTAGATAATCTGATAATATTCCATTATTTGGGTGTTGATTATTCTGATTTCAATAATACAGAACTAGAAAAAAAGACAAAAAAGAATGTAGAAAATATTATAATAAGAAGTACTATATTTTGCTAAAAAATTGGCCCCAGTTTAGTTATTCTAAGTAATAGGTGATTCAAAATGTGAATTCTGTGACAAAAAAAGCATGTTTTGGCTTCCAGGTTAAGATGGTGGCAGAGTAAAAAGCAGCTGCTTAACCTCTCCTAACCCACACATATAGGACTCCTCAAGAGGACATAAAAACAAATCCAGACAAATGAAGGGACCCCATAACAGGGTGCAGTATTGAAGGTATGTGGGATCAGGGCATTTCCATGCTATAAGGGGGTGAAATAGCTTTCACTAAAACCCAAACTGAGCAACCCCCTTTCCCCCACACCACCTACAGGGCCAAAACCAGCACACAATTGTTAGGACAAGTTTGGGGCCTCCATTAAGTCCTTGGCAGAAACCTGGGATCACCAGGGCCTGCTCCTGAGAGCAGTAAGACTTAAGACCCCAAGAGGCTAAAGAGCACACAGACTTTGAACACAGACCTTGAGCACCAGCGAGGTTGCAGCTGCAGATGTGGATCCTGAGCATAGGCATGGACCTTGGGTGGGGACCCAGTGCAGAGGGGTGCATGAATGTGGAAGCAGTGCCCTGAGACTCTTAAAGAAGCTTTGGGCAGAGGAACAAGCAAGGGGACCACCAGGAGGCTTGACCCTGAGAACAACTTGACATAAGACCTAAGAAGCCTAAAGAGAGCAGAGAGACCCTGGGCTTGAGGATAAAGCTGAGAGGGTGCTGGGCTAACAGTGGCAAGCCAGACACAACCCCAGAAGAGAAAGATCAAGAAGAAATTTTTAACAAACGACAATTTTTACACAGAAAAAATCCAGACAACTGAGCAAACAGGAGAGGAGAAAAAACAAGTAGCCATATCTAAACTTTCCCCAAAAAATGAAAACTGGTCACAAACAGTTGAAGAGTTCAAATCTGAGTTTATGAGAAAGATAGAAGGGATTTGGCAAGAAAATAACAGTTTAAAAGGCAGAATTTCACAATTGGAAAGTGAGGGTCAGAAATCAAATGAATTGATAAGCAAATTGAAGACCAGAAATGATCAGCTGGAAGCTTTGAAGAAACAAACAGACCAGATTGGAAAGGAAAAACAAAAGATTAAAGCGAAAACCAGTCTCTAAAGGCTAGAATTGGGCAATTCAAAAAAGATTCCCCCAAATCAAAAGAATTGATAAGCAAATTGGAGACCAAAATTAAACAGCTGGAAAATAGGATAGACTAAATCAAAAAGGAAAATCAAAAGAATATAGCAGAAAACCAGTCTCTAAGACAAGAATTGGGCAAGTAGAAGCTAATGATCTCTCAATACAACAAGAAGCAAAGTCAAAAGACTGATAAAATAGAAGGAAACAAGAAATATTTCACTGAGAAATTGACACATCAAGAAAACAGTTCTAGAAGAGACAATTAGATAATCATTGGTCTTCCAGAAAAAGCAGAAATTAATAGAAATTTGGACTCCATACTAAAAGAAATTATTCGGCAAAACTGCCCTAAAGTTCTACAACAAGAGGGCAATATAGACATTGAAAGGATCCATAGATCACCCTCTACACTACACCCTGAAAAGACAACACCCAGGAATAAAATAGCCAAATTCAAGAGCTTCCAAGTGAAAGAAAAAATTTACAAAAAGCCATAAAGAGACAATTCAGATATCATGGAGCACCAATCAGGATCACACAACATCTGGCAGCCTTCACAAGCTTAGAACTAATGCAAGAGAACTGGGTCTACAAGCAAGGATCACCTACCCATCAAAACTAACTATATACTTCCAAGGGAAAGTATGGGCATTCAACAAGATAGAATATTTCCAAGTATTTGCACAGAAAAGGTCATGACTAAATGGAAAGTTCTATATCCAACCACAAAAACCAAGAGAAACATGAAAAGACAAATAAGAAACAGCAGGGAAAGAAAGAAAACTCTTATTTTTAAATTTGCCTCTTTAAGAGCTTCAATAAGATGTAATTATTTGTATTCCTATAGGGAGAAATATTTTGTGTAATTCTCTGTAGTGAACTCTATTCACTATTATAGTATCCACTATCATAGTAATTAGAAGAATTATTCACAGGAAGAGGTTGGAGTACTAAATGGTCTAAGATGATATGGGGGTAAGTTGGAAAGAGGGGGGTGAAAAGTAGAGGACACCAACAGAAACATGAATGAATAAGAAAAATAGGATATTCTATTACACATAAAGAGGGCATGGGAAGGGGAGGGGACACATACTATTATAAGAAGGAGAGGAAGAGTGCATTAAGAGGTAATATTTAAATTTTACTCTCAGTGGAATTAACCCTGAGAGGGAAGAGTAGCTATAACCATTGGGATATAGAACTCTATCTAACCCTACTGAGAAAGTCAGAAGGGATAAACCAAGGGGAGCAGGGGAGTGGGGAGGTCAAAAAATGGAAGGGAGGAGAAGGGGTAGGAAATTCATTAGGCCTTAAATATAAATAGAGGGGAATAACAAGGGAGCAGGGTTGAAAGGATAGTAAATCAAGGGAGGGGACAAGGGTTACTGGTATAAAACAAATCATAAGTTTAAGAGGAAATAGCCTAAGAAGGGATAGAACTAGGAGAGGATACCAAAATATTGTGGAATACACAACTGATAATTATAACTCTGAATGTGATTGGGATGAACTCACCCATAAAACGGAAGCAAATAGCAGAGTGGATTAGAAACCAAAATTCTACCGTATGTTTTCTACAAGAAACACATATGAGGCGGGTGGACATACATAGATTTACAGTAAAAGTTTGGAGCAAAATCTTTCGGGCTTCGAATGAGAAAAATAAGGCAGGAGTGGCGATCATGATTTCTGACAAAGCCAAAGTAAAAATAGATATGAATAAAAAAGACAGGGAAGGTTATTACATGCTGATAAAAGGCAATATAGAAAATGAGGAAATAATAGTGCTTGATATGTATGCACCAAATGGCATAGCATCCAAATTCATAAAGGAGAAACTGGCAGAGCTCAAGAAGGAAATAGATAGTAAAACCATACTAGTGGGAGATCTACATATTCCTCTTTTAGATCTAGATAAATAAAACCAAAAATAAATAAGAAAGAGATAAGAGAGGTGAATGACGTCCCAGAAAAATTAGAGTTTATAGATATATGGAGAAAAATAAATAAGGACAAAAAGGAATACACTTTCTTTTCAGCTGAACATGGTACATTCACAAATATTGACCATGCAATAGGGCATAGAAACATTGCAAACAAATTCAAAAGAACAGAAATAATAAATATAACCTTCTCAGATCATAATGCAATAAAAATAATAATTAGTAAGAGCACCTGGACAGGCAAATTAAAAACTAATTGAAAATTAAATAATATGATTCTCCAAAACCAGTACATTAAAGAAGAAATCATACAATCAACAATTTCATTGAAGAGAATGACAATGATGAGATAACCTACCAAACTCTGTGGGATGCAGCTAAGGCAGTACTCAGGGGCAAATTCATATCGTTGAGTGCATATATTAACAAATTAGGGAGGGCAGAGATTAATGAATTGGGCATTCAACTTAAAAAACTAGAAAGTGAGCAAATTAAAAATCCCCAATGAAAACTAAATTAGAAATACTTAAAATCAAGGAAGAAATTAACAAAATCAAAAGTAAAAGAACTGTTGAATTAATAAATAAGACTAGAAGCTGGTATTTTGAAAAAACAGATAAAATAGACAAAGTACTACTCAAGTAATAAAAATAAAGAAGAAAAACAAATTAACAGTATCAAAGATGAAAAGGGAGAACTCACCTATAATGAAGAGGAAATTAAGACGATCATTAAAAACTATTTTGCCCAATTATATGGCAATAAATATAGCAATCTAGGTGATATGGATGAGTATTTACAAAAATATAAATTGTCTAGATTAACAGCAGAAGAAATAGAATAGAATACCTAAACAATCCCATATCAGAAAAAGAAATTGAACAAGCCATCAAAGAACTCCCTAAGAAAAAATTGCCAGGGCCTGATGGATTCACAAGTGAATTCTATCAAACATTCAAAGAGCAACTAATGCCAATACTATATAAATTATTTTATATAATAAGCAAAGAAGGTGTCTTACCAAATTCCTTTTTATGACACAAATATGGTACTGATTTCAAAGCCCGGTATTTTTATGTTGTATAATGTAATCACATACATTTTGAGACATAGCTTTAAAATGCTTTCTAGTTAACATTCCATGATGGTAAATTAAGTAGCTATAATTTTTACTACATTTAAAATATTTAATATCAATTTTTTACTGATATGCACTTCTAGTCTCTATAAATGGCATTTTATTCAAAGAAATTAGGATGCATCTGTTTTAACACTCTTTCCAATTGGCACAAAAATATTCTAACCTGTGTGTTTCCAAAACTTTTCTAATGTTCCTTTGTTGTCTGTTATAAATCTTTTTCTAAAAGAAAATAATTTTAGTATCTTCTGTCTCTAAAAATAAAGAATGCAAATGGATCTAGAATGTTGTTATTTTAATGTGCTTTTCATTCAAATTATATTTGTTCTTTCATTATGGAAATGAGTGACAAGAAAATATTGATATTGCTTATTTTCTAACTGATGAGATTATAGTGCAGATGAAAACATTCATTTTTGCTGAAATAGGAAGCCTTTTATTTATCTGTAATATGTAGTCCATATTCAGAACTGAAAAACAACACAATTTGCTTTTCAAAATGTAGGATTCATCTTTGAGAAAATTAAATATGACTGAGTAAAAATTCTGTGCAGCAAATCTTGAGATTTCATGAGATCATTAATACTCATGTTCTCTGATTTGTGGCATACTGAACAAGAATTGATTTTAGACGCTAAACAATCTGAGTTCAAGTCCTACCTCTGACACACACGAGATGTGTGACCTTGGGCATAAATTACCATCTCAGTGAAAGAAAAATTCCCATACGGATGAGAAGGTGCTGAATTGTATTGGTAAAATCATATTTCTCACTAGTACCATTATGGACTGAATCATGGCTCTTTAACACTACAGAACAAACACATAATCAAATCAAAGAGTGTGTGAATAAATAGACAAATAAATCATCAAATGACTGAAAAAACAAGTATAGAAATGAATGGATACATATATAAATGAATGAATAAAAAGATAACTTCAAATAAATATGAATCTTAAATATCATTTTCAGAGGTATTTCCTGTTCCAACATAGACTATAAAATGGTAATATTCATTTAGTCTACAAAAATCTCAGTTGTGTCTTTCTTTAAATCCTCCAAAGGTCTAAATTGCTCTGATTTTTTAAACTCATTTTGTAGAAAGGAAAGCATATTTTTCACCTGCCACTCATTAAATGACTGACCCACTTCTTTTTTTCTAGGTTTTCATGTCTTTGATTTGCTATTTTATTTCACATTTCATTTTCATTTCATCATTGGCAATATGGGGCACACTAATTACCACGCCACTGAACAATTGTAGAAAAATGTCAAACATGAATTTGTATGTATTCAATTTTTTAGTAGAAGTTCTGTTCTGATTAATAATTATGAGGGCCAAGATTAGAAGGGAGAATAGTATTTTAATAAAAGCCATGGCCATGCTGGTAAAATCATTAGACCACGTGACGGTAAGAAGCCTATTCCAACATCTCTCAGCCATTTTCCCCTCCTCTCTTCCAGCGCTCAGGTAGCTAAAGAGGGAGTTAAAAGTCACTTCCCCCTATTTTAAAACAGTCCCTCACCTTGAATACGTAATCCAAAACAGGAAACCCATTGGAGATGACGGGAAATGTAGTTCCAAGTATCCCAACTGATTTCAAATAACACAGTTCTTAATGTGTGGTACGTATATTAATTTTAGAATGCCTGTGAACCTGAATGTGATAAAAAAGTACATTACTGAAATATAACCTGTTTCCTTTGTAATCCTATATATTTTTATTCCCTGTATTTAAAAATTTTATTCTGAAGAGTAAGGGTCTGTAAGCTTCACTAAATTGAGAATGGCAACCATGGCTAAAAACATGATTAAGAAACCCTCTTTTGTCACAGTATACCTCCTAGGGATCATTTCAAGTGGCATTCATAATCAGTTATGCAGCTTTAGGTAGAATCTGGAGCACACATCATTACTGAATAATTTTTCAAGTTATATGATTTGTTCTGGACTCTGGAGCAGCACAACAAACATGAAATCTAAGAGAAACTCATATTTCTAAGAGCTAGGTACTTTCTTCCTCACAGAAATGTTGTATTACTGTCACAAGACTACCAAAAAAATCATCTTAGCTCTTACTTTTTGTACTTTTTCACAAACTTCTTTAGGCAAATTAGTCTTTTTGGTGACAATAACTTCATGCAAGGGCTCACACTTCTTCAATGTCCTTTCATATTTTAATGTACATCTTTTTATTTCAAAATATTTATCTTAAAAAAACCAAAACTTCAGATTTGCTATGATACTATATCCTATGATTTTACTGTTCTATACTAAAACACTGTCAAGAAATTAAAAAGAAACCATTAAATGTGCAGAAATATTCAGCATCAGAAATTTTAAAATCTATCCAGTTTCTCCTCCAAAGCTCCTACTTATATTTAAAAATAGACATTTTTCCTACAAAGAATCAGTCACGTTACCTAAACACAAGTCTGAACAATTTTTATACTGAAGCTAACAATGAGCTGAACTTGAGTTCACATTATTAGTAAAACAATGGCTTTTATCACATACAAAAAAATCTTTTCAACAAGATATTAATTTATTATTCATCCTCCTCCTCCTCATCTTCTGCTTCTTCCTCTTCATCTAGCTCTTTCTTCTTAGATTCTATTAGCCTGCCAGAAACCTTCTTTCCTGAACCTCCCTTGCCCTTGACATGATAATGCTGAAACATCCTTTTCACATTTCTCCTTTACATTAGCAAGTTTCTGTTCACAATATTAGTTGTCTTTCCCTGACAATTTTCAGACCAGAGTTCAAAGGTTTCTTGGCATCATCTCTAATAGAAAGGCCTGAATGTTCATTTTTGATCTTTGGATGATGTTGAGCACAAAAAAGGAAGAATGCAGATGGTGGTCTTTGGAGAGCATTAAGATTATTGTTCTTTCTTTTCTTATCACCTTTGGAAAGAACATAAATTTTCTTTTCCCAATCATACTATGCTTTGTTTCCTTTTGCAAGGTCTTCAAACATGTCATTTGCAGTCATGGACTTCCACCTTTTGGAGTACTTTTTAAAAAATTTGCAAAGTTTACAGGGTTGTCTAAGTGCTTCTTGTGCTTTTTGTACAGGTCAACATGAAAATAGCATAGGAGTACATTTTCCTCTTTGGTCTGTTGGGGTCTTCTTTACCCATTCTGACCTCCTCTCATAATATGGAAATAGGCTTTGAACAATGATACATGTAAACTCAGTGTGATTGCTCCTTGGCTGGCAGGGGAAGGGGTAGAGTGTAGGAGGAGGTGAAGGAAAGAACATGATTCATGTAATCATGGAAAAATATTCTTAATTAATTAATTAAAAAATTTTAAAAGAAGGTTTCCCACAAAGTGGGAAAATGCAAGTAAACTGTGTCTGCAGTCTGGCCAAACTAGGTTAAGGGTAACAGATAGGCCTTAAACTTGTCAGTGAGTCAGCAAGGTTTCTACCCTAGCACATGAAGGTTTCCCTTGGAAGAAGGAGCAGATAAGAATAATTTGTTCCAATGGCCACAAAGGAAATAAAAACCACCACTATGGACCAGTTTCACATGGTTAACTATGAAAAAAGCTAATGTCATCCACTGACTCTCGAGCTATCATTAGTGGTCTTCATCTTATTTCCACTGAACTTTGATGACTCTGGAATAAAGTATAAACCTGATGACTTTGTACAGCTTCGTCTCAGATGAATTCATTTTTATACTAGACTCAAAAGACATCACCATCGATGTCATATTGATAGAAAGGACAACTAATTATGCATATAAGACAAATATAAAATAATTGGGAAGAGTATAAGAGTTCAAAGGGCAAGTAAAAGCCTTATGAAAGAAGTTTCATTTAAACTGACTCTTTAAAGGTCATTCACAAATGTTAGGGATTCTAAGAAGCATGAGTGTGACATGATAATATTCTAGGCATGGCAACCAGTTTGTTCCAAGTCACAAAAGATAAAGTGTACATTCATTAATTTTTAATTGCATTCTGGTAATCAACATAAATATGAAGACAAATATCACCAAAGGGCTTATTACATAATATTTCTGACTATATCTCATATAGATGTCTATTAAGTGATCTTTCCATGAAACAGACCATCATTTAGCTTCCTAAATATCTCCTCAACATTTCCTAATTTTATAATAACCATTTCCAGCTACTCTTTTGAATGTAAGCTCCAATAATCTTTATTAATATTTATTTATGTTGCAAGTTCTTAGTAGCTTTGTGCCATGCATATAGTAAGTACTTAAGAAATACTTTCACTACCTAGTCATCATCATCTCTCTCTGTCTCTGTCTCTGTCTCTATCTCTGTCTCTGTCTCTGTCTCTGTCTCTGTCTCTCTCTCTCTCTTTCTGTATCTCTGTTTATAATCTCAAATCATAATAGTACTTGAATGGAATACTTAATCAGTAGATATCAAAACAGGGAGATGTTTTGTTCCTCCTCTCCTCAGCTAAGATTACTCAAAGTGAAATTTTCATGTAAACATGCTCACTGTATTATTTTTATATATTTAAGAAAACAAGAACAATAAAATTTCAGTAAATCTAATTATAAAATGTTTACCAATTTTAAAATATTCTTGTTCAGTAGTAACTAAATAGTCTAAATTCTCATAGGACAAATTGGATTACATCAATACTTACAGTTATGATTTTCCCAGGACACATTCAAATTTTTATCATATTAAAGATTTTATATTCTGGGACTCACATTTATATCATGCCTCTAATTATGATTTTAGACTCAATTTAAAATAATAAATACTATGTAAAAGATACTTAAGTTCAAGATATAAGACTTTCTTCCCTCCACCCCTTCCTTCATTTACAGATAATTTTATATACATCTGTTTTCCAAACTGATTTACAAAAATTAATCAGGCATGCTTATACAATCTTAGATGAATTGTGGGGAACTCTTGAACAAAGGAAGCTAAATAGCCAAAGTGTTCTCAGAAAAGCTTTTTGTTGAGGGAAATAAAGTGCTCTATTGCACTTACTATTTAATTTCTAAGAGAAATATTAATTTTTTTTTCTTAAAAAATCTTCCTCCATTCAACTGTTCAAAAATACTTAGGGAAAATAGAAGCACCTTCTGGAAAATGTGCCTTTCATTTTCATCTGCTTTGTTCTGAAAGAAATAAAGGGAAAATGCATCCACTGTATTATCTATTTGCTTGAGAGTCAAATAAAGACTCGTAAACTTCCTGTCATTTATAGGTTTTGATGTATCCCTCATGAAATCCTACTTTTCTAATGATGTTTCCTACTCTATACTAAAGCCAATTTGGGTTGTAAAAAAAATGAAGCAAAATGATCTCTTGGAAATGACAACTATATTCTTTATTGTTACAAAAAACACAGCTTGGACAAGGAATGGTTGGAGTAGAGTATGCAAAGAAAACAATTTTGAAGCCATGTGATTTTCCTGATTACTTGTTCTCTTCAGGAATACTGAATTATCCTCCTGTCACTTCACTGAAAGAATTAAGTAGTGAATCTGTTTACATCTGCTGCAAGACTATGTAATCAACAACTAAGTTTAAAATACTATTTTCATTATTATAGTCCATTTACATTTTGAGTAGTCAGCAAAATCTTTTTTCATGGAACACAGCAAAGCACGCAGAATGCACTGCTTGTTTTGTCTGGTTAGATATTCTTCCTCTCCAATAACAGTAATTACAATTTTTGTTTTGGAAGCTGTGGGGAAATGTCATATGACATTGCTAAGTTTTCTTGAGAGAAAAACACTTGCAACATTTTTATTCTAATTTCTAATTCTCACTTCATCAGCTTATTTTGTTCTATACCATATATTATCCTGGATGCCAGGACCAGAATACAATATGTGTCATAAAACATTGTCCCTGACCTGAAGGAATTGAGGAAATTGAAAACCAAAGGAAACAAAGGACCATCAGAATTGAAACAGGTTAAAGATCACATCATCAGAACGATTCTTGTGTTTTTAAGGTTTTTTCCTATGCATTTTTAATCCAATCATTAATTTTTCTAATTAATTTGTTATAATAAGAACCAATAGACTTCATCATATTAGATGAACACAAACATTCTTCCTATCTTTAAAGTTATGATTTTGTGATCATCTCTTTGTCTCTTGTACCAAAAACATTTAATCTCAAAATTAGCACTAATTGTGAATTTATTTTAGGCTCTTTTCCAATCCCTTTACTCTATAGCATAACCTCACTTGTACTACATTTCACTTGATCAGTTAATGTTATTTTGAAGATCTTCATAAAGCAAATGCTGACTTTGAGAGTTAATTGAATTTTGGGAAACTTTTTCACATGTTTATACCTCAGCTCTCTGCATGCATTATGATTCATTTCACACAAATCCACCACCTTACACTGTTGTCAGAGCTTAGTTAGAAAAGGAACAACAACCATTATTTTCAGTATTCATCAATTATATTTTGAAAAATCAGAGAAGCATTGACCCTAACACCTAGGAGGAAACTCAAGACATCCAATACAACATTTGAGAAAAGATCCTTTTCTCTTTTTGAATTTTTTTTCCAGTTGACAACAAATTCTAACGCCTGCTGACTACTTTTTCCTGTCAGAAACATTTGTTAATAATTAAATTTTTTTAATTTAATACATTTTTACCTAGTGAAATACTGAAGATAATCATGTCACTAAAAAGGAGACTATTAAAAATTTCATGAGAAGTGAATTCATAAATAAGGGAAAAATCTCTAATAATAGTAATTAAAATACACATCTTACTTCCCCTATATCTGTAAAATTATAGGAACTCTGTACTGATTAATCTTATAATTTTCCCCTTCCCCATGAGGCACATCAGTGTCCCATATTGTTTTGTCTTGTTTTTATAGAGAAGTTTAGTTTCACACTGCTAGTAATTATACAGAAAGCAAAAATCTTAACCTATGGACTTTGTCAGTTATGGATGTGACTATGTAGACATAAAGGGAAAAAAGAGTTACTGGAAGGCTGGAATTGGAGGACTGATCACATGAAAAAAGAGAAAATTTCATTTTATGATATTTCACATAAATTTTGTCTATTGAGAAATGTGAAAAGCGAAAATTACATTTTTTTTTTGCTGTTACTGAGCGTCAAAACAGTTCTCTTGTTTAAGGGACATTTATAATGTGGTACCAAATATCTTATCAAAGGGTATAGGAAGAAAAAATGAATAAAAAATTTTCCCAAGTATCTAGAAAATTTATAAAGGGTATTTAGAACAGAGATTAAATAAGACATGGTAGATTAATATCAGGGCAGCTTGTGTGCCAGCAGCTTGTGCTTGGTATTTGACCAAAAAAAAAGAATGAGTACAGCTGGTTGGAAAAGTAGCAGCTATAATAATTCTAGGCCTCATTCTCAAGCATGAGCATCTTCAATATTATTTTATCGTAGCTTTTGGTTTCTGTTCTGTTAGTAACTCCTGAAGACAAAGAAAAGTGCAGAATTTGAAATCAAATGAACTGAATAATTTTAAATGGTTATAATGACCTGCCTGCATTCATGGTTTTATGTATGCTTTTTGGTAGCTTTCTTGAGCTTCTTTGTCTTTATGGTTAGTAGATAGTTCCATGAAATAGGAAGCACAAATTAGGTGATAGGCTTGAATAAATAGTTTGTGTATGTGTCATACATCACATTCTGTTGAAACCACTGATAAAATTACGATGTTAATGTTATTCAAAAGACTAAGAAGAAAAAATTACCTACGAGCTATACAAAGTTGGGTTACAAAGAAGTAATGATACTAATATTTTATGATGTTTCAGTTTTAGCTAAGTGTTTTATATGTTACCACATTGGAACTTCACAATGATCCTGTAAAATAAATATCTTTATCCTCATTTGATAATCAAGAAAAATGAGGCTAAAAGAATATAAATTCTGTGCAGATAGTCATATGGCAAACGCTGTCAGTGGGAAAATCCAAATTTATCTCTCTCCTGAGTTCAGAATATAAACACTTTCTGCCTACCTACTTAAAATGATAGACTAGTTAATAAGTATTGCCTCTATTTCATCAGTGAAGATTCTGGAACTCAGATTGGTGTGTGTGTGTGTGTGTGTGTGTGTGTGTGTGTGTGTATAATCTTGTCTACTCTCATATAGCCACTATGTGTGCAAGCTTGGATTTGTGTTCTTATAGTTTCCTTTCCCTCAAGAAGTTCCCTATCTATTAATTAAAACCAGTATCTGTGAGCATTGGCCTTATTTGTTGATTCCTCATAGCTCCTCATTGCAACTACAGCCATCTTTAAGTTATTAAAGGCATGGTCCATTTCACTTATATATCACCTTTGATATTAATTGTGGAAATACCCAAAATAGTGAATACTAACCAACCTGGAGCATATATAGCAACTTACAAATTATTCTGCTACATTTGAACAGGAAAAAAGAATACAAAATTCCAAATAGTTCATTAGATCCAGCTCCCTTTGATATAAACTATTTCTAGATGGTTTGTTATATAATAGAATACTGAACCTAGAATCTGGGACACGAATTCAAATCCAATCTTGGGTTCTTACTAGCTGTGTTACTGAGGGCAAATAATATAATATACTACCTTATTTTATGTATGTACATAAAATTAGAAAAATTTACATCCAGTCTTCTCATAAAGACAAAATGAGATATTTAGATAAGTCTTTGCAAACTGAAAAGTACTATACCCATACAAATGGTAGTTATTATACCTTTACAAATAAGATAATTAGAATTTGAAAAGAATAAAAAACAATCATGAGGTAAGCAACATTTTTATTTCTTAAAAATTATTCTATTAAATAAAAATAGTATAGTTGACATAACTCCTTCTTTGGAGAATGATATTTTTTAAAAAGGATTAAATATAAATAATATACATAAAATAATTTCTTATATATTATTAACAATAAAGAAAAATAAAGAATGGGTTATGTCATGTAAGCATATTTTTAAAAAGCTTAATGTTATTTAAAGTTTTTGATTTGTGTCAGCATTTCTAGAAAAAAAGTAAACTGGTTCAGCTTTTTTTCATATTTGTATTAGGTGAAAACTTTAACCCAGGTTTTTGCTTATGTGGACAGTTGACTCCATTGAATAACACAAAATAATAGTTTCTTCATACATAGTTCCCTTTACATTCTTAGATAAATCTGAGCAAAAGACTCAATCTCTTCCTCATATCATGCTTTAAACCCCATGTTAAACGCTACAACTGCACATCGTTTTTAAAAATAGTATTTTATTGTGTTTCTTAATTACATGAAAAAAGTTTTTCATTATTATTTTTAAGTTTGAACCAAATTCTCACCTTCCCTACCTCATTCCCTAACCTTTTCCTTCTCTCTCTCTGAAATGGCAATCTATTATCATTTTTATTTCAAAACTATATATATATATATATATACATATATATACATATGTATATCGATGAATAGATATGTGCACAGTGTATTAGAAAGTGAAGAATTCAGTAATATATTTATAGGATTGGAGAAATAGTTCTTAAAATATATTAAACAAATAATCACAAGTGGAAAATTACAATACAATTTCATTAAAAATCATAAATCAGAGAAAATCAAGAAAAACATGCTATTTAAACTTTTTAAAAATCCAATACAAAGAGAAAAGAAGGAACTTTAAAATTATAGATATTAGATATGCACAACTTTTATTTATTGTAAAATATAGCTTTTTGACATTTTAGCAAAGATTTCCCATGAAAAGAACTATTTAGAATGTCATTAGTATTATCAATTAATATAATCATAATTTTTTGTATTTTCTTCAGAAGTTTTNTATATATATATATACATATATATATACATATGTATATCGATGAATAGATATGTGCACAGTGTATTAGAAAGTGAAGAATTCAGTAATATATTTATAGGATTGGAGAAATAGTTCTTAAAATATATTAAACAAATAATCACAAGTGGAAAATTACAATACAATTTCTTTAAAAATCATAAATCAGAGAAAATCAAGAAAAACATGCTATTTAAACTTTTTAAAAATCCAATACAAAGAGAAAAGAAGGAACTTTAAAATTATAGATATTAGATATGCACAACTTTTATTTATTGTAAAATATAGCTTTTTGACATTTTAGCAAAGATTTCCCATGAAAAGAACTATTTAGAATGTCATTAGTATTGTCAATTAATATAATCATAATTTTTTGTATTTTCTTCAGAAGTTTTAGAAATGTAATAAGCCATGTTTTCAGAAAGAAAACAAAACATTCAAAAAAGAATTTATTTTAATTAACTAAAAAAAAGGTTTAAAATAAAGTCCAAAATTAATAATAAAAATAATGTCTCAGGGGAGAAAATATTATATTTCATGCTGAGTGATACAGTGTATGTCTCAACTTCTGTGATACAGTGTATGTCTCAACTTCTGTGTCTCTTGCTGTAAAGCGTATTTCATGAAGAACTATTCGAAGATAGAAAATATCTAGAAACGGATAACCAGAATAATGAGAGATGTAAAAAATTCGCCATATGGGGATTATTTGAAGAAAATTGTCATCTTTAGTCTAGCAAATATAATAATTGAGACCTTAAGGAAGTCTTAAATATTTTAATAGATATTATGTGGGAGTAGATTTGATCACTTTTGTCCTAAAGGTCAACTAGGTACATTTACAGCAAGAGTATTGATTTCTATTCCAACTTAGACAATACAACAGAGAAGTTCTCCTAAAATAGAGCAAGTCAATTTAACATCATCTATAAAGTGATTTTCCTAAATGACTGTTTTGTCAGTGATTTTCTTCTTTCTTCCTAAGTCTCTAAACTCTCTTAGCTCTTTATCACCTTTATAAAAATGTAAATTGTCTTTGTACTTAGAAGCTCTCTACCCACCCAACCTTTCCAGTCTTATTACTTTTGTTGTTGTTCAGTTGACTTTTTGTAATACAATATGGGTTTTTCTTGGCAAAGATGTGAGCAGCCAGGACCATAGTCAACAACCAAAGTAAAAATTTTAGAAAAAGGACTAGATTTGTATTTATTGGTCTGATATTACATCATTTCTTCTTTTCTTCTTTTGTCATTTCTTCTCAGGTATAGAATATGGAGCCAAAACAGCCAATTGTTAGTTACTTGATATATAAATTTCAGAAGGATTGTGATTTGAGAAGTACTACGTCTTAACGTATGTTAAGCATTGCAACCTCGATTCCCACACTAGTTTCGAGACCTTTTTTTTTTTTTTTTTTAGATTTTTTTTTTAAACCCTTGTACTTCGGTGTATTGTCTCATAGGTAGAAGATTGGTAAGGGTGGGCAATGGGGGTCAAGTGACTTGCCCAGGGTCACACAGCTGGGAAGTGGCTGAGGCCGGGTTTGAACCTAGGACCTCCTGTCTCTAGGCCTGACTCTCACTCCATTGAGCTACCCAGCTGCCCCGGTTCGAGACCTTTTTATTGTTATAGAAGTCTCAGCAATCATAGTAGGATTGGTTTCTCTTTTTTTGACCTGTGTGCTCTTTTGGCATCATACAGGTTAATTATGTGCTGCTTTGGCACTGTGTAGGTATCTGTGCTTCTTTGGTACTGTATTGATGAAATCTGTGCTCCTTTGTTGATCCCATTTCGTCAAATTAGACATTTGTTCAAAGTCCCATATTAGTTAAACACCAATGGCAGTTTCAGTAGTCTAAGACTTTTGGGTAGGCAGTTACATTTAGAACAAATTCATATACTAAAGCTACACTAATCTAATAATCAAAAACTCTTTCAATTTAGATAACATGTGCTTTAAATACAAAAATTGGACATGTAATTTTAAAAATATGCTAAAGATTCAAAATATATGTCTCCTATAATCAGTGACAATGAGAGAAAAAATATATGTATATGTATGTTGCAATTCATGTCACTTAAGGAGGGGTAGAATATAAAGATTCTTACCCAAATATTTAGATGCATTTCCTCTTAGCTTAGCCATGATCCACAGTGTGAGTGCAAATGAGGTAAAACAATGGAGTTATAAAAGCAATAAAACAGTTAAGAAAATACAAAAATTTCACAAAAAGCACAAAATGCATATCAAGTCAATTCAATACAGGTTACTAATACAGATAATTGATCAAATTATCAATACAAAGCAAGATGCTATGGACTTCTATAAAGGCACATGTCAAATACCAGATGGCACAAAGATAAGGGAGTCGACAAGCACTGTATTGTAAAATCTGCCTCTTCTTCTTTGCTATTTGGGGGAGACAAAACTGAAAAGTGTTAATAACAATGAAACAACAAAAACAATAGAGTTTAATAGACTTTAAGGGATACCTCCTTCTGCCCCACATGGAGGAGCAGGAGCACCCTGAGTCATGCATGGATGAGCTCCACTTAGAAGATACTGCTGTGGGGTCATTTGTTGTGAGTCGTCTGCCTAGTTATAGGTCCTGAAATTGTGATTCCTATAGTTGTTGTTCCAATAATTATTGTTTTTGTAGTTATTATTATTCCTAAAATTGCTGTTCCTGAAATTGTTGTAGTTGTTAGTATTATTCCTAATGGTCTGGAACAGATTTCTGCAATTCATCATTAAATGGCCCTTCTTGTTCCAGAAGTGGCAGGTCAGAGATTGATAATTAGACTCTCAGAGAGGAGCAAGTGGTGTTGGTGTAGTATCATTATGCCCTTTTCCCTGTCTTTCTATTTTATTTTGTAATAATCTCAGTTCTTTTTGTATGGTATCTAATAGATCATTAGTTTGTACCTTTGTCTTTTCATGTCCTTTAGTTACATATACAGCTATTTTCTGTAATTAGTCCAGATCCATTTCTGGCCATTTGGGACAATTGTAATGCAAAGATGCAAAAAAAGCTTTTACCCTTGCAAAAGTTAATTGAAAACTTCTGGCAGTTAGAAGCCTTAGAATACTGACAGAAGAGCAGTTGGAACCTGAGGCATGAAGAGAGCAGAAGTTCCAACTGAAGCTCTACCTCTGGGTTTCAGCTTTGCTTTTGGCCTGTCCTTTGATTGCTAGACAATTTGAACCTAGCTATTTTCTCTGGACCTCTCATTGACCTTCTCCATATTACACCCCTATTACCTTTCCTGTGTTTTCCCTGTGAGCTCTGGAAGGAAGGGTGGCTTTTGGGTTTTAGTGATTAGACTTTGTGGGTTTAGTTTCCCTATAGGCAAGTAGGATATCCTTGAATCAAACTATCTCTTATTTTATTGATTTAGTATACACTCTACTTTAAAAGCAGTCAAATCTTTCCTGGCTTGGAGAGCAGGCTCTCTCTCAGTCTAACCCATTCCTGTGACCCTCCCCCATCTTGAGTTTCTCCCTAGGGGCTGTCAGAAACCCTAAACCCCTCTTTCCTTTCTGACCAACCTTGAATATTAATACCCACCCACCCCACCCCCACCCCGTTAGCTAATCAAACCCTCTAGTGAATCATTGTGTTGGAGATTAGGCAAGGGTTGAAGAGGGAAGGAATTATTTTCTTTTATTTATTGAGGGAACTGGGGGCATCCATCTTGGGAGGAAGTAGTTCCCTGAGACTTCCTCCTAAACCCATCAGTTTCACTGATAGGGAGGAGCCTTTTGATTCCTCCTTTGAGGGACTTGAGAAACTGATAAGAAAGCCCTCAAGGCAGATTTAAACCATTTCTGACTGGCTCAACTCCTTGTGTCTACAGAGATATCTTTCCTGCCTGAAAGGGTTCTGCCTATTCCCCCTGTATCCTCTGTCTTTAGCCTGAGTGTCTAGTCTGTTTAAGCTGCCCTTCCGGAATACCCCACCTACTCCCTTATCATCCCATATACCACCTTGCCCTTTCCTTCCCTGAATTCAGCCTTCCCTTTCATTCCTCTCATATCACCTTAATCCCCTTCTACCCCTTCTTATTATCAAGGATTAAGAGAGTACCCCCAACTTTAGTGACCTCACTTTATTGTCCACACAATGCATCTTAAAGTAATCCTGGACCATTCTGTTAGAATTGTTTACAAATTGTCACCTTATTTGTCCTATGCCTTGATCCATTGATAAATTCAAGTCCAACTATCTAGCTTCCAATTCAATAAGCCTGTCCTTATACTGAGAGGGAGTTTCATTATCATTTTGCAGTAGGCTATCAAATTTGGTCCAGTTGTCTGGATGTTCTGCAAATTCTTTCATTGCTTTTAGAATTGCAGCCCTAGCATTATTTAACTGCCAGTATTCCTTAGAATCATTATGATTCCATTGAGGATCCTCTCATGGCAAGTGTACTGCATTTTATCCTCCAGCCTTATTTACATAAGAGATGATTTTGTTTCTATCTCTATCAGGAAGATCTGGAGTAATTTTTCCACATCCTCATTGGAAGGATTGCTTTGGAAAAATATGTCTTCCATCCTTTTCATTACAGCTATGGGTTCACTGTTATAATTTGGAACATCTTTTTTAAATTCTTTGATATCTTGAGGAATGAATGAAGTATGGTGTGTTAAATTGATCACAACCCCAGATTGGTCTAATGTAGGCACTTCCCTTAGAGGGAAAAGGCCTTCACAGAAATCAGAATCAGAATCATAGTGTAGTTTTCATTTCTTTTTAGTTGTTTTGGTGCTTCCCGTGGCAGAACAGGTATTTTGAGTTATTTGCATGCTTACCGTGGCTTGGGTAGGAAATGATATGGTCTCAGTTGGGGTTGGTTGTGGGTTGGGAGAAGGGACAGGAGAGGACTGGGTGTAAGAAGAAGTAGCAGGGGAGGGAGGGTTTGCCAAGAGATGCACAAGATGAGAGAGAAATTTCTTTACATCCGTGTCCTTCTCTATTTCAGAAGAAATAGAAGAAATAGGATTATCCTCTGTTAGGATTTCAGGAACAGCCTTGCAAAATTTTGAATCAGATTTTTGAATTGGATCCTCCTTTTCCACTGCATTATGTATAGAGTATTTGAAATTGTCCAATTGGATTAGTGCTGCTGCTTGGATCTGAGCCTGAAGTTTCCTATTTGTAGTCTTTTGCATGTCACTGGAAATTATAAAAAACAAAATTTCCCAACAGCATCAAAAGGAGGAGATATTTGGAAACCAAAAAGGTTTCCACTTTGGAAAAAGCCAAAAGGTTTTCTTGTATAGACGTCATCATATTTAGTGGCTTCTACTGAATTATTTACTTATTCAGCTAGCTCCATCCAATTATTTGTTGATTTATTTGCTCGGTATATTTATTTATTCATTTATGATTTTTGATTGATTGATTTAGTTTAAACTGCAAAAATATTCTTTTCATTTTTTTGGTTTTGCTATATATTATGTATTATTACACAAATTATGGCAGAAAGGTAGCACTGCAGCTAAGCAGAAAAAAAAGTGAGGGAGGAGCACACTGAGTGCTCAGTGGTGGCCTCTAGTGGCCAAGATAAAGTAACAAAAGATGGGGAGAATTAAAGCTGAAACAGACTAAGCTGAAATGCATAATGAAAGCCTGACAATCAAGGTAGGTGGAGCTTTTTAGTAATTGGGGTTTTTAGTGCTGCCTTTTAAAAGGCAAAATCTCTCCAGAGGGAGAGATTAGAGCTAGTAGGGGGAGGTAGGGAGAATTTAGTCTAGGGTGGGTGAAAGACAGAAAGGGATTGTGGTTTTTCTGGACCCCTGCTGGTTTTTGCCTGTAGACCCCCTGCTGGGTTTTAGCAGGAGTGAGGGCAATTAGGGTTAAGGCTCCTGGGCTGAGGTAGGAGGTATTTAGATCTAGCACCTTTGCTGAGGCAGAGGAGCTTGACAGGGGCTTAGGAAAGGAAGGGAACCCCCACTGGGCTGGATTTGGGTGGGAAAATTTTTTCACTTACCCTTAGGCAGTAAGGCAGGTAGGATAGTCAGCAGGCAGGCAAGCAGGTTCAGGTCCATCTGGGTCACAATAAACTGCTGCAGCTCAGGAGGAAGAAGGGAGGGGGGAGCACTGAAATCTACGTAGCTGAAATATACAATGAAAGCCAAAATGGACAATGAAAGCCATCAGGCTGATTATTCCAAACCTGCACATACTCAGTCCTTAGTGATGTTGAGTTCAAGCATAGAGAACACATGGACAATTCAGTTCCTGTTTGCATCTTCATCATTTGTAGTTTTATTACTGTTCTCAAAAACTTTCCCTGATATGTGAGCAGTACTTTCTGACAGATCATGAAACTCATTTCTCTTGCTCCCACTGAGATCATGCTTTATGAAAATGCCTTTCTTGTCTGTCTAGTTTATTCACTATAATTTCTTCTCTTGATGCATTCTTTATTAGATCTCATCAACTTGACAATATGGTCAGTGGGGATGAAGGCATTAGCCATGCCACTCCTTCTATTCTTACTCCCTTCTTTCTTTCCCCAATTCCTTACTTCCCTCAGGTAAGGGCCAAGATCTGACTTTTCCCATGCTTGACTCTGGAAGTAGTTGCCGAAATGGTCCTCATATAGATAGGCTTATAAGTATGTCAAATTTTTTCAATCAATCTTCGAATTTTATAATCATTTAATTTCATACAATGACTTAAAGTACTTTACTCCTTCCCAAATTGATTAACTAAACTGTTCACACTAGATTATGCTATTGACATTGTTTCAACATATATGACAAGGAATTATTCATAATACCTTTATAGCTTTGATTTTGTAACTCAATCAAAGAGGCAGTCTCACCTCATAAAGGTAGAGTATCTTGCTAGTTACATGGGAGACCTCTTTCATAATCTAATATTAATTTTAATTTGTAAAATATTAGAAAGGCATATGTTTAGATTTCCAGAGAAATGGGATGGATATTATTTTAGAACCAACACTTTATTCCTTTTTTAGGAATAAGCATGGAAAGCTACTTTTTTCTTCTTCTTTAAATATCTTGTAGACAGATAAACAAATGGTGAATTGAATAATAGGAGTGAGCATTTGGTCTTGATAACTATCATACAATCATACTTAAATGAAATTAAATCATCAATAATGTGTTATTCACCTCTACCTTGAGTCCAACCCCTTTGTTCTACTTGTCCTTCCTAGTTATGAATCTAGTATATCACTTAATTATTATTATTATCATTAGCTTTTAGCTTGGACAGTTCTGAACCTTGTTTGACTTTCCAACTCTGTCCATTCTACCTCTCACTCCACCATGTTTCTACGTACTTTTATATGCTATGCATTAGATACTGTCAAAAATCAAATTTGTTAATGTGCTGCAATAACCTGTCACAAATTTCCCTCCTACTCTAATGGGAACCAAAGAATGATTTCATTAATTTCTAAGCATACATGTCTATGGATATATGAAATGACTTCACATACACACAAACACACCTTTTGGATGTTAGCAATGCTGAAAATCTCATAAAGTAGTCTGAATTCTAGCTAAGCATCATGAGAAATGTGGATTAGGTGGGGCATTGATTTCATTAATAATATAATGATATATATAAGTGTGTGTGTGTGTGTGTGTGTGTGTGTGTGTGTGTGTGTGTAAATTGCTTTCAGAGGATACAACCAAGGAGAAGCTCTGGTTACTATAGATAAAAAGAATCTAGACAGGAACAGTTACTTAATTAAAAGTTAACTGCAGTAATGGGGAGATTAAGCAGTAGCAGCCAGGCTTTCAGTTTGGCTCTAAAGACCTAAGAGTTCCATAATGGAATGAAGCCAGGGTTTTTGAAAAGGGTAGGAGTTTGACCAAGCTGGAGGAAAGGAGGTGTGTTGGCTGTGAGATCCAGCTTTTGCCAAATACTCAAGGAGCTGTCAGTGTGGGATACCACTGAGAAGGAGTTTCTACAAGGAAACATCATGGCCTAAGTTGAGCAAAGGACTAGGTTTTTTGTTGGTGGACAACAGATTAATTTATCTTACTCGCTGGAGTCTGCTTTGGATTTTGGACTGCCTGTGAACTTGTTCCTGTAACATCTTTGGCTAGCTTGGAGCATCTCTGAATGTGTATAGTGGGAACCCCTCTTCAGCCCTTCCTAATTTAGTTACAGATCAGCTTAATTAGAAATCTAGTTTAGTTAAACTATTAGACAATTCTTAGTATAGAAATACCCCTCTTCCTACTTCCCTCAGTTATTACCAATAAACCCAGTTTGATGGCACTTCTCGTGCCATCATAAGGACCCACTTCATTGCTTTTCCCTGATTGGCAGGTTGGCAGTTAAACACCAACTGCCATTCCCAAACCTCACATCTCCATTTGATTTACCTGTGTTTCTCTGTCTGTCTTTCCCTTCTGAGGTGCGAGTGTGTCCTAGTTTATTGTTATTCCCCATTCCCAATATTATCTTTTTCACTACACATAGCAGCAGTGGTTGTTTGTGGGCTTGGGATTTTTATTGCTTGTTTTTTTTTTGTGTGTGTGTCTGATTTAGTATCATATTAATAACTATTAAATTACCAAAAGAAATAATTCCACATGAAATGGGGCAATTGTATCTGGATACAAATGAGTTTATTATTGCAGTCCAGGTGCTATATGACCATGCTCTTTTTCACTCCCTATAGTAATCATGGAGGCAGGAAGCATAGAATTGTGGTTTCCAAAGTTGGTAGATGGATTTGGAGATAGGTGTGGTATAGAAGAGCTCAGATCCTGGCATTCCCAGAGAGGAGGGGAAAAAATATTCCTCAGACAGAAGTCTAAGGAGAGATTACACACATACACACACATTCACTTGCTCACACTCACCAATTTTTTAAATAGAAAAAATTAATTTGGAAGCAAATAGCTATTTGTACTTCTCTATTTATGACATTTGAAAATACATATATTTTAATATTTACACAATAATTTAATTTAATTAATTAAAATATTTAATATTAAACATTTAGATGTTTATTTTAATATTATTCTACTTCAATGTAAAATTTCCCCTTTCCTTTATTTCTTATTCTCCATCCACTTCTTTCTCTTGTTCTAACCACCAGGAATAATGTCACCCCACCCAACTTAGAATTAAGTGGGGAGGGGAAGGACTGTTACCCACACATGATAGTAAGGAGCAAATAAAAAACAAAGGACTGCCATTTGGGCAGTCCAAAACAGTGTTGAGGCTGCCATTTGTCCACTTGAAATTGGAGGTGGATGCAGGAAGTGATGAAAGATGCTATCTTTTAAATATGATGGTAACTTCCTGTGGAGGCAGTTGGCATTTTGAACTTGGTGTAGAAGGATCTCTGGTGAGACCTAAGACTGCTTCCCTCTGAATTGTCACATGGGTAATTTAGGCTGACACTCTCTTTCCTCGGAGTTTCTGGAGGCTCTAGCCTTAAGGAAGTCTCTCTTATTGGTGTAGGTCTTGTGGCTAGTAGCCTTTTTTTTTTAAAACCCTTGTACTTTGGTGTATTGTCTCATAGGTGGAAGAGTGGTAAGGGTCGGCAATGGGGGTCAAGTGACTTGCCCAGGGTCACACAGCTGGGAAGTGGCTGAGGCCGGGTTTGAACCTAGGACGTCCTGTCTCTAGGCCTGACTCTCACTCCACTGAGCTACCCAGCTACCCCCTAGAAGCCTTTTTTAATTAACCTCTGTTCTCTGCTGGAGCCTCTAAATAACTACATTGTTCGGGCCTCGGGTCTGGGCCAGAGTTTCTCTCTCTCAACTTCCCTATCTTCAACCTTCCTAACTGTAAATAAGCAACCATAAAAGTCATCCTGACTTGGGTCTATTTTATTTTGAAATCAAGTTAATCGATTTCTGGCGACCACATCTTAAATATCTAGTTTTTCCCGCTTACAACTTCAAATCTTGCTCAAGACATTTCCTACAGAATTCAACAGAGATACATGATTTTTTTTGCATTGATAGTCTACAAATACATCCAATGGAAAAGCAAATGAGTGTACAACAAAACATGCTAAACTAAAATGCTGCCTTAATACAATCTAATAATTAAACGTAGTTTAGTGCAGTGTTTGTGTCTGTAATTGTTATTGTTTAATCTTTTTCAGTTGTGTTCACCTCTTTGTGATCTCATTTGGGTTTTTCTTGGAAAGGATACTGGAGTAGTTTGCCATTTCCTTTTCCACCTCATTTTATAAATGAGGAAACTCAGACAAACAAGGGTAAGTGACTTGTCCAGTATTGCACAACTAGTAAGTGCATGAGACTGGATTTGAAACCAGGTCTTCTTGACTCCAGGCCCAGAACTTTATACACTGCATTACCTACCTGTCTCTTTTGTCTATTTAAGTCATGGTAATCTAGGGCAGAAAAAAACCTTTAGCTTTCATCTAGTACAATTCCTAAATTTTTAATGTTAGGAAACTCTGCCCAGAGTTTTGTCACTAAGGAACAAAAAATTCTAAAATAGAGACCATAATATATATTATTAGTCTGGAATCAAATGATATATTGCAAGGAACAAAATTATTCCTTAATACTAATGTAATCAAAGAAAAATGCAGACATCTCTTCAACCACCAGTTCATAGTTCAAGGTCTAGAAGGAAAGTCAGAACAATCTGTTTCAAGCCATGGGTTTACAGATGAGGAAAATGAGGCTCAGAGATTTTAAATTATTCTCCTGGGTGACAAAAGTACTAAATAAAAGAAGAGGCATTTAAATCCACATCTAGTGACTTGAGAAATACTATTCTTCCCACTGTACTTTGGTGAAAGGACCAGACATTATTTGTAAGATAAGATCCCTTCAAGCTCTAAAGTCCTGTGGGTGTCTATTAGATTAAAAAAACACCAAATATTTAATCTCATTTTACTTAAAGCATAAGGCTTCATTAATTATTTAGGATACTTAGCAATTTAAGCTATTGCATGAGGGCAATGATCATCCAGTCAATCAGATAACATCCAGTTCCTCCAACTAGAATACTGGACAAGGTTCAAAGAGATACTTTTGCAAGGTTAACAGACATTGCTCAAGCATAGTTGCTCATTATCTCTCTCCAAAGCAGAAATCACTCTTGAAAAGTAAGTTACCACTTCAGTAGCTCACTTGCTGTTCTTCAATGTTTCTATCTTCCAGTCATTTTTATAATCCAGTAATAGGTAATTAGACCATTGTGTACCATATATGCTAGTAGTATTGCTTCTTTAACAAAATGAAATCTCTTACATTAAAAATGTATTAGAATATGAAACATATAGAGACAAATATTGCATACTGCAGCAAGAAAAATCTCATTACTGAATAATATGAATATAGCAGTGATCCAAGAAAGCACACATTGAATTCACAGAACCTCTTATAAGAAATGGTGAGCCTCTCCCTAAATATATCTGGTATTGGCTACTAATATAGAATGAATACTAATCTATCTATTGTTCATAACACAAAAATAAAAAGTTTCAAGAAAATAGTAATTTTCTCTGGAAGAATCATGACTCATTAGAAACAATGTCAGTATTAGAAAACTGCAAAAAAATGTTACCAGTTTTTAGAAGTGGCAAAGGAAATGTTGAAGAAGGAAGAAGCTATGGGATTCTGTTTAGGTGCCTATAGATTTCTTCAGACACAGTGGTACTTAAGAAATTAGTACTACCTGATGATTAAAAGAAGAGCTGATAGCAAATAAACAAGTGTTTACTGAGTTATTTCACATTTTGACCTACACTGAGGGAAACACATAGCAGAAACAGAAGAGATGCCCTTAGGGAGCATATGATATAGTTTAGAAAGATAAAAATGTACATAATTAAAACAACTAGAAAAAATAGTGATATCATTAAGTGAAATGGATTATATAGCATCCCAAATGCCATACTCAATTCCAAGAAAGGAAAGATTTTGTAAATAAAAGTTTAAATAATGTAAATGTAAGTCAAACTGATTCTGCTTTAAAACATTAAATAAAATTTAGGTCTGTTTATATTTTATAAAACAAAAACTGTGAAGAACTCCTAAAGAAAGTATGAATTTTGGTAAGACTAAATGAAGTGTGGGTTTTAGTTTTGAAGTGTGGAGCAAGGGAATTGCTTGTGGTATATGGATTGGTGGCTGTTTAAATATATCAATAAGACTTTCCCTTATTCCCTCTCCATAATAATTGCACTTTTATATTGTTTCAAGTGCAATCAAAATATTTTTTAGGGTGGATGGGGGAGATTGGAGAAACTTAAGATAAGGATTTTGTTTTGAGAGGCTTTTTTAAAGAGAATTCATATATCAATATTTTAAGAAAAATCTTTTGTTCCATTTTTTTATTTCTGGAAAAATATCAAGAGTATGCCATTCTGTCAAATAAAAGATGATTTCTTTTATTCTTTACTCTATTTTGTCACTGATTTATTTACATAGCCAGATTTTCTGAGCCTCTAATTATTTGGTGCAGTTGAAGAATAACCTGGTTACCATGTGTTTTCCCTTCTCTCCAAATATTTAGAGCATAAATTGGTTGAAAATATTAATGTAACTGAAAGGAACAGAGGTAATATCACATGGTCAAGATGACAAAAGGTCTTGAGAACATACTTTGTAAGAATAGGAAGTATTTACTTTAAAAATTAGACTTGGGGGGAAATAGCAAGAGCTTTATTCAAGCATTTAAATGCCTACCATGTGAAAATGGGATTTCCTTGACCTTCATGAATGAATGGCAAAACTAGGAGACAAAATTCAGCACAGCAAAAGGGAAAAAGGCTTAATAAATTCTAAAAATGAAATTATAATTTTTGTAGATATGAGATTCTTTATGGTTGATGTATAAATGGAATTAGCTCACCCTTATTCATTCTTTAGACTTTAGATACCAGGAATATGTCACCCCACACAACTTAGAATTAAGTGGCAAGGGGGGAGGTCTAAGACCCACATGTGCTAGTCAAAAACAAGTTACTGCCCCTTGGCAGTCCGAAACAATGTTGATACTTATTTGTCCACATAGAACTGGAGGCTGGACACAGTTAGAGACAAAATAAACTACCTTTTAAATATGATGGTAACTTCCTGTGAGAGTGTTTTGCCTTTTGAATTTGGCCTTGAAAGAGCTCAGGTGAGACCTCAGACTGCTTCCTTTTGAATTGTCACATGGGTAAGTTAGGCTGACTTTCTTTTTGTTTTTCTTAGCGTTTCTGGAGGCCCTAGCCTCAAAAGAGGCCTCTCTTCTTAGAGGAGGTCTCATGGCTAGAAGCCTTGTTTAATTAACCTCTGTGCCCCCTTTGTTGGGACCCCTGAAGCCTTCCCTGGTTTGGGCCTCTGAACCAGGTCAGAGTTACTCTCTCTCTCTCTCTCTCTCTCTCTCTCTCTCTTTCTCTCCTTCCTTCACTCTTTCCAAATTGTAAATAAACCACTATAAAAGTCATCCTGATTTGGGTCTTTTGGAATTGGATAATTCAATTCCTTGGAGACCACACCTTTAAATATTAATATCCAGTCCAAACATAACCTGTTTCCCCTTTTACACTGAGGATATTCAAGTAAAAATTGAATGATATATTTTGAGCAATATATCCTAGAGAGGATTAAGAAAATTAAGAAAAATGCAATTATTTTTTTCCTAAAGTTTGACTATTCTAACTTTTATAGGTTGTTTACGATGTGCTTCTAACATGTGGACATTCAAAGTTATTTTACGTGGTTTCAAATTGCAGAGATTTTATACTTATTCTCTAAATGAATGTATAAAAATACAAAATCATGTAGACATACATGTATGTACATGTATTCATATGCATGTTTGTATTAATTTATGCATGTGAATATTATTTTGTTGTTGTTTAATATTTTTCAGTTGTGTCATGTTCTTTGTGCACCCATCTGAGATTTTTTTGGCAAAGTTAATGGAGTGGTTTGTCTTTTCCTTCTCCAGCTCATTTTACAGATGAGAAAATTGAGGCAATGTTAAGTGATTTTTCCAGTCACACAGATAATTCATTGTTAAGACTAAATTTGAACTCAAGTCTTCCTGACTCTTGACCTGGTATTCTAGCCACTGTGTCACTTAGCTACCTGCCATCCTTAAGGTATAGATTTTAGGAGAATTTGAAGCTATTTCCAAAATTAATGTCTAGGAATTTTAGTAAGTAGCAGCTAATGTGTGATAGATCAGAGATAGAAGTAAAACTGACTCTCTTAATGAGTGAAAGTTAATAACTCATTACAGGCACAATGCAGGAGGGAATGTGTTATTATATTACTATTGTACACGAATGACAAGTTGAATAAATTGGAGCTGTCAGTAGGCAACTGTATCAGAGAATAGCAATTAATGCCATGGAGTAAAGCAGAGAATTCAGCAAATTAGGAAAATAGCAAGCTTGAGGATAGCTCTTTCTATTTAAAAACCTTCTTTTTTTATAACTTCTATTCAGGGACAGATGAAGTATTAAACGCTTTTCTATTCAGACTCCTGTTTCAAACTCTTGTTAACATTGTTAGTGTATAGCAACTGTAGATTAGAGATTCTATGTGTAATTTGTTTGGGTTCAGATATAGTGAATAAACATAGTTTCTCTGTCCTACTATGTGGACAATAATTCCTTGCCCAACCTGTTTCAGAGTATCACAAATATAAACAGAGGAATTGAGATTACACATATGAGAATGTTTTAAGTTCTTTTGAGTACAGTAAGTATAAAATTATATTTTAAAATAAATTACACTCTGCGATCAATCCATCTTTAAGGATTGGATAAGCAGAAGCTTTTCAAGTGTATTTGCATGTAGCAATGAAACACAAATAGTGTAAGTTCCAGATTATCAGAGTACATCCAAAGTTCATATTATCTATAAATCCTTCATTATATGATTCTTAGGTTATTTAATGTCTGATTTTGAAAGAGGAGACTCAGTCATGTATAGGCTATCAAGATTTAGCTTGAAGCAGATTATAACATGTAAGGAGGGGAAAAGAAACAGGAAAACCAAATAACAACTCAATTTCAATAGACAAGTCAGATGACATAATACCAAGCATGAAGGCGGTCAAGTAAAGAAAACTGAATAATAGTGAAGAAATAGAGCAGTGCATTCATAAGTGGATACCTAACTTGTCTATTTGGATAAAAAAGAATTGGGAGTGGAAAAACCCAAGTAAAGACCATTTTGTAGCATAACTTCATGGTTTAAGGCTATGTAAATGAAATATTTTTATGTTATTGTTTTAATATTAATGCTAAACATAATCAGAGATGGTTAGGAGAAACACAATAGTAAATGGCACTAGTCTAATGTTATGGTTTGATGTTGAAGCTGGAAGCAGAAATTGTGTTTGAAGGTTTCTTTTATTTTAGGAGATATCAGAAAGGAGTAAAAGCATTCCTAGTGTAAGGATGGGGATGGGACAAAAAGAGCCATAAGAAGGTGACAGTTACTGACAGTTGGAACTAGAGAGAGAATTCTGGGAAATTCTCCAGAGGAGAAAGGACTTCCAGCAGAGGACTGAGAGAGGGAGGAGGAGAACATCTCAGCTCGAATCCAGACCTGAGGGCTTCCTGAGGATCTTTCTTGGGACATTGATATCCCGATTCTCTGGTCAAAGGCAACCCATCGCATCTCACTCAGCAAGACTTCGATCATCAAGTCACCTAAGTTTGGGACTCCATTTTGGGAACAATTCTCTTAGACTCCTTCCCCCATTACCCAACCTTGCTGAGAGACCCTTTCTGGTCTAACTTACAATTATAGAAAAGGATAAAAATAGAAACAGAAGGAGAAGGAACAAAATGGGAGACCCTTAGGAGTGGGAACCCCAAAGTATCCTACCCAAGTGATGGACCCCATAGAAATAGAGAAGAGGGCACTCCAAAATCCCTCTGCCCTTTACCCCTTTTCTCCAATTGTGATTAATAAAAGCCATTCATTATTCAGATAGCATTCCAGAGTCCCTTCATGGTTGCCAAGTTCACAGCGGGTGGTCTGGCTCTAAGATGGAGGCAGCTAGGCCAATCTGTGATTCCCCTTCCCCTCCTATCTCAGGCACTCTGGAACAAAATGAAGAATTGAGCTTTAGCTCATGGAGTAGTTAGATATCTCGGTAGTTAGTTATTTGAGTTAAATAATCATTATGTATTTTCATCATTGTTTGAAGTACTATTGAATCCTAAAAGGGGACATGACATGTTTATGAATTTGATTGTGGAAATGAAAGTCACTAGGAATTATACAAGATTTTTTAAATTTATCTAGTTTAATAGTTTTACTACAATACTGTGCCCCTTCAAGAATAAACAAAATTAAAAGTATTTTACATGTGTTTCTTGTAACTCATTTTGATCATCCCAATAGAACAAGTTTTAATACTGAATTTTATTTCTGGAAAGCCTACAAAAATCTAACAAAACAGAAATAGAGTAACATCTTGATTTTCTTAAATTGTACTTATTCATACACAAAAACCTTTTAAAATTATACATATTAATTCTGCATGACATAAAGTGAATATTGAATCCATTTCTCTCTGGAGTACCAGAGAATAAAAAGATCAAAGTCATAATATAAAAAATATTGGCATTTGCCATAATATCCATGATCACTTTATTAATCCATCTGTAAAACTCTGCCACAATCAAGCAGTGGTACAAATTCTCTATTGAATACTTAACTGTCTTTAATACCTTCCTAAAGTTTCCTCCTTTAAAAATCAAAAAGCACACGTGCCAGAGAACTTTGCTTAAGATAGAAATACTTTCCTCTATTTAAAGCCTACATTTTGTGGTCAGAATAAAATATATATAGAAAAATATGCTTTCTTTCTGAATAATATGTCAAAATTATTATACAACCAATCTACTGAATTACACTGAATGTTTTTTTTTCCAAAAATCACTAATTACTTAAAAATTTCATGCCCAAAGTTTTATTTTTCCCTCATGAAGCAAAAGTGCTTGCTTTATATTGCATTTTTTATAAAAGTGTTGCCAAAGAAAGGAAGAATTCTGGAGTTCTTTAAGTTAGTTCAGATCTCATCTTGGAACAGTAGAACTCATACTGGATCTACGGTCAGAGAATTTTATGTTCTTTGCTTGTTCTGGTGCTTATTTTACTTCTGATGTTAGCAATCATTGTCTCTTTGATCTGAAACTGAAGACTAGTTGATAAGACAGTCTTCATGAGCATTCACAGAATGCTAGACTGGTTTAAACCCCAGGTTCAAATAAAACATGCACAGAAGTTCATTTTTGTTTTTATTTATTCACCCAAAGTAAAATGTAAGTCCTGAATGGCTGAGGAACTTGGATCAGAGCACATTCAAAAGTGCCACTGCCTAACCTTATAGGGAGGCTTTTTTTTTGCTTTGTTGCTATAATGATGAGAATATAGCAAGAATAAAAACCTTTCTTTTTTTTTTTTAATTTGAGGCTATGTGACCTATGAATTATCTTTTCTTAATACTTTTCCTTGACTTTTCTCCAGATATGGATGCCATGATCACATTCTTCTCTTGAATTTAAAAATTAATTTTTTTAATATAATTTATTTTATTTCTTTTCCTATGTGTTTTATTTTATGCATTAATATTTTTTGTTCTGAGAAGGGGACCTAGATTTCAACACACTGCCAGAGGTTAAAACAAAGCAAAAGATTCAAATTCTCTATACCTACTGAACCCTTCAGATACCCAGAGAACATAGAATTCTTTTTTGTGGTTCTAGGAGATCATTTTTTTTTAAATTTTAAACCCTTAACTTCTGTGTATTGACTTATAGGTGGAAGAGTGGTAAGGGTAAGCAATGGGGGTCAAGGGACTTGCCCAGTGTCACACAGCTGGGAAGTGTCTGAGGCTGGATTTGAACCTAGGACCTCCCGTCTCTAGGACTGGCTCTCAATCCACTGAGCTACCCAGTGGCCCCTCTAGGAGATCATTTTTGACAAAGGCTTATATTTATTAAGTCAATGAATTCAACCAAAGGGCTGTAGAGAATGAAGACTTATGGAATCAAAGTAATTAAACAATCTCTTTCTTATTTCAAACAGACTACTGAAAAGAAAGTATTATTGATTTGTGTTAGTGATATTTCCACTTATTAAGCAATTATCACATTTCTTTCCTTTCTCAATATTACCTAATGTAGGAAGACATCAAACAGGCTCAAAATAAACAAAATTATTTTCATAAATTTCAATGCAGTTACATTCAATTCAAAGGATATAACTTGAGAGGGAAAAATTTACATATAGAGTTTGAGCCCATTATTAACATCTGTTGTTCACTTGGAAAACCATGTGTTATTTAAAAGCACAGCTATTATATTTTCCTGTTAATATAATTTAATTCCCCATTAAAATGAATAAATATGAAGCAGCTAGGTATTTTAGTGTATGGAGAGACAGGACCTGGGATTGGAGGTCATGGGTTCAAATCTGGCCTCTGACACTTCCTAGCTTTGTGACATCTGGCAAATCACTTAACCCTAGTTACCTAATTCTTACCACTCTTTTCTCCTACAAACAGTATTTAGTAACTATCCTCACATGAAGATAAGGGTTTAAATAAATAAATAAAAAGAATAAATATTTACCTTTCTAGGAAATATATAAAAGTGAAAAATAATTCTTAATAACATGTTGTTCCCTAAACTGAACAATAATCTATATTGCTTTTTATTTCAGGAGTTAAGCTTTAAGTCATCTTAAAGCCTATTTTGTCATTGTTATTTGCCTAGTCATTTTATGTTAAATATCATAGAATATCAGAAAGGAGAAGGATCCCAGAAGTAATCTCAACCAGCTCATACATGAATTATATAACCCTGGCAGGTCACTGTCCAATTTCTGCTTGAAGACATCCTATGACAAGGATTGACATTGGCAATTGTCTAATACAGTGATGGCAAACCTATAACATGCATGTCAGCACTGACATGTGTAGCCATTTTCGATGACATACAGCCACATGAAGTATGGGGCCATATGCTGAGGATGAAACATTTGCTGCAGTGTAGTGTAGACACTCTGTGCACTATAGATGATTATTCTACTTATATTAATTTACCTATTTTGATTTATTAAATATAGTTATATATTATAATTATACCTTTCTGTTATTTAAACTATAAATAATGCAAAATTATGGTTTTTTTTCTTGAAGTGACACACCACCGGAGTTATGCTCAGTTTTTTGGTGAAATTTGACACACCATGCTCAAAAGGTTGCCCATCACTGGTCTAATAATACCCGAGACAGTTTTCTTTTGAATAGCTCTAAATGCTAGGAAGCTTTTCCACAAATCTTTCCATATTAACTTTCAACCATTACTTATCTTTTTACATATAGGAGCCACTTCCAAACAACTTCCACACAATAGTCTTTGGAGTATCTGAATAGGATGACCATATAAAATATTAAAATTCTCTCCTCCCGGTTAATATTTTCTTTTTATCCAATGGCAGGAAGAACATGAAGGGGAGCAGATGAGATCCTAGGCTTAGGAAATGCTGAAACTATGGAAAATGAAAGCCATGTTGACAACTTCAAATTGCCCATCTGATATTTCCTCTATCCCTCATTCTTCTCTCAACATTCCCAGCATGCTAAACAGCAGCAACCAGCCCCACTGGAGCACCGACCTCATGAAAGAACGACTCCAGACAAAAGTCTCTCAACTACAGGAGCAGTTGGATTCCGAAGTAGCCGAGAAAAGAAAGATTTTCCTTCAACTGGCCAAGGAACAGGCTGAAAATGCAAACCTGTTTATAGAAAATTACAATGAGATGCCCCTGTTGGTAGAAGATTACGAAGAAAACCTTCCTATTGAAAATTACAACAAGGCAAACAAGTCTATAGAAAACTGCGAGGAAGCAGCAAATCTGTCTATAGAAAGCTGTGACAAGGTAGAAAAACTCTTCGAGACAAACCTGTTTGTAGAAAACTTTGAAGAGACAAACTTGTTTGTAGAAAACTTTGAAGAGACAAACCTGTCTGTAGAAAAATTTGGGGAGACAAACCTGTCTGTAGAAAACTTTGAGGAGACAAACTTGTCAGTAGAAAAATGTTATAAGGCAAACCTGTCCATAGAAAACTGTAGGAAAATATAAGTAAGGTAATGGGGTCACCAGGGTTATTACAATAAACTAAGTGGTTTGTGGGAACACACTCTAGGATTTATGAGAGACTAGACCAGGGTGAAGAGACCAGAGTTTACTGGATTCCCATAAGGATGGCAGTTGATCTTAACTGTCACCCAGCTTCCACTAGACCAGAGTATAGTAACAGGCTAACAAGGTAAAAGGGACTTAACAGCTTTAACTATGTTAGACTAAAAGGTGGGAAAGGATTTCTATACTTAAAATCTAAGGGATAAAACCACAGGGCAATGGGAGGACTTATTCTACTCTTATCTAAGTGATCTAAACTAACAGGGCCCAAGGAGCTGTAAATGGAGTCTCTGGGTTTCTGCCTCAAACCTGGAACCTGCCAGGCTTGAGTACAGCTGGGGCTTTTGTGGCTTTGGGATTCTCACTGCAATCCACTGATGATCTCTGGATGCCAGGAGTCAAGACGATCTCAGGTACCAGGTAGAGAGGGTTCTGCTTGAAGCACTGTCCTCCAGTTTTCAAACTTCTCCTCCTCTCTTGGCTCTGTAGATTTGTCCTTTTGCTAGATGACACACCACACAGGATCCCAGGGGAAATCAGGAAGCAGGGTGTCCTTTGCTCTGAGGTCTCCCAGGCTGGCAACAGTTTTTGCCTACCACTAATGGAGTCCACACTCAGGGCACAGACAGACTTCCTCCTCCCTCATTCCATCATGGAATTCCCAGCTCCAGCTCCTTCCTGCTAGGTACAATTTAATTCCTAATAACTAGCTAATCTCATCTTACTCATAATAGTTCTCATTCAACATGACTTGTGACATTTGCAACATCTCTAAATAAATTAATAATAATAACTTTTATATAGTGCTTATAGTTTGCTATGCATTATGCTATAATTTTTAATCTCATTTGGTCCTCACAATCATTCTAGTTTTAAAGATGAGGAAACTGAGGCAAATTGGATTTAAGTGACTTATACAGGTTCATATAGGTAATAAGTATCTGAAGGTAGATTCAAATTCATGTCCTGACTCTATAGTAAGATTTTCAGTTGAGCCAATGGATTCTTATGCAACATGGTCTTTGGCATTTGTAACATCTTTGAATAAATTAATGATGATGATGCTAATAATTAAATCTTTATATAGTATTATGTGCCAAGCACTGTGCCACATGCTTTACAATTATTATCTCATTTGATCCTCAAAATCACCCTGCTTTTAATTCTGGAAGGGAAATTGGAATTATGCACAAATGGCTTTATAAGAATGCATGTCCTTTGACCCAGCAATACCATTACTGGATTTATATCCCAAAGATATTTTTTTTAATGGTAAAGCTTCTGTTTATACAAAAATATTTATAGCTGAGTTTTTTCCTGGTGGCAAAAAATTAGAAAATAAAGGAATGTAATTTGATTGGAGAATGGCTAAACAAATTGTGGTATATAGTGATGATGAAATACTATTGTGCTATAAGGAATGATGAACTGCTTGATTTCTTTAAGAAATGAAAGAACTACATGTCGTGATGTGGAATGAAACCAGCAGAACTAGGAGAATATTATAAACAATAACTGAAATATTGTGGGATGATAAAATGTAATTGACATTGATATTAAAAGCAATGCAATGATCCAAGACAACTCTGAGGGACGTATGAAAAAGAATACTATCCACATCTTGAGAAAGAACTGTGGGAGTAGAAATCCAGGAGAAAACATATGGTTTATTACTTGTTTATATGGGTATATAATTTAGAGTTTTGGTTTTAAAAGATTACTCTCTTACAAAAATGAATAGTATGGAAATGGGATTTGAGTGATAATATATATAGATAACCCAGTGGAATTGCTTGACAACTCCAGGAGCAAAGAAGGAAGAGGGGAGAGAGACAATAAGAATCATGTAACCACAGAAAAAAATTTTAAAAAGAAAAATAAAAACCACCCTGGTTTTACTGATGAGGAAACTGAGGGAAACTGGAGGTAAATGAATTGCCCAGGTTCACCCAACTAGTACCTATTGTGACTGAGGGCTCAGTTCTATATCTAATGTATCACCTCCTGACACATTTTAGGAAGATCATAGATACATTGAAGTTTGTCCTTTTAGAGAGAAATTTTAGTTTATAAGTATTCTTAAATTGTGATACTCATAATTGAACAAAACATTTGATCTGTTTTCTGCTCAGGAAAGAATGTAGTGGGTTTAACATTTTACTCATTTCCTCATTCTAGAAAATGGGCTTCCATATGCCAAAGATAGCATTAGTTTGTGGTAGTAAATTATGTCACTTGTTTAATTTATATTAAGTTTTCAAACCACTAATTCTCCCAAATATTTTCCACAATGGTGTGCTAATATATATATATATATATATTTTTTTTTCAGTTCTTCCTGGTGGTGTGAGAATGGTGGAAGGAATTTTGTAAGTATATGATGTCCACATGTAACACCCCTTCACAGTAACTTCCTCAATTCATTCATATTGGTTGACTGGGTACTCAGAAAAGAAGTGTCTATTTTGCTCTTTTTTTTAAGTTTAAGGATATCTGGGAGTAGTTGAGTTTCTAGCACCATGACTCTCCAAATCTTATCTGAGAACTTTTAACTGGGTATCCCCTAGTAACTTTGATTAGCTTTTAGTAAAATTATTTACTAAATCATAATGGCAAGAACACTTGGTAAGAAGCATTTGCATAAGACTTGAGTATAATCTCCCACAGCTATCAAGTGTCTGAGGACAGATTTGAATTCAAGAAAATGAGTCTTTCTGACTTCACGCCTAGCACTCTATCTCCTGTGGTACTGAGTTGCCCAAATATAAATATATACTAACTTTTTATGACATAGATAAGCATATTATGGTAGTACTAATTATATATGCATGTATGTGCATATATTCATATATTACACACAGAAAAATGAGGAGATAAATATCAAATCATCTTTGATCATATCATATTATAGTCATTTACATTCATCAACTAGTGAAGTAATATAGTGAAACCAGAACATTACAGAAATCACTTGAGATGCTCTGGATGATGGAAATCAAAGAGAGGGGGACACTTGAGGCAAGGAAACCAATTAGGGAGTAACTGAAATATTTAATTGATGTAATGAAGACATGAACTGGAGTGATGATAATGTGAGTAAAGGATAGAGGGACAGATGCTAAAGATATGGTACAGGTAGAAATACCAAGATCTGCTAAATGATTGGTTATAAAGGATGAGAAAAAATGAGGCTTTAGGACAATAGGAAACTTGTAGATTTTAATACATGGAATAGTGATATCCTCTACAGAAATAGAAAATCAGTAGGGAGGTTGATTTGAAGGAAAAGATACTAAATAGTGTTTTATTAGCCATCCTGAATTTAAGATTCCTACTACACATCTAGTTGAAAATGTCTAATTCTAATTTTAACTAGTGCTCAGAATTTATTTGGAGTTATCTAATAGAGATGTTAACTGAAACTGTGGCAAAATAATGAGGTTATCAAGTAAGCAATTATAGAGAAAAAGAGAAAGAAATACTGCATAATTTTTTAGTTTGCAGCTATGTTAGGGCCCATCATATGGATAATGATCCAGCAAAGTAGATTAAATAGGAGAGGTCAGGCTGGCAAAGGAAAACAAAGAGAAATCAGCTTCGTGAAATACCGAAGAAGATAAAATATTTAGTAAAAGGTTTGAGGAATATGTGAAGGAACCTAAAGACAAATTAGATCCACTGAGGAAAAGCATCCATAAAAGACATACTTATGAGTCTGCCTTGGATTCTATGGCAGGGTCTGGATATCAAAATAGCAGCTCAAAAAGTAATGTCCAATTGTAACCCAAATAAAGACCTCTCCAGAAAAGTTTCCTTCAGAATAATCCTTGAAGCTGTTCATTATTTTGATGACCAAAGAAGTTTCTGTAACGTCATGACCAAATGACCCAGACTCTCTTTTACCCTGATTCCTGTAAATCCCCAAGTTATTGTCAATATTTCTCAATTGCTTGGGTTTGTAGAAATGCTTTAGAAATGTTTTGGTTAGTCTTTTCACAAACAATATGCTGTGGGAATATTATGCCTTTTACATGGTGTAATGCTCAAAACTCTTTATTCTATAAAAACTTTTCTCCTTTCATAAAAAAACTCATCATAATAAAGGGAAGACTTAGTCTTCCTGTGCTGTATGTTTTCTCACTCTGGGTCTCTCCCAGTCATTTCAGGTGTTCTACTCTTTCTATTTCTATTTTCTTTCTCTCTATCTTTTTTCACTTTCACCTGCTTAGGAGAACCTGACCTCCTCGGTAGACTGACTCTGTCTCTGTCTCTGTCTCTGTCTCTGTCTCTGTCTCTGTCTCTGTCTCTCTCTCNTCTCTGTCTCTGTCTCTGTCTCTGTCTCTGTCTCTGTCTCTGTCTCTCTCTCCCTCTCTCTCTGACTGTACTGGTGGGCTGTTCCTCACATCCAGTTATTCATCTATCTGTCACTTATCATCTGTGGATCTCTTATCAAAAAGGTGATGTTCAACAATATCAGACCCTTCAGAGAGTTTAAGAAGTATGAAGATTAAGAACTATGAATCATATTTTACAATAATTGAAAGATTACTGATAAACTTTGTAGAGAACAATTTCAATACAACCAGTAGTCAAGACTAAGGAAAATTTTGAGAATTGGGGAAACTAGAAAGATCAAAGAGCTTTCAAGAGAAAAAAGGATATCCAGAAAAGAGGCAATTTTGAAGGTAAAGTTAAGGTAATAATGACCTATTAATGACTATTCATCTTAGGCTACTCTTTTTCACTTAGAAATGAAAAGTGTGCGTGTGTGTGTGTGTGTGTGTGTGTGTGTGTGTGTGTGTGTGTATTTAGGTATGTGACGTAGCTTATGGGTCTACTGATCTTATAAGACATATAATCTATCTGGCCTGATAAATGACAGCTGTGTCCATCATAAACAGTTAGTGAATGGATCTTGACCATCTGGGAGTGAGGGGGAAGTCATGGAGCTATATAAATTTCATTGTTTATAGTTAAAATTACCCCATTTGAGTGGTTCATGGAGTGGGACAAAGCAGGGGAATACTGAAGACTGTGATAGTTACATTGGAGACAAACCCCAAATTGGTAAGGATGAGCTACAGTCTCATGGTCACATTTTTAGGAATAAAAATTTTAAAACCTGTTTATTGTTCTGTAAAATTTTAAAAGAACCTTTACTTACATTTCTAGATTTAAAGAAAAATTATGAAACATAATGTTTACAAAGATGTAAAATACTTTTCACATTGAATTATCTGGATGAAGTTCTATCATTTTATTTTTAAAGTCAAAAATTAAAATCCTGTGTGTCAATTTTAATAATGTTAGTTTTAATATCTATTCTCTTTCTTAGTTGCTAATCTACCGTATATTCTTAAAATATCTTTTGATGTAAAATCTACATTAGTGAACCTTATTCAAATTATTTAGCATTGTGCAACAATCTATGAATACTTCCATTGGAATATTTTGTGAATTTTATACAAATGAAAAACAATCACAAAGAAATATAGGTAAAAGAAAGCCCTTGCAGTTCCAGGAAAAGAAGTTAGTCCCTTTCCAAGAAGAGAAAAACCAGAGAAGTAGTTGGGAGATAAAATATATGTCACATGTGTCAAGGATGAAAGAAAACAATTTAGCTGTTCCTCTACATCTAAGTATGAAAAAAAACATAGAATGAAGGAAAAGGAAGTTATGAAGATGCATATGAAACAAAGAAGAGGGAATTAATGTAGATGCAATGGTGGTGATTATAGGATAATTAAGCCTGCTAGTTAAGCTTAAGGAAATATATATGACATTATTCAAGGCTAGCTGTGATAATTATTTTGCGTGTGACTTCAAAGCATATGGTGCTCCAAAACAGTGTCCTCATATGTTGCTATATAATGAGTTTCCTTACTGTGCTTATGTAGATTAGTTATACAAGTGCTGCAAAGAGCTCTCCGCCACCTGTCATTTCTCTGCCTATGACACCAACAGTAAGAGCAGTGTAACATACCCTGATTTGCAGGGGGAATAGTAATTACTAGTAGTAAAGATTTCTTTTTCATGACAACTTTCTATTAGCTTGTATATGATCTACTCTCAAGTTTCATTGTGATAGGGCTGCGACATTATGTGGATAATCCAAAATGATAAATAAATGTAAATGTAAAAAGAAAAAAAAATCTATTGAATGCCTCAGAAGGAGGCAGGAAACTTTCCACGGTCTTTCATTTTTATCTCAGTTTTCATCATCTTTATCTCCAAATCATTTCTTATATATCCATTTTTGGAATAAATAGTGTTCTTTCAAGATAATAAGCAGAATGTGCTTCTGCAGACCTTCTACATAATAAAGAAAAGTTTTCATGCTTCAATTTTTTTTAAATTTTCTATTATGGACCAGTCATATTGTACTTTTAACTTCGTTCATAGCACTTGTATTACTATGTATAATTGTTGCTTTTTGGACTGATCTCCATATCCAGCTTTCCTTTAAAGTGATGTGCTGAGGAAGATAAAAGAATGTATGAAACAAATTATTGGTGATATAATAAGCACTGACCCATACTTCCTAATGTCACTGAATTAGGCTAGAATCTTCACAAAGCATGTCCTTCAACTGGGATACCACATCATTTCCTGGCTATCATTTCTAAATCTTGCATAGCTCCTGCAACAGAATCTTTTTTTTTCTTATTTTTTTAAACCCTTAACTTCTGTGTATTGTCTCATAGGTGGCAGATTGGTAAGGGTGGGCAATGGGGGTCAAGTGACTTGCCCAGGGTCACACAGCTGGGAAGTGTCTGAGGCCGGATTTGAACCTAGGATCTCCTGTCTCTAGGCCTGGCTCTCAATCCACTGAGCTACCCAGCTGCCCCCAACAGAATCTTGCTCATTGTCCTAGGCCTTTTTTATTATTTCTTTTTATGAGGCAATTGATTTTAATGAGAGACAGGTCCTACAGAGTCAGTAGGTGTGAAGACACATTCACTTTGGTCTGAGACACAGGATTATCAGCACCGATTGGATTTTTATTATATGAAAAGAGGAAAAAGACAGGGATTATATCTGTAATAAGGAATAAGGTAAGGTAGATAAGTGTAAAATTTAGAAAAGTACCTTTAAAAAGGCAAGCTTGAGTTGAACATTCAAAGAGGTTTTGGAATGCAGCAGAAAGGGCACAGAGCTTTTGAACTCTGGGACAGTTGGGAGTTTTTTTGCCACTGGTAGAATAGCTTCTGCCCTAATCTAATGGAAGAAACCCCACTTGAGGAACTACAAAATAGTTCTAGACCAGCAGCTTTGGAGTGTGGACCTCCAGATCTGTGACAGTGGAGTTAGTGCACTGTACCAACATCCTGGACCCTGGGACAGCAGAAAACATCGTTGGAGCAAGTAGTGAGATCCCCAAACCCTGTCAAGCTTGTATTTAGTCTATTATAGTTTAGTGTAAGTTTTATATTCCCTGCCCTGATTTCCTGGACCACCTAAACCTCTGTATCTTCCCTCCTATAGCGTTTAAGAGTAGTTTTCCCCATTTCCTACTTGCCCTACCTTATTTAATTATCAAAATCCTTTTATGTTGCTTCCTACAGTCTCATTATACCCAAAGGACTCACAAATATTTAATTAGTTTCCCTGGCTAAGTTGAGTGCTTAACTGTCATATCAAGTATTCCTGTCTCCCCCATTCCCATATTTCATATCAAGGAAAGGTAAAATAAAATGAGGTATGAGTGTATGGGGGATTCCAAGATTAGGTGATTCACAGTATTTTATTTCTAAACCTAACATAGGAGGATCCAGGGTGTGTCTAAGGTGACATATCTGACAATTCTAACATTGGATTGGAGTATATGTCCATCATTTGATTGTCCTATTTTGAAAATAAAGGTTTTGACATCCCCCTTGAAAAGAGGATCTAATCTTGGTGAGGCAAGAAATTTCTCTGGTTCTTTGATTAATATGCAGTTAACTGTAACAAACAAATTTCAACAGGGGAGAGAAGAGGAATTTTGACAAGTAGCAAATTACATATATTTTTATGTCTAAATCAGTGATTCCCAAAGTGGGTACTACCGCCCCCTGATGGGTGCTGCATTGATCCAGGGGAGCAGTGATAGCCACAGGTGTATTTATCTTTCCTATTAATTGCTATTAAAATTTAAAAAAATTAAATTCTAGGGGACTAAGTAATATTTTTTTCTGGAAAGGAGGTGGTAGGCCAAAAAAGTTTGGGAACCACTGGTCTAAATGATTAGCTTACCAGTAATCCTAAATTTTAAAAGTGACTTGATTCAGCTTATTAAAATCAATGGCTGGAATTACTTCTTACTACAAAACCACTAAAATTCCTAATTAATAGCTGATCCTAAACTGAATTTAATTACTTGTATGTAAGAATTTGTAGTTTGTACCAACTATTCTTACTTCAAGAACTTAGAATATGATCACTAAAAACTAATTGTTTGGTTGCCTTCCTTTCATTTGTGTTTGAATTATTTTAAAAGAAATTTAAAGTACCACATAGGAAAACTGAGAAAGTATATAAAGAAAATGGTTCAGTAAGCCATGGAACAGAATTCTAGGGCAAGGGGGAAATCCGGAAATTATATTGCAGGGTTAAACAAATTCAATATCAACAAATATTGAGTCTCCTCACTTTCTGTATGTTTCTCTAGCTAATCTGTGAGCTGCAACACTACTTTCAACTTTTGAACAAGCTGGAATATACACTCAACATTCATGTTTGGACTCATTTTGTCCAGCTTAGTGAATTGTTATTTGTGGAGAACATCTTTATTTCTGTTTGTTTTCCAACCATTTCTTTCCAGTTGTTAATCCATTCATTCATTCCTTTGATGATGAATTGATCATCTGTGTACACAGTGACTTTGTCAAGGTTTGGGGATTTGGCCTGCTCAATCACTTTTGTAGCTGTTTCTAATGCCCCTCTGGTTTGTCTGTCACCCAGAATATGTATTACTTGAATTTAGATCATGAGCTTCTGGCCAGTAGACACCAATACCTCCTCAGGCTTCTTCTCTTCCATTATTTTTGCATGACATACACAAAGACTGTTCCCCAGTGCTGATGTTTGTTCCATCCTCCAGAGTCACTACCCTGCCAACCATTGTTAGACATCCATGAGTAGGGCTGATTATGTTTCCAACTCATCTCTAGTCTTTCCAGTGATTTTGAAGGAAGTGAGAGTGGCTCTGACCTTCAGAGGATACACTTCTGGATGTTTAAATGAGGTAAATGAATTTCAAAATTTTGTTGTCAAGAACCAGACCTCAACGACACTTGCTAGCCATCACTTTCAAATAAGCCTCCTTCCGGCTATAGTTTTTTTGCTTATTATCTTTTTCTTTATTAGGATAAATTATGTTCAAGAAGAGAGATTGCCTTTTTTCAATTTCATTTATATTCGCAGGATTCATTTTAGTTCCTATAACATAGTAAGAGCTTGATAAATGTTCTTTAACAACTATGTTAGTTATCCCTGACATCCTTACCTCAGCAGCACAGATTGACAAGATGATTTTTCCAAGGGTTCACTTAAGAAAGATTCCCTTTCCTTAGGATCATGCAGTTTTGAACTCAGCCTAATGTTTAATCATTTCTCATTTCTCTGTCAAGAAAGATGTAAGATGTAAGGTGTCAGGTAGTTGAAGGACAGAAGCTATTAAAACACTTTTCAAAGACATCTCAGTAAGTCAATCTACAAGCACTGGGTAAGTACTAATACTTTGTGCCAAGAACTATAAAAGGTACTATGTATACAAAGAAATGCAAAAAATCATCCTTGTCTTTGTGTAATTAGGACAGTGGTTCCCAAACTTTTTTGGCCTACCACCATTTTCCAGAAAAAATATTACTTAGCCCTCTCAAAATTAATTTAAAAAATTAATAGCAATGAATAGGAAAGATAAATGCACCTGTGGCCATCCCCGCCCTCCTGGATTGCTGCAGCACCCACCAGGGGGTGGTAGTGCCCACTTTGGGAATCACTGAATTAGGATCTGCTCCCCAGAACTCTAATTCCCAGCATCACACTTTTGTTCTCATATTATGACCTTATGTTTGAGAGACAAACTTTGTGTGTGACCCTGCCCCTCTCTCTCTTTCCCTTGATCACAGTGGGAAGCATAGTAGACAGGTGGAGATGCCACTACTCCCCAGAGGGGAAAGGCAAAAAAAATGGCAGGAGAAACATGGTTTTAATCGATTCACTTGGAGAGAATTAAGGGTTCTAAATTCCAGACTTCTGGTCACCACAATGTAAGATTTAAAATTAATATCCAATAACTTCAAGTATTATATTTTATAAGGTTTATTAATAATGTGAGGTGAAAGTGAAGGGAGGAAGGGAGGATGGTAGGATGGTTTGATGGGAGAAAGGAGAGAGGAAGGTAGAGGTCCCAGCCCGCGGCAGGGGTTTATTGACCAGAGCCCTCAAATGAATGATCAGAGAGCAACTTTAGGGTTTGAATAGCTAGGTTTTATTTTAATTAGAAAGGGAAAAGACTAGGGAAAACTAGGAGATAGGAGGAAAGGGGAAAAGGTGCCAAGAGAGAGATCAGGGTCCCAGGGTAGAGAGTGCTGCTTCCAGGGTAGAGAGAGAGCAGAGCTCGGGATCCAGAGGAGAAAAGGTGCCAAACTTTCCCTTTTATACTTTCCCTGACACCTCCCCCAAAGGAAGTGGGAAGTGTCGGGGAAGTTGTAGCAGAGAGAGTCCTGGGAGACTTGTCTTCCATGGCTTACAATAATTTCAAATGACACAATAATCAATTGAAGAAGAAATAAAACAAACTAAAAAAATGGAATTTCAAATCTAATTATCTAACAAAAAGTAAACCCATGCAAGTTCTCCAGCCTGTAGTCACCAGCCCAGTTCTGCCACTGTGATCAAGGGAAAGAGAAAGAGGGACAGGGTCACACACAAACTTTATCTCCCAACTATAAGGACCAAACGTGAGAATGAAACTGGGATGCTGAGAATTAGAATTCTGGGGATCAAATCCTAAATATACATCTTCAAGGAACTGTTATTTTATTGAGGTTTACAAAAATGAAAATTACTAGACACATACTAGGTACAAAATAAGGAAGATAATCTCATAGGAAGGTATCAGTAGCTGGATTAACTGGAAAAGCACTGATGGAGAACATACGATTTGATCTGAGTTTTGAAGGAAGACAGGGAAACCAAGAGTCAGAGGTAAAAAGAGAATATTCTAGGCTAAGGAAGAGTCAAAGCAAAAAAAAAAAAACAACAAAGTATAAAGTTTAAAAAGTATACCTGTGTGACTAAATTACAGAATTCATAGAAGGGAGTATAAGACTATAAAGTTGGGAAGGGAACCCTAAACCTAAACTGAATACTATCTACATAGTGGAGGTAGAGTTTTGACTGATAACATCACCTGACCTCTGAGTGGAGAATGGATAGAACATTGAGGTAAAAAAAGTAGGGAGGCAAATGATTCCAAAAGTCCAAAGTTAAAGGTAATAAAGGCTTCATTTAGGTTGGTAGCTTTGTGAGTGGAGAAAAAGAGATATCTTTAAGAAATATTTATGAAGATATAGATGATGAGATTTGATGACAGTTTGGAGATGTGGGGTGGAGTGAAAGTAAAGAGTTGAGGATGGAAAAGAGATTATTGGCTTATATATGCACATATTACTATGAATATTGCAATGAATTAGTTTCCTATATAGCCTTGTATTTGACAAATCAAAAGATCTAAGCTTTTGGAAAAAGCGCTCATTATTTGAAAAAAATTTGGGAAAACTATAAAATAGTATGGTTGAAACTAAGGATAGACCAATTCCTCATGTCATATATGAAATTATTGTCAAAATAGATATATGATTAAGAATTGAATGATGATACAAGAGAGTTTACCTGTCAGATCTATGGATAAAGGAAGAATTTGTGTCCAAACAAGATATAGAGAACATTACAAGATATAAAATAGACAACTTTCACTATATTAAAATAAAAAGATTTTGCATAAACAAAATCAATGTAATAAATATTGAAAGATAAACAACAAACTGGGGAAAATGTTTATTGAAAATGACTCTGACAAAGGCCTTATTTCTCAAATATGTAAAGAACTTATTCGAATTTCTAAGAATACAAATATTCTTCAATTGACAAATGGTCAAAGGATATGAACAAGTAATTCTCAAATGAAATCAAAACTATTTTTAGTCATAGGACAAAATGCTCCAAATCACTATTAATTAGAGAAATGCAAATTAAAACTATCCCGAGGTACCAATTATATCTGTTTGACAGATTAATATTACAAAAAAGTAAATGATAAGTATTAGTCAGGATGTGATGAAATTGGGATACTAATACAATGTTAGTAGAACTGTGAACTGATACAACCATTCTCAAAAGCAATTTGGAGCCATGCCTAATGGGTTATCAAGCTATTCATGCCCTTTAGCCCAGCAATATCACTACCAAGTTTGTATCCCAAAGATACGAGATGGGGGAAAGGACTTATTTGAACAAAAATATTCATAGCAGATCTTTTTTTGTGGTGACAAAGAACTGACAACTGAGGAGATGCCCATCACCTGGGGAGTGGCCCAACCACTTGTGGTGTATAATTCTAATGGAATACTATTGTGCTAAAATAAATGATGAACCAAATGATCAAAAAAGAAACTGGAAAGACTTATATGAAGTGATGCAAAGTGAAATGAGCAGAGTCAGGAGAATGTTGTATATAATAACAATAGTTTATAATGGTCAATGTGAAAGACTTAACTATTACTAAAAAGGCAAGAATTGAAGACAATTCCAGGGGACTCATGACAAAAAAGTTAATCGATTTCCACAGAAGGAACTGATGGAGTCCAAATGCAAATTGAAGCATACCACTCTTTGCTTTATTTCTCCAGAGTAAGCATTATATGTCTCTTTTTCCCAGCATAAAGAACATGGAAATATTTTGCATTTGATGATAACATATGTACACCCTATATCATATTTCCTGCCTTCTTTATGGGGGGAGAGAAAATGAATTCCAAAAAGTTAGAAAATGATTATTAAAAATTGTATCAACATGCAATATGGAAAAAAGTAAAAGAATACATTTTAAAAGGCATTTACCTGTCTGACTATTCCTGTCTTTCTGTGACATATGCATTTATACTGAGGAGAAGTAACTTTATAGAGTTTAATACTTTATTTCTGGTGTGTTATCAATATTTTAATTTGGCTTTTTGCTAACTTTCAAGGGGTAACACTTTCTCCTTTCCAATAAAGAAAGAGATAACCATCTTACATCCTTCACGTAAAAAAACTTATAGAAAATTGTCCAAATATTAAAAATATTCTAGTTGGAGTTAAATCCTCTAACTTGTCAAGAATAAAATCACAATATGTGGGCCTAGATATAGAAAATATTAAAAATAAGTATGCAACATACATATGCATATATGTTTTATGTGTGTATATAATAGATATATAGGATTAAAAACCTCATTGCAAGCTTAAGATGGGCATGTTCTCTAGTTAGAATAATGCTAACTTTCTCAAATTAGAAACAGAAAGAACTCAGTGAGTTTTTTTTTTTCTTCAGGGTTACATAATGTTTTAGTTTTCAAATGGAACTTTTACATTACATCAGCAAGAAAACCTTTCATAGAATCATTGAAGTTAAGTATGTTAAGCTAAATGATTAGAAAGAATTGAGGGAAAGGACTAAAGGGAATAATTACCAATTAAGAAACAGTTTTAAAATAATAAAAACCATTAATGTAATATTCCCACAGAAACATTGTAATCAGAAAAACGCTATATCACTGATTACTGTTTCGTTAGCAGTAAATCTACACCATCTGGTACAATTAAATCTTCAAGGATCAATGATGGCTTAACAAAGGTATTTTTCCAAAGTGAGAGTAAGATCAAAAATTATGTTGGAGAGAAATGAAGGTCTTTTAAGAAAAACAAAATAGATGATTCATTTCTTTAAAAAAATCCCTGAAATGAGACTAACTTTATGTGTGCTGAATCACCTCTAATCTCAGTTTAAAGGTCATCAATGACAATCTGGAAAGTTCAATCTGAGGAGGTGTCATCTTTTAAAAAAATAAAATGTAATATTTAGCCTCTAAAAAGGGAAGTGATATGAAAATGCCAGAGAAAAATATGTAAGCCATCTTGAATCATTCAAAATGGGTGACATATTGAAAATAAAACATTAAGTTTTTTTTCAATAAAATTCAACATATTTAAAGCTTCTATTTCAATCACTTTTTTTTCATTTAATCTGAATTCACTCTGTGCCAAGTCATTTCCAAGAAAATATCATTGCATACAGATTCAGGTTGATATAGGTGACATAAGAAATTTAAACTGTGATAAGTCAGTTTTATTGCATAACTGATTGCTTTGGGTTCCAGGATAAGATGCCTCACTAATCAGAATCTTGTCTATATAAAGTACATTTTAAAAAATCTTTTAGTTTATAGGAATATGTTTTAATTTCCTGAAAAGTCAGCATTAAAAAAGTACTTTGAAACCAAAAGCTGTAACGATGGCATTATAAATATGCTTAACTATGCTATATAATGTTAGCAAATAAGTGCTGACCTCTCTTAAATTTTAGGCACAATGGAAAAAAGGAGGGAAAATATTTAAATGACCAAAGAACTCTTAGACTAGTAAATGCTTAAAATCAATGTCACAAGCAAGCTTAAAGAGAAAAATGGATATCATTCTCTTCTGTTAAGTGAACTGGCACTTTAATATGAAGAGATTCCAATCAATATTTCTAATTAAAATGACAAGTCACTAAAAATCTCTTTTAAGACATGTCTTGAAGTAAGTAGGGAGTAAATTGATAACCTGGGGCAAGTTCATTAACTTATTTGGATCACTAGGGAACATTTAGTCTTTTGGAGGGGATAGTTTATCAAAAAAAGTTTTAAGTGCTTCATAAAATATTTCTTCACTTATTTAAATTAATTTGTTGATTGAGGAACTTTTCCAACACATACTTTCACAATCATCTCACATGCATACCTTATCAGAGTGAAAAGTCACAGAAAAGTACAATCTATAATGGGGCCATCCAACCAGAACAGATATAGACTATAGGACTAGTGAACAACTGAGTGTACATCATTTATGAAACCTTTTATATTCTCTAAGATTAACTTTATGAAAATATATACTCAAGTATCATCAAGTTATTGAAATATGTGGGGAAACAAGGTACTCGGCAACATATTAGACTCTAGTAAGGAAGGAAGTAATTGTAATATACACCATTAAAGGCAGCACCCATATAAACAGATGGTTAAAGTAAGGACATCCATTTGAAGTTCCTGTTTTTCTCTGTTTAAATTCTAGTAGGTAGGAATATGTGGTTATGAAAGGTTGAGTTTGTAAGAGAAAAATACAGAGGCAAGTAATTTTGATTTGCATGCTAACCTATTATTTCCAACCTGTGTGATACTGTGCAAGTCATTTAATAAGTTTCCTTCAACTATAAAATAGTTTTGGCCAGGGAACTTCTAAATTTTCTTCCTAATTTAAAACTATTATTATTTATGCAGCAAATAAAGTATTCATGGATGTTTCCACTTCGTTTTTGGAAGGATTTGAGAATGCTTTAAAGTTAAAAGAGAGAGAGAAGAGAAGGAAAATAAGGGTAAAACAAGAGAAATAGAATCTTTAGGAATAAGAAAGAAAAGACATTTCCAGATGTCTTTTTCATGCCATTGAAACACTCTTACAACATGCTGAAAATCTTCCTATGTTGTCCATTCTTTTCAAGCAAATAAATTATGTTAATACTAAAAATAGAAGAAAAAACAAAGTTTAAAAAATGTGTCTAGCACTGGGCGTTCTTTGGCTAGTTTCTTCTTTACACTTATTTTTTTTGTGTGTGTATAGGCATGCATTCACACATGTACAGACAGAGGAAATATGTTGTAATTATTTTTTAGCAATTTATATTTTAATGATCATAAAATTATTCTTGTTCCCAGTTTTTACAGTGATGACATATTGCATCATTTATTATACTAATATATCAATAATTATGAAATTTGTATATAATATCAATACATTTTATATGGTATTGAGAGGCAACATGACCTGAAAGAAAGTCTGCCATGAAGGAAGAAAGGCCTGATGTTAAGTCCTATTTATCTAACATATATTGGCTATTTGATCCTATAAAATCAATCAAAAATCATAGCATTACAAGGAGTCCATTGTGTGGAAATTCCCTTCTTGCACTGGGAAAGGTAATTTCCTCATTTAGTATTTGACTATAAATTAAACCATAGGCCCAGGCTTCTTTCTTTTATATTCTGTAAGATTAACTAATTTGACCTCTATTTGGTTTATTTAAAAGATTCTCTTGGATTAAATATATTTGCCATGATTATTCATTTTACTTAGATTGTGAATGAAAATTAGAGCAAATATTTAATAACTCAGGTCTTAATTCTATATCTTTTAGTTTGAAAAGAAAAAGTATTAGGGAGAGATCTGCTTAGATGTCCTAATTAGCTGTGTTTCTTGAAGTTACCTTAAGATGAATAGGTAGTCATCATATAAGTAGACATGTTTTCATTAACTTTATCAAAATTTAAATATTTGGACTTCTATCAGAGATAACATTCTTTGTATGCTCCTTTCATTTATAAGTAAGAGTGCTGACCAATCTCACATCTTTTGAAACTAACAGCATTCAAGGTCAAAATATGACAAGTTGAATGCATAGTACATTTTCATCGTATCTTGAAGAAAAGTTTTAAAATGACAATATGACAATAGTTTGCTGTTACCCTGAAACAGCAAAAGCTATGAGGATGTTGTTGGAATGATATAGAATTCCTTAACTAACATAAAGAATATCATGACCATTTTTGATGAAATTTTGTATACTTTTTTCAAATATTCATATAGATAAAATAAAACACATATTTAGAATAAAAAAAGCTCTATGGAACTCCAGTATGGTACCTAGGAAAAATTATTTCTACTTATATCTTTCTCCCTTTTCCTTTTGTTGTGAGAGAGTCTTTCTGATTGTCATTTCTAGTTTAAAATTTTCATATGTATTGTCTGTCACTTGCAATAATAGGATTTTCCTCTAATGTAATTAGGGTTCGTCAGAATAAAACTACTCATTCTTATTGATATACTTGGTCTGAAAGGCCCCTTGCTATTCATATTCAGTATTAGAGGTAAAAAAAATTGGAAAATATTGCCAAAAGAGGTGAGACAGCATTTGTTAGAAAAAAACACATGTAAACAAACATACAAAACAAAAAGAAACAAACAAAACAAAAGAAAATGAAATAAAAACCATTTTATTTCTAGTTGTATTAAATAAATATGACATTCAAGTGAGCATAACAACACCTTTTGCTTTTGTATGTAATCCCAGTATTAGCACAACGACTGGCACAGAGTAGGAGCTTTATAAATACTAGTTAATTGACCCAATTAGGCAAAGTAGGCAAAGATACAGACAAAAGCGAATTGAGAAAATATGTAAAAATGAAGAGAAGTATTGAGAAAATAAAAAATGGAAGAAATATATATATGCATATAACAACTGTACATACAAACTCCAAAGAATCCTGTATTTTCTTTATATATGCATACCCTAATTACACAGAATATCTAAAATTGGGTTATTTTATATGTATGTGTATATGTGTACCCGAGCATATTCTTTGGTGACAGAATTCCAGTTCCTATATTATTTTATATGCATTGATAAAATATAGTCTAAAGTTGAAAAGGTAAAATCTTTCTTGATTCTAACAGTGATTTGGAGGCAGCTTACATGATTATACAAAGGACACAATCTCCCCTACTATTTAAGTAACACATAATGATGTGTAGTCATGTGAGATTTTGTTATAATCTTTGAAATAGTGGAATGGAAATTAAACATTCCAAGTGAATATATTTAGAGTTTTAAAATGATTCATAAATAAGAGTTGCTATATCTGATATGGATATTTCTTTTTAAGACATATTGGCACTACTACACATGGCAGCCAAGTAATAATTTATAATCACTCAATTTGCTATAATTTTCAGAGGATATGTGAATTGATACATTCAATTTATTTTAACAGATAATTTTAAAATATTACAAAAATTTTAAAGGGGTTACTACTAAGAGAGCTGAAAAGATTTATGTGATAATGATATTGATTTTTTCAATGCTAATGGAATGAATGCAGATATGAGAGCATATTATAAAAATCTGGGTAAGGTATCTGCTTACTAAGATACTAAAAATTCTTCATTGGTAATATGAAAATGTAATGCACATGTTAAAGATAAAACAAAACACCCTAAATAAATGTGTAGGTCACATTTGAAAAAAGACTTAATGGAATGGGAAAGACTGAGTGTATGATCTAAAAAAAAGGTGGAAAAAATACAACATAGATATATCTTAAAATATTATTATTTAAATAATATCTATAAGATGTATATGGGGAATATGGATAGAAATAAAAACTAAACTTATGGTGTCAATGTTAGACCAATTTTCCAACTTCCTTTATGAAAATAGGTAAGTAAATTCCCTTAAACTTATAGTCTTAAATAGTAAGGAACCTAGTTAATCCTAATTTAAAGACAAATTCTTTATTAATTACTCAATGCTTCCTGATATGTGCATATACATGTATGTTTATGATGTACTCTCTTTGTGTCTATATCTTGGCAGAGAGATTCCTATGAATTTTATATTATCTAGGGTGATTTTAAATGGAATTTCTCTTTCTAACTCTTCCTGCTGCAATGTGTTGGAAATTTATATAAATGCTACTGATTTATGTGTGCATTTATTTTGTATCCTGCAACTTTGCTAAAGTTGTTGATTATTTTCACTAGCTTTTTAGTTGATTCTCTGGGTAAACCATTATAACATTTGCAAAGAGTGATAGCTTAGTTTGCTCATTGCCTATTTTAATTCTTTCAATTTCTTTTTCTTCTCTAATTGCAATTGTTAGTGTTTCTAGTACATGTTAAATAATAGAGGTGACACTGGGCATCCTTGTTTCACTCCTGATCTTACTGGGAAGACTTCTAATTTATTCCCATTATTGATGATGATTGCTGGTGTTTTTAGATGTATACTATTTATTATTTTTAGGAAAGGTCCTTCCATTCTTATACTTTCTAATGTTTTCAATAAGAATGAGTGTTATATTTTGTCAAAGGCTATTTCTGCATCTTAATATAATCATGTGATTTTTTTTGTTTGCTTGTTGATACAGTGAATTATGTGGATTGTTTTCCTAATATTGAACCATCCTTGCATTCCTGATATAAATCACACCTGATCATAATGAATAATCCTTGTGATCACTTGCTGGAGTCTTTTTGCTAGTATTCTATTTAAGATTTTTTCATCTATGTTCATTAATGAGATTGGTCTGTAGTTTTCTTTCTCTGTTTTTGACCTGACTGGCTTTGGAATCAGTACCATATTTGTGTCATAAAAGGAATTTTGTAAACTCTTTCTTTGCTCATTATGTCAAATCATATGTATATTATTGGGATTAGTGGTTATTTGAATGTTTGATAGAATTTACTTGCGAAACCATCAGGGCCTGGGGATTTTTTTCATATGAAGTTCTTTGATGATCTCTTTAATTTCTTTTTCTGACATGGGATTATTTAAGTACTGTATTTCTTCTTCTGTTAATCTAGGCAATTTTTATTTTGTAAACATTCATCCATATCACCTAAATTGCTATATTTATTGCCATACAATTGAGCAAAATCATTTTTAATGATTGCTTTAATTTCCTCTTCACTAGAGGTGAGACCTCCCTTTTCATCTTTGATACTATTAATTTGGTTTTCTTCCTTTTTTCTTATATATCATCTTAATTCATTTTGTACCCCAACCTCTATCAATGGATAATTCTTCTAACTACTATGATAGTGAATACAGTGTTTGAGAGTTCCAAATATGATTTTTCAATATAGGAATATAAACAATTTGACCTTACTGAAGCCTGTAAAATTTTTCCCCCTTTCTTTTTCACCTTTTCCTCTTTCTCTTTAGTTGTGTATTTTGACATCAAATTTTCCATTTAGTTCTGATCTTTTCTTTACAAATACTTAGAAATCTTCTATTTTGTTAAATGTCCATGCTTTCCTCTGGAAGTATATAATCAGTTTTGATGGATAGGTGTTCCTTGATTTTAGACTCAGTTCTCTTGCCTTTCTGAATATTGTATTCCAAATCTTGTGGTCCTTTAGTGTGAGGCTGCCAGATCCTTTATAATCCTGATTGGTGTTCCTTGATATCTGAATTGTTTCTTTCTGGCTTCTTTAGTATTTTCTCCTTAGCTTGGAATCTCTTAAATTTGGCAATTATATTCTTGAATGTTGTCTTTTGAGTATTTAGTGTAGAGGATGGTCTATGGATTCTTTCAATGTCCATTTTGCTCTCTTGTTGAAGAACATTAGAGCAGTTTTCTTGGATAATTTCTCATAGTATGATGTCAAGATGTCTGTTTATTTCTGGATTTTCTGGTAAACTTATGATTCTCAAGTAGTCTCTTCTTGCTATGTTTCCCAAATCATTCGTTTTCTCAGTGTGATAGATATTTCATGATTCCTTCTATTTTGTCTATCTTTTGACTTTGCTTTATTAATTCTTACTGTCTTATGAGATCATTAGCTTCTATTTGCCCAATTCTAGTCTTTAAAGACTGGTTTTCAGGTATAATCTTTTGATTTTCCTTTTTGGTTTTGTCTATCCTGTTTTTCATGGCTTCCAGCAGGTCATTTCTGGTCTTCAGTTTGCTTATCATTTCATTTGATTTCTTGGCTTCTAATTCCAACTGGGTGATTGCATCTTTTAAACTGTTTTCTTTTTGAACTATTTTCCACTTTTCTTGCCAAATTTCTCCAATCTTTTTAATTTGGTTCTCAAATTCCAATCTGCTTTCTTGGAGAGCTTGTGACCAATTTCAATTTCTTTTTGGAATGTTTGGATGTCTTTATTTGTTTGTCATCCTCTGCTGTTTCCTCTGTAATTTGTTATTTCTCTAAGTAATTATCCAGTCAAAGGATTTTTCTTATTTTTTTTGGCAGTTATAAATTATAGTTCTTGGGTATTGGTAGGCATTGCTACATTATTTTTTTCTTCCCTTCCCAGCCAGAAGTCTGAGTGAGGAAGGTAGGCCTCTCTCTGTGTATCAAATTTCTGTGGTTTTTCCCTGAGGCTACTTTTTTAATCTCTGTGGTGTCTGCTATGGGGAGCCCTTCTCTGCCCTGTCACTGTGCCTAAACTCCTCATTTCTCAGCCTCCTGGGGTCCCAAGTCTTGCTGCTCTCAGGGGTAGGTTTGTGGTGTCCTAGGCCATCTCCCTGAGAACTTAGCAATTGCCCCTCACTCACTCTGACTCTACTGTGGTACATGGTGATCAGTTCAAACTTTTGTATGAGGGATTTTATCCCCTTATATCATGGAAATGCCCAAACCCTGTATACCTTTGAGTCTTTGCCCTACAGTAGAGCCCCTTCATTCATTCATAGCATTCCCAATAAGATCAGGAGTGAAACAAGGACACCCATTATCACCTCTATTATTTAACATTGTACTAGAAACACTAGCAGTAGCAATTAGAGAAGAAAAAGAAATTGAAGGCATTAAAATAGGCAATGAGGAGACTAAGCTATCACTCATTGCAGATGATATGATGGTCTACTTAAAAACTCCTAAGGAATCAACTAAAAAGTTAGTGGAAATAGTCAACAACTTAAGCAAAATTATAGGATACAAAATAAATGAGCATAAATCAGCAGCATTTCTATATATTTCCAACACATTGCAGCAGGAAGAGTTAGAAAGAGAAATTCCATTTAAAATTACCCTAGACAATATAAAAAAACTCAGGAATATATCTGCCAAGGCAAACAGGAATTATATAAACAGAACTACAAAACCCTTTCCACACAATTAAAACTAGATCTAAACAATTGGAAAAACATTGAGTGCTCATGGGTAGGATGAGCTAACATAATAAAAATGACCATCTTGTCCAAATTAATTTATTTAGTGCTATGCCAAATTATCAAAAAAAACTCTTTTACTGAATTAGAAAAAAAAAAAACTATAACAAAGTTAATTTGTAAGAACAAAAGAACAAGAATATCAAGGGAAATAATGAAAAAAAATATGAAGGAAGTATGCCTAGCAGTACCATATCTTAAACTGTACTATAAAGCAGTAGTTATCAAAATAATATGGTACTGGTGAAGAGACAGAAGGAAGGATCCGTGGAATAGACTAGGGGTAAGTGATCTCAGCAAGACAGATAAAAACCCAACAACTCATCTTTGGGGGCTAAAACCCACTATTTGACAAAAACTGCTGCGAAAACTAGAAAACAACATGGGAGATATTGGATCTAGATCATCATCTCACACCCTGTACCAAGATAAACTCAGAATGGATGAATGACCTGAATATAAAGAAGGAAAACTATAAGTAAATTAGGTGAGCACAGAATAGTATACTTGTCAGATCTATTGGAAAGGAAAGATTTTAAAACTAAGCAAGAGTTAGAAAAAAATCACAAACGTAAATAAATAATCTTGATTACATTAAACTAAAAAGTTTTTGTGCAGACAAAACCAATGCTACAAAATTAGAAGGGAAACAACAAATTGGGAAAAAATCTTTATAACAAAAAACTCAAAGTCTAATTACTCAAATATACAAGGAGCTAAATCAATTGTACAAAAAATCAAGCCATCTCCCAATCAATAAATGGGCAAGGGACATGAATAGGCAATTTTAAGATCAAGAAATCAGAAAAATCAATAAACACATGAGAAAGTGTTCTAAATCTCTAATAATTAGAGAAATGCAAATCAAAACAATTCTGAGGTATCACCTCACACCTAGCAGATTCACTAAAATGACAATAGGTAAAAGTAATGAATGTTGGAGGTGTAAAGGGGAAAACGATGTTTTATGGGTTCAATATAGTAAAAGATAATCACCAAAGGTTTGAGCTATTATCAATCCTCAACTAAGAATAATCTCACGTCAAAATTGACTTTATGGTGATTTATTTATAATTAAGAAGTTAGGGAAATTGAGAGAGAGAAACTCTGGGCCAGTCCAGAGGCTAGGACCAGGTAAGAATTTCGAGGCCCCAGTAGAGGGGCACAGAGGTTAATTAAATAAGGCTTCTAGCTACAAGGCCTTTTACAATTAGGGAGGCAAGAGAGCCTGTGTTAAGGCTAGAACCTACAGAAATTCCATGGGAAGAGAGAGAGAGAGAGTCAGCCTAACTTATCCACATGATAATGCAAAGGGAAGCAGTCAGAGGTCCCACCAGAGATCCTTCTATACCAAGTTCAAAACTCCAACTGCTTCAACAGGAAGTTACCATCATATTTAAAAGATAGCACCTTTCACCACTTCCTGCATCCACCTCCAATTTCAAGTGAACAAATGGCAGCCTCAACAGGATTTTTGATTTGTTACTTACAATCACATGTGCGTAAAAGACCTTACCCTCCCCACTTAATTCTAAGTTGGGTGGGGTGACATTATTTCTGATGGCTAGCGTCTAAACAATGAATGGGGATAAGCTAATTCCATTTACAAAGAGGGGATGTGGCAAAATTGGGACATTAATGCATTACTGGTGGAGTTGTGAACTGATCCAACTTTTCTGTATGACAATTTGGAATTATGCTTAAAGGGCTTTAAAAGACTATCTGCCTTTTGATTCAACCATAGCATTGCTTTGATTATACCCCAAAGAGATAATAAGGAAAAAGATCTGTGCAAAAATATTTATAGCCACGTTATTTGTGGTGGCAAAAAATTGGAAAATGAGAGAATGCCTTTTGATTGAGGAATAGCTGAACAAATTGTGGTATCTGTTGGTAATGGAATACTATTGTGCTCAAAGGAATAAAGAACTGCAGGAATTTCATGTGAGCTGGAACGACCTCCAGGAATTGATGCAGAGTGAAAGGAGCAGAACCAGGAGAACATTGTACACAGAGACTGATACACTCTGGTAAAATCGAATGTAATGGACTTCTCTATTAGCAGCAATGCAGGGATCCAGAACAAGGCTGAGGGACTTATGAGAAAGAAAACTAGCCACATTCAGAGGAAGAACTAGGGGAGGAGAAACACAGAAGAAAAACAATTGTTTGAACACATGAATAGGCAATAGGACTGATGGGGATATTATTGGGGATGTAGACACTGAACAATAACTCTAGTCCAACTATCAATAATATGGAATTAGGTCTTGATCAATGATATATGTAAAACCCAGTGAAATTATATATCAGCTAAGTGGGGTTAGTGGGGTTTGGGGGAGAGGGAAAGAAAATGAAATATGTAACTATGGGAAATATTCAAAATTAAATTAAAAAACAAATAAATAAATGCCCCCCCCAAATAAGAATTATGCTCCTTGTCCTTTTGAGGCTTTTCACGTCAGTTGCTACTACTCTGCTGCCATCTTATCTTGGATGTCTATAGATATTTTTAAGGAAGAAAGGAAGAAAGAAAAAACAGAAAGAGAAGAGTTAGGAAAATATGGATGAAATGTCTTTGGTCATTATAAGCAAAGGTTTTGGGTATTATGATTTACTGAAAATCCAGAGATTTCCATAAAATTAATAAAATGTATTCAAAGATAAAGTTTTACACGTATGTCCATATAAAATATAAGAGTAAATTCAAGGATATATGTTCAAGGAATTAAAATGTATTTCAATTTATTCCCATATAAATTATAGTAGTCATTTATTTCATCAATTCGAAGAACATGACTATATTCATGTAATACAATCATGCAATAAAGTTTTAAAAAAACACTAAAACCAAAGACTAAATGTAATATATATGGGAATTAATTTTCCATTTAGATATAGTAGTCACTATGTATTAAGTAGAGGTTTGAAGGGTTTTAAAAATAGATAGCCAAGCACTAACCGATAATTTGGACTTTCAGGTCATGCATGTAACAAATAAGATAGATTACTTTGCATTTTTCTCAATTATAGTCACAACTCCCCAAAATAAGCATTATGAAGAAGAGGTAAATCAGTTACAGTCATCTCTATATGCCAATATATCAAGAATTCTAATGAAGTAACTCGCCCTCATGAATTAATAGCAGAAATGACTAAACTCATTCCAAAGATCACTTCCCCCTACGTCTTGGAAGAGCTATACAAAAAGACTCAGTTTGGTTCTCAACGATTTAATCAGCAATTTCCTTGCTGCTACAATCACTGCCAGGACATCCCTCTACCTTGTCCTCAGTTCATTATTAAGGGTTAATAATCAATAAAATTGAACTCTTTGTCCCATGAAAAAAAGATGAAGGTAAAGGAAAATGAAGTATTTACTTCTTGAGAGTACAACACATACTTTTTTGATAAATAACTCATATGGAGAACTAAGCAGAGGAAACAGAGACAGGGCATCAAGATATGGGGCAGAGACTGCCAACCTTGAAAGAAAGGCAAATGACATGTAATTGAAACCACTTCTAATCCCACTAAAAGTCACAACATAGACTGAAGCCAGTAAAGAGTTAATTCACTAGCAACTGAGATAATTTTGCAATACAGCCCTCAGAAAATTTTCCATTAATGGGCAAAGGATGAAAGTGAATCAAAGGAGAACACAAAGGGTCAAAAATGTGTGGAGTTTCTTCTTGGGTTGAAGAAAACAAGTAAAAAACTTGAATACAAGCACATAAACCAATAGAAAAGATATTTGAAATAGAAGGGAAGAAAGAGATTCTCTAACATGAGATGTGTACCTTAAATGGTTTTAATCTTCAGGTATTTACTATTTAGTAATATAAGCACTTTTCAGTGTTTTGTTTTGGCAAACTTAAATCTGCCTCAGTTTAAAGAGGTTTCAGAGCTAAGATGTGAATTCAAATCCAATTTTAAATACTTACCAGTTGTATGATCCTGGACAATTCACTTCACCCATTTCCCATTTTTTCTCATCTATAAAATGGAGACAATAACACCACTTATCGAGATTGTTGTGATGATTAAAGGTGATAATGAGTATTAAATTTCTAGCACATTGCCTGGCACATAGTAAGTATTATATAAATTCTTTTTCTGTTTCTATCTCTCTTTCTCTTTCTCACATGCACGTGTGAATACACACAAATCCTTATGGTAAGTGTGGTATGTAGGTATACCAACATGAAATTAGGCCTGCCATTCTATGCATTATTCAAATAATTCATATATTTCAGTGATTTATAAAGAATCTTTATTTAGACGTAACAGATTTTTTCCTTTCTCTTCTGAAGTTAAACAAATTTTGTTCAAAAGTGGTCATTTTAAGTGATGTTGACCATTGTAGGATAATGATTATATGAACTGGATAATTTGCATCATATTATAAATCTATGTTGCAGTTTTGCTGAGGAGAAAAGACTTATGTATAGAAATGTTTTACTGCATTGCTTGGAAAATGATTAAATTAACTAATATTCTATTTTAATGTACTTAAAAGAATATACAATTTACATGTAAAGTTTTTCAAATATTAGAAAGAATTAAAATGTAATAATATAAAGAAAATGTAAATGTGTAAAAAGTGAATGGCAAACTCTAGATTCATGAAATTAGCTTTACAAGAAATGTTACTTAGACATTGTTTTTGTTCCCTGTGAAGCAATTAACCTAAAGTATAGTGTCACCGTTCAGTTTGTTAGAAGTGTAGGAATCAATTAACACAGCAGAAGCACTATAACTACTTATTTTAATCACTGCCCCTGTGGAATTTTAAGCTAGGTGATTTATGCACAGTAGATGGCAGACATAACCTTCAACTGATAAGAAAATTCATGGTTTTAGGATAGGGGACCATACTGAAATTTCTGAACATGTGTAATTCTTTCTAATTACAAATAAATTCCCTTATCATCAATTATTAATATTCAGTGTTCATTTAGACTGCTGACAATCTATTCGTGGTGTGGGATTTTATACATTCTAGATATAGTTTATATACTTTTCCCAAATGGAGGTCTTAGTATGCTATTTTCATATTGTCTCATTTTCTAATTAAGAATTCAATAAATTCAGCTTTTTTTTTTAAATCAGGAAGGCAGTTTCTTAATATTTTCTAGAAACATCAAAATGTTACATTTCTCATTTTTCCATTTTTTTTGTTTCATGTAGACATCTCAAGTTCATTTGAAAATTAATGCTAGTGTTTTGCATAACAACACAAAATGAAAATTAAAAAAAAAAGAAAATCAATACTAGTGTTATGGAAATTAGGGTAAATAAAAGGTACAAAGAATTTTGAAGAGGAATGAGGTCAAGTTATTTTGCCAATTAAAATGTTCTTAAAGTCTTAAAAGTTTACATTATTATTCTTTAGATTTTCCTCATAATTGGGGAAAATACAAAGTACTTTGTACTCTGTATTTCCCAATATGTTACTACACAGTAGGTGATAAATTTGTTAAATTGAAAAAATTCAGTTCTCAAATTTGCTAATTCTTCTCACAGCTTCTGACAAGTATTCGAATCCTGAAGTAGGAGTTTAAGAATAAAAGATGTTGAAATTAAACAAATTAGTTTATTGAATAGACTTTGAAAGAGTAGTGAGATTTCTCCATACTGGATCAAAATTTGAATGGAAACTTCAGTAAAGTCTACATATTTCTTTGAGTTGAATTCACTGGTGACCTAGAATCACATGAATGAAGGAAGAATATCAAAGAAAATTTATTTTCAAGATAGCCTTTATCCCTACGCTGTGTCATAAGCTACATTACATTTTCAGACACATTGAAAAGCCAGCCAGTTTGTCAGTAAAGTACATTGCAATAATGTTTAATTTGGAAGTCCATGAAGCAATTAAACAGTAAAACAGACAAGTGGCAGGGAACTCCTTCAGCTCAGGAGAATGAATTAGAAATGATGTTAACACAGTTAACTTAAACAGAAATCTTAATGACTTGCTCTGTGGAGACATTGGGGAGAGAAATACAAACCTCAGAATGAATGTATACTGGAATCATACTTAAAATCTAATTAGCATTAAAATAGGATAATGTGGACATGTGTCTTTTATTAAAGGAAAACAGACTATTCCATTTCCCTTAACAGCATAATAGAACACATCCAGAATGTGAGTTCACATACCTTAAAAAACAATCCCTAAATAAACATATACAATGTGGTATAAATGTATATATAAATATACATATATATTTATATATACACACACACATATATACATACATACATACATATATGATGGGACATATTATATAGCAAATAACTGATTGCATGGTATATGGATGTATATATATATATATATACAATGCAATCAAGTATACAAAAGGGAAAATTTCAGAAACAATGAAGTTTTTGAATAGTAATTTCAATTTTGTTTACATTATTTTATTAAAATAAATGCACTTGAAATGTATTTCAAACTATCACATTTTCAATGCAACATTTATTAAGCACTATGAATAATAAAAATTGATGAAGAAGAATCTGCCCTACTAAAGAATTTAGTAGTAGTTGCAATATTGTCATCATAAATGTTTTAGTAGTAGTTATAGCAATAGCAGTAGTATTAGTGTTGGTGGTGGTAGTAGTAGTATTAGGAGGAAGAACAGTAATCTTAAACCTCATTTCCATCAGAAATACCATCATCATCAACTCCTTATATCCAAACCAAGTCCTTAAGATAATGCTAAAGATAGTAATTTGTGAAAAAGAAAAAATAGAAAGTGAAAACATTTAACTTTAATCAAAAGATTATATTAAATCACTGAATGGAGGAATGTATGCACATAGTTGGTTCCTTTTGGGGAAGACAAATAGAACATGAAGTCTTCAGGAAATCTATAGCTGAATATGTTGAGGTTAACTTGGTTTCTTAAATTAAAGGTGAATGAGAAGAACATGGTTAAAGAAAATAACCTCTATTAAGTACTAAAGTGCACTTTTGGAATTACAAAATGTTTGATAAATTATTCAGAAAGTAGCAAAATAAAAAAAAATTTCTAGAAAATTGAAACTTATAACCCTGAGATAGCCATAAAAAGATGAATGCTTGTAGTTCAAAAAGTAAAGATTTGATTGATAGTCATTCTTGGAGCATATGATAAATAGGGAAAAAAAACCCTAACTTTTAAAATAAATACATTATAACTTCACCCATAGAGACCAATAATAGGTACAGACCATTGGACCTGTTGGATATAACTAGAAGTGATGTACAACAGGCGAAGTCTGGGAAAGAAATGATATCCAAGAGTAGAATCAAGAGGCCTTCCATGGCCTATATCTTTGTCTTCACTCAACAAAATATTGATAGAGAAGTTTCAAACAAATAACAGAATTTGTGCATATGTGGAAGTAGAAGGGCAAAAAATCAGAATCAGGCTAACCACCATCAGAAAGTATAGATGTGTTATCCTTAAGGAACTTGGACTTAGTTAACAACAAAATGTATGCCAAGAAATAGTGTACAGAGTGAAAAACTTCGTTCTCGGTTGTAAAAGTTTAGCACGAGCTGATACATAACAATAAATCTAGTTGTTAGAATTATACATCTGAGGCTCCCTGTGTTTAGTAGGCTGAAAGATTTCCTTATTACAGATGCTATTCTCAAAATAGCTTGAAGAATTCAACCAATAATTAGTATTGGAGCTAGAGAATTAACAGAAATAAAATCATTACCTATGTAAGAGTTTGAGCAAGCCTACTATTTGGAATTGACAGATGGAACACTAAGGAGGAAAAAAGAATGTCAGTTTGGCTGAGTGCAAAGACTTCTGGGAGGAGACCAGCAGATTTCTCTCTCAAGCCTGGGACACAGCGGAGGAAGAAGGTGGAATTTGGGGCTGTAGCACCTTCAAAACTAATCTGATGGGTTTTCCTGGGACTTCATTGAAAACTAACCCTGCCATTTAATCTCCATCAATTCCTTAACCTACTAGAGAATATTGAAGAGCCGGTTCTTCGCTTTTGGCCAAGGGGGTCTGGACTCCTGGGGCAGTGGGGAGAGGGAGTAAGAGAGGAGGAAGGGATGTGTGTGTGTGTGTGTGTGTAGGGAGTTGGCCCCTGGGGGCTCAAAAATCTTGCCTTGAATATTGCCTTACTATATTCCCTCTAGCTAGTAATAATTCTAGGTATAGAAGCATTACTTGGGATTTGGGTCAGAGAACCTGGGATTTTGGGGAACAGAAGAATTTCTGGGGGTACCTAGCCCAGTCAAGGACTGAGAGGGGATATTAAGGAATCACCTACAACCCCTTTCCCTGTCACCTTCATCATTCATTCCTCAACTGTTTTGTTCTTGAATAAATCTTCTTGAGTTGTCTTCTAGTCAGGTCCGTGTAATTGAGTTGAGAGGGAGACAGAGTGTGTGGGTTGTGGAAGGAAGGAAAGCAGTTTTCCATTTTGAGACCCAATCAATCTGGGGGTTGAGAAGGTTTCTGTGGGTACTGCCCAGCACAAACAATTTAATGGGGTCCCACTTCGTTTTCCCTACATAGAGAATCCTTTCCTCTAACTACCTAACCCCAGCATGACCATCTAGAACAGGGGTCTGCAACCTTTTTTGGCCGTGAGAGCCATAAACACCACATTTTTTAAAATGTAATTTCATGAGAGCTGTACAATATGTTTAACACTGAATATAAGTAAATATGTGCATTTTATGTAAGAACAACACTTTTAAAGTACAATAAGTCTCTGAACTATTTTTAATAACATTATTATGTGCTAACAAGTACATTAATGTGACTCTGGTGCTGCATGGTTTTGCTGATTATTAATCAAAATTATTTTGATTATTAATCAAAAAACAAGACTTAATGGGGCACTATAGTATAGATATAACTGCACACATACATATAAAACTCCTTTACACTAAGAAAATTGCTGAAATAAAGAGAGAAAAATTCAAGGAAGAATACTTTTTCCTCTCCCTCTCTCGTCAGGCAAGAGGAGAAGAAAAAGCTGCCAGCCTGCTGGTTAAGCCAATTGGCCACATAAACTAAGTAGGATATCAAGAGATTACAGAAAATAACATGACTTGTGTGCAGGCATTAGTAAGTAGTGGAGGAGGAGGATACCTTTTCATGGAAAACTGGCCAGGACACATCACACACATTTCCTGGTACAGGTGTTTATCAGTGCTGCCTACTCAGTCATTCTGTATCAAATGAAACAACTTCTGGGGAGAAATGCTTCTCACTAATGAAGCATATGTAAAGATGTAATCTTGACTATAGTTCCCCTTTAAGAGCAGGTAGAAAAGTTAAAAACAATAACAATCCCATAAACAGGGAGTACAGGCCCCATGAATGCACTGAGATAAAGCCGTGTAAATCAGAGGCAGGGGGGTAGAGAATGTAGACAAAAGTGATCAGTCACTATACAGAACCCCAAGATGTCAGTAACAGATGTGGAAAGAGTAAAAGGAGGGCAGAAGAAGGAACACACAGCACTCCTACCAAGCCAAACTAAAGACCAGGATTTGTCTCCTGTGGCAATATCAATGAGGGAGCTTCTATCTTAGAAGATAATCGTGGTACTGAAAGGATCACATGACATATCACGTGATGCAGGATGTCACATGTAAACTGCTAGTTACTATGCCATGGTTGACTTTATGGTTCCTGCAGAAAGAGCCATATCTGGTCCTCAAAAGAGCCAGATATGGCTCGAGAGCCATACGTTGCTGACCCCTGATCTAGAGGAAACTCAAATTTCCTGAAACCCTATTTTATCTCCCTAGTAAGGAGGGGTGGTTGTGCAGAAGTACTGGCCCATGTTCATCAACTAGGCGGTTACCATACCATACCGTACCCCCTTCACTCATTCATCCCCCTTCTTACACCTATTATCAATTATATTCATATCACAGTGACAGTTAAAGAACAGAAATTTTAACAGATCTTGTCTTCCAAAATCTTCATAATCTTCAAGTAATATGAGATGTAAATTCCTAAAACCAGAGATAAGGCAAAGAAGATCAAAATTATGCAGTAATACTATGAAGTCCATATCATTCCTGTTGACCTGTCTGCTACTATGGACTGAGGATAATTTCCCTGAATAGCATAAAATTGATTTATTTTTATCCATTTATGCAAAAGTATAGAGAAAGTGGTATATAAACTCAGACCCTGAGTTTAATGTTAATGAATTAACCATATGGCATATTCAAAAAAAGGAAGAGGAAATATATAATCTGAATATGAAACTTCTCTTGAAAGTGCAAAAATAAATATTTTAACCAAAGGCTCACATGAACCTAAACTGTATTCCACCCTCCCAGCAAAGGTTCACTATTTGCTAATTCAGTTTTCATGGTTAATTTATAGAATATAACTGCTACGAATAATGAGCATTAACTGTATATCTTACAAATGAGATTTTTATCAGTGAAGCATTGCAAAACTATTTTTACCACCATTTTTCCTTTCTACTTTTATTTTCATTGATTGTGTTTGTACCAAAACTTTTTAAAATTTTTGTTCAATCAAATTTGGCATTTTTTTTCTTCTTTTACCTATTTTTTCCATTTTTTTTACTGAATTGTCAACCTATCCTTATATATGAACGATAGATATGTTCTTTTCTCTTCCAACCTGTTTAGAATGTGATTTTTTATATTTAAATGCTATATTTACATTTCTAACAAATCTTGATTTATGGTGTGAAGGATTGGCTTAAACATAATTTCTGTGAATAGTTGAATTACAAGAGTTCGATCTGTCAGCTATTCATTGTATCATATTATATAAGAGCCCACAATGCCCACAAATGGACTTAGTGCTGGGTCTATATCTAGCTCTCTGGGTAACTCTGATCATGTGACAACTAATCTACCTCTACATACCACTTGTCTTTAAAAAAAGGGGGATGGACAAGTTGATCATAAGGACCCATATATTTACTTTAGTCTATGATTTGGCTTTTTAAACAAGATTTAACTGTTTTTACTGTTTATTTTTCTCCTAAGTCAGTCTTTTTTTAAGGGTGAACTAAGCATTCAAAGTGGAGATCTAGTCCCAATTTACCCAATTGTACTTTTTAGTGATGTTCAGTGATCATCAAGTTTCTAAATGAGAACTTTAGCTCATTAAAATGTGACAATCTAAAATGTCATTAGGACTGTGAATATCCTGTAAGAAGTGAGGCAGGAAAAAAACATGGTAAATTTTTATGTTGCTATTGAACAAGACAGCAATTATATTTTATAGTTTGATTTTGTTGCCAACAATTCACTGATTACTGAAGAAGAGAAAAGCTAAGTTAAAGAGCCTCAGACCCTGCCTTTCTACCCATCATGAAGACCAATAAATCTCAAAAAAAATCTTTCTCCTAAATTAGTAATTTTGCAAGAACAATCACCTGTTTAGAAAAAAATTTTTTGTTAGATATCACAAGCTTTATATGTAAAAAAATGGAAGTTACTTCTAATCATTGTGAGAAAGGGCTTTCCTGGTGAATACTTACAAGGAGAAAATAAAGTCACAACTGTTCTTTGTGTTTCAAGAAGTTCCATAGTGCTTTCCCTAAGCATAAATATTTTCATTGTAATCTTTGGCAAGCTTTAGGAATTTAGCTGCATGCCTTATGTAGTTATTATCCCAGTTTATTCCCAAGTGATACTCCTTTACTGTTTGTATAATAATGTTATTAAATGACTCTTTTAAAAGCTTTTTTCCTCTTGATGGGAAGAGGGTTTTTTATTTTCTTTTCCCTAAAAATAAATATAACTCAAATCTCCAAAGACTAATCTTTTGTTCACATTTTTGAACTCAAAAAATTCAGACAGATTCCTAATTTTGCAATAAAGTGCTCTCATTTTTTTTCAGTATTGCCTTCTGGTTTCTTAGATTCCCAAAAGACTTGCTCTTTGATATTATCCTGGTCTCAAAATTATTCTATCTTCTTATAAAAAGGAAAAAACAAACCAAAAAAATTTATCAAAAAAAAACTAAGCACAAGATCTCAACATTTCTTCCATAGAAGCTGTCTCCAAAGCTTTTGCATTTAGCACAACTTAACTGACTTCTCATCCTTTTCAAATTTCAACTAAAAGCATATATTCTTTTTTGTTTTAATTTTAAACCCTTAACTTCTGTGTATTGATTTATAGGTGGAAGATTGGTAAGGGTAGGCAATGGGGGTCAAGTGACTTGCCCAGGGTCACACAGCTGGGAAGTGTCTGAGGCCGGATTTGAACCTAGGACCTCCTGTCTCTAGGCCTGGCTCTCAATCCACTGAGCTACCCAGCTGCCCCTAAAAGCATATATTCTTGATTATATCTCCTAATTATTCCCCACTTCTGCTATTATTTTCCCTATAATTATACTACTTAACTTTGTAGAGTGCATAGGGATTCATTTGTATGAAAAATGTCATTTTTAATGAAAGTTCATTGTATTAGGTTGTTATGAATAACAGCTCAAGGAGAAGGCTTACCTTTACTAATCTGCAGAATTCTTAGCCTTCTTCATAATGCTGATATTGGCTCAAGATAGCCACCTTTTTTTTTAAGGGATTCATTTTATCCCTTTAAATCATATGGTTTTGGGCAATTTCTAATTTTGTACATGAACATTTGGAATGGATATGAGGAAAGATCAAGAGAAAAGGAGAATCTCTCTCTCCTTTCTTAATCCTGAGCAAATAGCCTGGTGTCTAACCATAAGCAAGCTACAAAGTTCTAGAGAAGTCTCCAAAATGTATTATTAGCTGCTTTTCCATGTACCTAAGGATTTTGACTCCTGCTAAAATCATACATTAACAACTTTGAATATTTCTTCTTAAATATGAAAGGAAATTAATTTTCTGGTAGAAAGTAAATGCTATATCATTTCACAGTAAACATTTCCCAAGGTCATATTCCTAGGAAAAAATGTTTTGGGTAAGGAGGGAAAGGGAAAAAGTATTATCTGTTTGTAAGGGCTTATATGGTTTGTAACCCCCCACTTAGACCATTTTCATTTGGAAGAATGTAATCCATATTTACTAACTGTTATAATCTTTGCTTTTTACACTTGGGCTTCATTCCTGAGGAACAATTCTGCCCTAACCTCTTTCTGAAGTAAAACAGATACTACTTTTCGACCTGCCTACCAACATAAAATAGTTTATTTCAGTGGGAAATCACTTAGCTATGACTGAGAGATTTACTGACAATCATAGGAGATGATGGCTAGTCTGTTTTTTTTATTTTCTCTTTTTTTAAAGTTCCATTCATTAATGATAACAAAATTATTTGACTTCTATAACTTACTCAACTAAATTTGAATAAAATTGCAGAATGAAGAGCACAGGAACCCCCATATTTTCACTGACCTAGAGAATATTTTGTATTTTAGACATAAAACTACTATGGAGTCATCATAGAGGCACACAAAACATGACAGGAGCTTCTTGGAGACTGACTTGTAACCTGTACTTACTGATTCTTCCTTTATGAATACTTCTTGTGTTGGGTAGGCAATAAATAATTAAAATAATAATTAAATTAAGTTTACATATTATATAGGCAGACAGAGAAAGAGGGACAGAGAAAAGGAGACAGAGAATGAGTTAACTATGTGCCAGGCATTGTACTAAAATCTTTACAATTATTATCTCATTTGAGTTTTACCTTAACACTGAAATAAAAATTAGGAAAATTGGGTGCTTGATAGTATAGGTTTCTGATAGTTTTCAGAGCCAGTTATGGAAAGTACACAGGTTTGGGAAGGCCAACAAGAGATCCTAACAGGATACCCACAATGATGTAAATCAGGGTTTATTAAAAGTAAGAGAAGGAAGGGAAGGGAATTGGGATAATCCGGCTAATTGATATAACTAAACCTCCCACCAAAACTCAGTAGTTATCTTCACCAAGTTGTATCTTCTCTAACTGTACACTCTCTCTACCTAAAGATCCCAACACCTACAATACCTCACTAACCAAATTTCCCCCCCCCCCCTTAGATGGTAACTAGAGCAGGAAAAAGGCTGGAAGGTAAGCAGGATCCAGGGCTCAAAAGGGAGGGATTCTCACTGAAAGTTGGCTTCAACAGTTTGGTAAGAGGCTCAGTAGATCAGGAACCAGATGAACAGCCACAAGGAAAGGGAGAAATGGTCAAACTCACTCAGTTCATCTGAGGAGTTCAAACACACATTCAACCACTTCCAGGGAGATAAACTGCTCACAGGAGGAGTCCACACACTGACTCACACCAGAGAGATCAACTGCTCACAGGAGAAACTCACTCTCCAGAGTTCTGGAATCTTCCTATCTCTGCTTTGCAGCAGTTCCTGCTTTTCCTCAATTTCCCTATAACAACAATGACAGGTAGGTTCACTTATCTGTCTTCTATGTTCTGTGCCACCTAATTGCTTTAAGACAGCAGTGGGCAACTAAGGTAAGTTTGTTCATCAAACATAAAGCTCTACCTGCATAACATGTTGCATTTGATCCCGGTAGTTCTCATAGCATAACCAAGAGTTCAGGGAAGCTGAGACTAGGGGTTAACTATGCTAAGATGGGTTATCACGTCTGGGGTAGTGGAAACGGAGTGTGAAGCTGTGATTCCCCCCTTCATTATGTGCATCTTTCTATAAATGTGCATCATTTTATAACTTTAGTCTTTCCTATGCTGTCATTTCCAGTCTCAATAAATCCCAAGTACTCTCTAATTGGTTTGTATCCATAGATAAGGAACTTACTGTTCACTTTTCAGATCCAGCCATTTGCAGCCAATAAAGATCCTCTAGTGATGGCTAATTAGGACAATCCTTTGTTGTATGAAACATCATCATAAAGAACTGAGTCTCTAAACCTTCAGTGTAGACATTCTCAAGTCACTCTTCTGTCTAGCCCAGACCTCATTTTCTTTTACTCTAACAGTCTGGTAAAGGATCAGAACATTTATTCTATCCCTATACCTCTTATCAAGTACTATTAGATGTACATGAGGACTTGGGAATTTCTCTTCTGGTTTTCTCAGTGGGCTTTCTGCTTTTCTTATCTAGGACCATTTATAAAGCAGTAAAAAGAAGGCTACTCTTATATATGGAGTCATACCTTGTTGAAGCTCCACTTTCTATGAACACTGTTGCCATCTCTCTGAAGACCTGGGTCAAATCTTTGATTGTTTAAGCTCAAAGCAAGACTACCTCTCTGCTGGAGTTCAGTTCCCTATACTTTTGTATCAATCACCAGACATTTTATCTTCATATAGGGTGATTTTAATATATATATATATATATATATATATATATATATTATTGATTGATCGATTGATTCATATGTAGTATAATAAATGCTTCTTTAAGGATTTTTATCCTTAGTTTTGGGGGTAAGATTGTTTAAAGTTTGTATTGGGGTGTTTTGGGGTATGGGATAGATGGATTGAATTGGGCCAGTATCAGGATGTTAACTGTTGTTTGGAAAGGCCAAAAGAAACTCTATCCAGGTAAAGCCTGGCCTGAGTTCACACATAGACCACTCAAGTAAATGTAAAAGTAGTTTAACTAAAAGGGAAAGGTTAAAAGGAATTGGGATAACCCTAATGCTAATTCTCTTTACCTAAAACCCAAGGATCTAATGTCTCCTCAAGGACAGTCTTCTCAAAGTTGTTGGTCTACACCAGTGGTTCCCACACTTTTTTGGCCTACCACCCCCTTTCCAGAAAAAATATTACTTAGCCCCCTGGAAATTAATTTTATTTTTAAATTGTAATAGCAATTAATAGGAAAGATAAATGCACCTGTGGCCATCCCCGCCTCCATGGATCGCTGCAGCACCCACCAGGGGGCGGTAGCACCCACTTTGGGAATCACTCCTCTACACTAATACTCTCCTAACTTCCTAGAAAACCCCCATTCCCTGCTCTTGCTAAGCTGCACTAAAACCCCTCTTAGTTGGTATGAAGGTACTTGCCTGTGGTAAGCGTGGCAGGGCCCACAGAAAGATCCCAGATCCAAAAAGGACCTATACCTAGTCTTATAACTAGTGCAGACAGATGGTTCATGATTCACAAGGTTCTTCTCCACTGGAAATAGAGCAGCCAGATAACAAGAGTACAGCAGGCAGGATAGTATAGGTAGGATAGGATCAGCCAGCCTAAGGACAGCCAGCCACTCTTCCCAGGACATCCAGAGAGAGAATAGGTAACCCCTTCAGTACCAGTCTAACTCTCCTTCTCCAGCATTCCCGAATCTTTCTCCTCTTCATCTGTTCCCCTGTAGACCATCCTCTCTTTATTATAACAAGTTACGTCAAAAATTCTTCAGCTTACTTCTATAGGGCCTTTGACTACACTGATTCCTCAATGAGTGCTAGAGTTGGAGCTGCACTCCTACCAAGTCATAATCTAAAAGGTCATTGTCCTACCACTACTACAAAATGAAACTTAATTGTATGCTATTACGTAATTGTGAAGCCAATTTTTAATCCCCACATGAGGCATTCTTCTTCCTCCCTCCCTCCCTTCCTTCCTTTCTTTTTTCTTTCTTTCTTTCTTTCTTTCTTTCTTTCTTTCTTTCTTTCTTTCTTTCTTTCTTTCTTTCTTTCTTTCTTTCTTTCTTTCTTTCCTTTCTTACTTTCTCTCTCTTTTTTCTTTCTTCTCCTATTTCTATCTTTCTTCCTTTCTCTTTTTCTTTTTTCTTTCTTCCTTCATTTCCTCTTTCCTTCCTTTATCTCTTTCTACCTTTCATATTTTTTCTTTCTTGGTTTTTTATTTGGTCTATTGGTTTGCAATTAGGTTTGTTGTTATCTTTGTTCACTTATCTAACTGTTTTTCATTCATTAATTCATTTATCCATCTATCACTGTTTTTTTTTTAAATTTGGTCATTTATTTGTTTGCTTGGTTTTTTTCTTATGTTGGGATTTCATCAGTATAGGAGATTCACAGTCAAGAAACTACTTCACTTAATAAAGATCAGCACCTGCTTTTCAAAATAGTCTTTAAGAGTTGTCTAGAACACTTATAGGTTAAGTGACTGGCCAAGGGTCAAATAGAGAGTTGTATTAGAGGTGGAATTAAAGTCAGATCTTTTCTGACTCTAAGGCTGAATCTCCTTTTGTTTTACCATTTGCCTGTCATTGTGATTAGTATCATTGATTCTAATTTTAATTAGCACTTATAGTATGAAAAAAGTACTACATATATAACATATTTCAACTGATTTTTTAAAACAACTTTGCCACAATGGGAAAAGAATATGTGTGTGTGTATATATATATATGTTTTACATATATTTATAAATGTATACATATATATTTTACACATAATATATACTACATGTGTCTATATATGTATAAAACCTGGAGATTCAAACCCATGTCTAATTCTAAAACTCAGGCTCCTTTCATTAAAATAATCAGGCTCCAGCATCATTTAAACTTTCCCTTGTCATCTGTTTTTCAACGTCCAATCCATAATAGATAACATAACTTTGGGATAAACTGTCTGTCAAAAAGGATAGTGAAGCAATAGTATGATGGACTATTTTTGCAAGGAAAAGCAGGCAAATGTCTCCAATACTGTGTTTTCCTCAGATCTTTTCCCTACTCTTTTCCCCATGAAACAATAGGAACAATAAATACCCTTTTCTTAGCCTAATGCAAAAGAGAACAGGCCTGTCTTTTTTTTTTAACTTCATATATTTGTATCAGAGAAATCAATTAAGTGTTTGCCTAATATTTTGTTTGCATGACTTTATACTGCATGAAACTATAAAAAATCTATACAATAAAAGCTTATGACTACTACCACCTCACAAGGCTACTATATCAACACTTTAACTGAATGAATGATGTAGGAAGTTGAAGCATTTCTTCAGAAAAATTGATTGGTTGATTGACTGAAGTGAATATTGACAGTGACAAAACACGCTTCAAAGCCATGTTGTAATTGGTGAATGGCAAGAAAAGAACATAATCTGCTTTGTGGTCAACCAACAAGCACATGAAAGAAAGATACACTTTTGCTAATAAAGTTAGCTCCATTTATCTTTGCAGTAGACTCATTAAAAAGGAGTTGAACAATCTTTTTTTTTTATTTACTTGTTGAGTTTGTGTCAGGGAAGGCTATTAAATGTACAATTACTCTGAAGCAAGCACTGTGGAAGAAAATAAATGTCTGAGTTTTTTTAATCTACCAAATGGAAAAGTCTACTTCTTTTTGGCTGCTGAGACACAGTATCAGCAAAAGGACTAAGTCATTTAATTTTGAGGATAGTGAAGAAGAACATGGTTATTGTTTAAATTTAAGATCAGACTTATATTAAGAAATTTTTATTTTCCCATGAAAAATAATATTGAACTTTGAAAAATGTTGAGATATCTGTAAAGTATTACCAACCATTAATTTTCTACAATTTTAATTTTTTAAAAAGATTGTCTCTATTTTACTCAAGCTAGAAGTGCCACAACCACTCTTAGGTATACTCAAGTAGTGATAATTTCAGGACTTTAATTGACTTTGTTAGTCAACTTAGGTCTGTTTTCCTCTTCTCAGGCAACTTGACTTTGTGCTACAGATAACAATTACTGAACTCGAGCAATCTATTAGCTTCAGTAGGAGGAACTACATACATTTGCCATTATTCTTTGCCACCTTAAATTTCCAAATACATTTTGAAATTTAAAAACTGAGGGTAAATATATTTGTGTGAGTGTGTATGTATATAAATAAATATAATATGTGTATGAAAATCAGTAATCTTTTTTTTCATTTCCAAAGATTTTATCAAGAATTTGGATTATTTTAGGGTGACATAATTGTATCTCATTCAAATTACTAAAAACAGTTGACTTAAAAAGGAAAAGGGAAAAAAATTATCTGGAGTATACAGCCCATAGGACATAAAACAGTAAATAAGACCTACTCAATACTTCTATATTGGTTAAATCATTATTATATATTTTATGAGCTTAATTAAGGATGTAGTATTTCCTTATCCTTACTTTGGGTTATTTATGTCCATGATCAACCTATGGTTGAGTTAGCTAATATTTAGTAAATAAAGCTCAGCACCTATAGTCAGAATGATGTCATGTGAAATCCAGCCTTAGACACTTACTAGCTTTGTGACCCTGAAAAATTAATTTAGCCTCTGTCTCTCTATTTCCTCCACCATAAAATGAAAATAATAATAACACCTACCTTCAATGGTAGTTATGAAGATCACACAAGCAGGGCAGAGTTGAAATGATAGAGTAAAGGGAGGGTTCTGTCTAAGTTCTCCCAAATTCCCCTACAAATAACTTTAAAATAATGACTCTAAACAAAATTTAGAATATCTTTATTCAATTTCTCCTACTCTGTTTTTTGTTCTCCCTCATAGGAAAAGATGAGCTTTCTCCTTGTCAGATGTGATGTTAGCAATCATCTTCTCTACTAGGCTTTGATAACTTTCCACTAAATCAATCTCTCTCATTAATTTATCCTTTCCCTCTCAATTGTATCCTTCCTTATTGATCTACAAGTTCACTTCTACCCTTAAAAAATAATTAAAACAAAACAAGGAATTTTTTCCAGTCTCATGCTTTCAATTGATTATCCTATATGCTCACTCATCTTCACCCTGAATTTCCTAGAGAAAATCATCTAAAATAGTAACTTCTTATTTTTCCTTACTTATGTAGTTTTCTCCTCTTAAAATGATATTTCTTACCACACTATATACTTCTGAAACTATTTTTCTTTAACTTTATCTTCATAAAAACTTTCACTAATTTGTTGCTATGTGGCATCTCTTTTCTCTCTTCATGATATTAACAATTCCCTTTGGTTCAATTATCATCATTATAAATGATACAAAAATCTAAAAGTCTAGCTCTAAATTTTTGCTGATCCTACTCTTGAGTTGCTGAATGCTAAATAACCCTGGGAGATTACAACTCCCAGGACTCTCTCTGCTACAACTTCCCCTGACACCTCCCACTTCCTTTGTGTGGGAGGTGTCAGAGAAAGCATAAAAGAGAAAGTTTGGCGCCCTTTCTCTCTCTCTGACCCTGGAGGCAGGCTAGCTCTCTCTACCCTGAGCTTTCACTAGCTCTTTACCCTGAGCTCTTGACCCTGGAAGCAGAGCTCTCTATGCTGGAAGCTCTCTGCTCTACCCTGAGACCCTGATCTCTCTTTGGTGCCTTTTCTCCTTCCTTCCTACCTCCTAGTTTTCCCTACTCTTTTCCTTTCCTAATGTAAATAAAGCCTAGCTATCCAAACACTAAAGTTGCTCTCAGATCATTCATTTGAGGGCTCTGGTCAATTTCCCGGGGTGGGGGTTGGGGGGCACTGGGACCACTACCTTCCTTTCCCTTCCTCTTCCTCCCTCTCTCCTTTCTCCCAATCTACCTATCATCCTACCTTCCTCCCTTCTCTTTCACCATACAGAACTTGAGAAACCACAGTAACTGATTTCATTACAAATCAGATCATCTCACCTGGGCTTCAACATTGAGGCTCTAGTATTATATCATTAACTATCAGCTAAATAGTTACACCATGTGTTTTATTAGTATATCTAACTCAACATGTTCAAAATGGAACTCTTCTCTAAATTTTCTTCTCCTTCAAATTTCCCTTTTCACTTTGAATTCACTGTTTTTTTCCAGACATCAAACTTATATCCTTTTATTCATGCTAACTTCTTCCCTCTTCTTCAGTACCCCGTCCAAATACCCAATCAGTTAAGAAATCCTGTTAATTATAACTCCACGGAGTATGCCAATTTTTCTATACTCATGTCACCAATTACTTAACTCCAATATGTATTACCTTTTTCTAAGACTATTTCAATAACCTCCTAATTAGACGACTTTTTCAAATCTTCCCTCTTTTAGAATAATTTTGAGTTTTGAAAATATCTTGGAAATAAATAAAAGAAATAATGATCATTATTAGTTTATACATCTTTAAAAGACTTTTCACTTGCTTCTTCTATATTAGATTCCTATAGCAAATCCAATTTTCTTTCTCCGAAGTCTGACTCAAACCGTGATTGTCCTATATATGACAATTATCAAGCTAATTAAAGCACTGGTTTATTGTTGTGAAACACTAAATTTTGATTGGCTTAAATAGACATAATTATTCATTGTACATGTTAATTTCAGTATTATGAAATGTTATCCTTTGCTATACACTTATATGCTACACATATAAATATGAATATTTATGTTATATTCATTAATGATCCTCAGCACACCATGAATCCATTCCTTTTTGAAACGAGACCTTATGATGAATTCCATAATCTAGTCATCAGTTTTACTTGGAATGGAAAAAATACATATATGTATACATATGTATATATACATATATATATATATACATGTATACGTGGTATATGTTAATGAGTACAAGAATTAGGATAGCCTGTCAATGAATGTTATGATAGAGGGTGAGAGAGTCTGTCTATGAGGTGGTGACTCTCTCTCCTACAGCTCTCTCCTCAGGGCTGAATATACAATGGGAAACTTTGAGGGGGTGTCACTCCTCAACTGGTAGACCTGGATGGTTGCGCCATGCCACAGGAGTTGGAGGCGTGGCTTCCCTATAAGATGAAGTATGGGGGACCCCAATCCAATTCTGAATGAAGGCAGGGTTCATTCAAGCCTCCCCTGAGGTCAGTCAACTTCACAGCGGGTGGTCTGGCTTCAAGATAGAGGCAACCAGACCAAGTTGTGATTCCCTTCCCCCTCGTCTCTCAGGTACTCCGGAACATTATCTGACTAATGAATTGCTTTTATTCTTCACAATTCAGGGGTTAGGAAAAGAGATGAAGGGAAGAGGAATTTTGGGGTGCCCTCTTCTCTATTTCTATGGGGTCTATCACTTGGGTGGGAACCTTTGTGGTTCCTACTCCCAAGCATCTCCCCCCTCACCCACCTGCCCCTTCTCCTTCAGATTCTATTTCCATTTCTTTTCTATAATTGTAAGTTTGACCGGAAGGAGTCTCTCAGCAAGGTTGGGTAATGGGGGAAGGAGCCTAAGAGATGGCTCCCAAAAGAGATGGAGTCCCAAACTTAGCTGACTCAATGATTGAAGTTTTGCTGGGTGAGAAGTGATAGGATGCCTTTGACCAGGGAATAGGGGTTTCAATGACCAAAGAAAGATCCTCAGGAAGCCCTCAGGACTGGATTCGAGCTGAGATGTTCCCCTCCTCCCTCTCTCAGTCCTCTGCCAGAAGTCTCCTTCCCCCTTCCTTCTCTGGAGCCTCCCAGAATCCTCTCTGGTCCCAACTATCAGTAACTGTCACCAATGGCCTTTTTCTGGCTCTTTTTGTCCTATCCCCCATCCTTACATAAAGGTGTATAAAAACAGAATAGATATCTAGAGTCAGTCACCCCCGAAAAACCATTCAGTTGAAACACACTAAATTTAAACAAAATGATTTAGCTACATTTTCTTACCCATTTAAATAATAAAAAAGAAAAGTACTGCTGACCTATTATAGTAAGTTGATAATAAAAATGGTTTTGCTGAAATCTATATTTCTTCCCTCTCCTTTTTTCCCCCATGGTTCCATATATAATTTTCAAGTCAAATTGTGATTACTAAAATAAAATAGAATACAATGAATGTTATATATTCTTTAATTTCCTCAATAAAGCCACTTCCTGGATTGTTAAGTGAGGAAGGAACACATACTATTGAATGGAGTGTAAATGCTGAGGGACTTGGATTCTGATGACTGTGGTCATCCAAAGCAGAGTGGAAACAATCACTACCATCCCAGAGAGTAGGGAAAGTGTCTACTTGCAGTGACAGAACTACTGGTGATGGTTGTCTAGTTAGATAATCTAAGATCAGTCATAGACTACTGTTTGAGCCCAGTAGGCAGCAGGGACCATGCTTAGCCCTATATTATAAAAACTAGAAGAATGAAGAAAATGCAAAAAAAAATATGATCCTAAGACTTGAAGCATCACCCTGCAACCCAGGGTGAAAAGTATGACTCAACTATTAAATGAACGGTTAAACTATTCATTTTGTCACTAAAATTTGAAAAAATAAAATAAGTAAAGCAAAGAGAAATAATCCAAATATAGAGAATTATTACAAAGGACAGAGAAGATATAAGTGTAAATTCAGATCTACTTCTAGGGGACATCTGAGTGGCTCAGTGGATTGAGAGCCAGGCCTAGAGATGGGAGGTCCTTGGTTCAAATCTGGCCTCAGACACTTCCTAGCTGTGTGACCCTGGCCAAGTCACTTAACCCCCATTGCCTACCTTTACCACTCTTCTGCCTTGGAGCCAATATAGAATATTGACTCCAAGATGGAAGGTAAGGGTTTAAAAAAATCTACTTCTACAATAGCAAAACAAGAACAACAACAAAAAAAAACACCAAATTGTCACAAGACTAAAAAGATCTTTTGGAAGAACTTAAAAATCATTTCAAAAAACTAAATAAGAGAGATTGAATAAAACTGAGGGGGAAAAGAGCAATGCAAGAAGAAAATACCAAAGTAATATCACCCAAAAGGAAAAAGAGATCCAAAAACTTACAGAAGAAAATAATTCATTAAGGTCTAGAATTGGACAAGGGGAAGTTAATTATTTTCTAAGGTAATAAGAAATAACAAAGCAAAACAAAAGAATTGAATAATAGAAGAGAATATGAAACATCTTATTATAGCAACAGAAAAATAGATCACAGAGAAATAGTATAAGAATTGATGGACTAGTGGGAATTTATGACTAAAAGAAGAGATTAGACCTTATACATCAAGAAATTATTAAGAAAAATTTCTCCAAAGTCCCAAAACTAGAGAATATGAAAGAGACCCCAAACCGAAAATGCACAGGAACATCATTGGTAGGTTCCATAACTCCCAAGTTAAAGAGAAAATACTATCAGCAACAAGAAAAATAATTAAATACTGTGGAAGTATAGTCAGAACAACACAAGACTTAGCAGCTTTGACATTAAAAGAACAAGAGGCATGGAACACAATATTTTAAAAAGGAACTGTGTTTAAAACAAAAAATAACATATCCAACAAATTGAGCAAAATTATACAAGAAAAAGGTGAATATTTAATGAGCAAAAGGAGTTTCAACTATTTTGGGGAGAAATCCAGACTATGGTAAAAAAATCATAAGAAGGTAAAGATAAATTGCCAATTCTAGGGGAATGAACAAAATCAAATTGTTAACTTTTATTATGGGAAAATGTTATCTATTGCCCTTAAAAGTAGCATTATTACTTGAATGGTTTGAAAGAATGGATATAGATAGAAGACAAGGTCAAGTTAAATAAAATGGAATGAGCTAAAAATAACAATAAAATAGGCTAAGAAGATGTAAAATGGAACAATGAACTCACATAAAATAAGTGTTAGTAAAAGAATTGTTATAGAGAAGGAGAAGTGAAGGGCTTGTAGTGCCAGAATCCTAATGTCATCAGATCTGGATTGAAGAAAGAACATATGCCATTTAAAGGGTAAAAGTTATAATATTCAGAGAAATGAAAAGGATTTCGTTTACTCTGGTTGGATTGTTTCATAATTTTCTTTTTAGTTTATTTACTTTCTATTTAAGAAGAAAACCTAAGGGGAAAAGTTACATTATTTCTTCCTTCTAATAGTGAAGTCTATTAGTGGAATCTGTCTTTTTGAGTTATTATGACTTATAAATAGCCTCACTTATTTTACAAATGGAGATTTTATTTAACCATCTCCTGTTCTCAAATACTTAGTTAATATAATATGAAAGTAAGGCAAGTGGAAATCAACAAATTATGTAGCCTTTAATATTTTTGGAGTGTGGGAAGGAGGGGATTTAGAAAAAAAATCATCACACTTCATATTCTAAGTTTTTAAATAAGGACAATTTAGAAACACACAATTTAATCAAACTCAGATAAAAAAGTTTAAAAAACAGATAAATAGATTATATAAAGGGAAAGCTTTTGTGTATTATAATGTTGAAAACCAAAATATTTAAAATAATAATAGCTAACATTTGTATATTTACTCTGTCAGGTACTTTGTTTAATGTTCATGATTTATTATTTCATTTGATCCTCACAAGAACTGTAAGAGATAGATGTTATTATTATCCTCATTTTAAAGATGAGGATTGAGGCAAAGGGAGATTAAATGATTTGCCCAGTGCCATACATCTGTCCAGTGTCTGAGGCCAGATTTTAACTCAGTTATTCATAACTGTAGGTTTTTACTCTATTCACATATATACCTTCATAATAAATTCATCCCAGAAAAGATAAAAAATGACATTCCAGGAGAGGCAGGGAAATCAAGCAAGCAACAATGATGACTTCAGTGAACCAGCTTATCAGGTTAAAAGTCCTCAAATATTATCATTGTATGACAGAATCATAGACTTATTGTGGAATCATTTTAGATATTATTTAGTTCAGAGGGAAGGAGTTCCTGTCCCTGAAGTGCCAAATGACCTGCTCATTGTGACTGAGACAGTAGTTAACAGAACTAGGATTCATACTCAAATCTTTACATTATAATTTCAATAGTACTACCATATCATTTTTAGAATACATGAAGTGTTACTTTCTCAAAGTACTATTAATGGCATAAGACTATATTTTTGGTATTATATTTCATTGTGGTACATGTTATTAATGTGTTGGATGAAAATCAATGAAAGCATGTGACTTGACTGACTGTATGTATTACAATATTTACAACATTTTTTCAAACATTTATTAATATTCATTTTTAACATGGTTACATGATTCATGCTCCTCCTTTCCCCTTCCTCCCCCCACACTCCCCCCACCCATGGCCAATGCACATTTCCACTAGTTTTGTCATGTGTCCTTGATCAAGACCTATTTCCAAATTGTTGGTAGTTGCATTGTAGTTGCATTGGTGTGGTAGTTTCGAGTCCACACCCTCAATCATGTCCACCCCATACCAATGCGTTCAAGCAGTTGCTTTTCTTATATGTTTCCTCTCCTGCAGTTCTTCCTCTGAATGTAGGTAGCGTTCTTTACCATAAATCCCTCAGAATTGTCCTGGGTCATTGTATTGCTGCTGGTACAGAAGTCCATTACATTCAATTTTACCACAGTATATCAGTCTCTGTGTACAATGTTCTTCTGGCTCTGCTCCTTTCACTCTGCATCAGTTCCTGGAGGTCTCTCCAGTTCGCCTGGAACTCCTCCAGTTTATTATTCCTTTTAGCACAATATATTCCATCACCCGCATATACCACAGTTTGTTCAGCCATTCCCCAATTGAAGGACATCCCATCCTTTTCCAATTTGTTGCCACCACAAAAAGCGCAGCTATAAATATTTTCGTACAAGTCTGTTTATCTATGATCTCTTTGGGGTACAAACCCAGCAATGGTATGGCTGGATCAAAGGGCAGGCATTTTTTTATAGCCCTTTGAGCATGATTCCAAATTCCCAGCCAGAGTGGCTGGATCAGTTCACAGCTCCACCAACAATGCATTAATGTCCCAATTTTGCCACATCACCTCCAACATTCATTACTCTCCCCTTCTTTAATTTTAGCCAATCTGCTAGGTGTGAGGTGATACCTCAGAGTTGTTTTGATTTGCATTTCTCTAATTATTAGAGATTT
>NC_058130.1:458539715-458551212 GCF_016433145.1 Gracilinanus agilis | reverse complement strand
TTCTTTGACACATTGGTTTTGAAGAATCATATTATTTAATTTCAAATTAGTTTTTGATTTTCCTGTCCAGGTGCCCTTACTAATTATTATTTTTATTACATTATGATCTGAGAAGGTTACATTTATTATTTCTGCTCTTTTGCATTTGTTTGCAATGATTCTATGCCCTATAACATGGTCAATCTTTGTGAATGTGCCATGTGCAGCTGAAAAGAAGGTGTATTCCTTTTTTGTCCCTATTTATTTTTCTCCACATATCAACTAAATCTAATTTTTCTAGGACTTCATTCACCTCTCTTACCTCTTTCTTATTTATTTTTCGGTTTGATTTATCTAGATCTGACAGAGGAATATTTAGATCTCCAACTAGTATGGTTTTACTATCTATTTCCTTCTTGAGCTCTGCCAGTTTCTCCTTTATGAATTTGGGTGCTATGCCACTTGGTGCATACATATTGAGCAGTGTTATTTCCTCATTGTTTATACTGCCTTTAATCAGGATGTAATGATCTTCCCTGTCTTTTTTAATCATATCTATTTTTACTTTGGCTTTGTCAGAAATCATAATAGCCATTCCTGCCTTCTTTTTCTCATTTGACGCCCAAAAGATTTTGCTCAAACCCTGAACCTTAAACTTGTGTATGTCCACCCGCCTCATATGTTTTTCTTGTAGACAACATATGGTGGGATTTTGGTTTCTAATCCACTCTGCTATTTGCTTCCGTTTTATGAGAGAGTTCATCCCGTTCACATTCAGAGTTATAATCATCAGTTGTGCATTTGCTCACATTTTCGAATCCTCCCCCTTTCCTACCCCCTTTTTCCTTATACTTTTTCCATTTAAATCAGTGATTTGCTATTGAGCCACTATCCCTTATCCCCTCCCTTGATTAACTTCCCTTTCTACCCCCTCCCTTATTTTCCCCTTCTTTTTGTTTTTAAAGGCCTAATGAATTCCCTACTCCTTCTCCTCCCCTCCCTTTTTTTGACCTCCCTGCTCCCCTGCTCCCCTTGGTTTATCCCTTCTAATTTTCTCAGAAGGGTTAGATAAGTGTTTTATGTCCCAATGGATAGTATAGCTACTCTTTCCTCTCCAGGTTGATTACACTAAAAGTAAAGTTTCATTATTACTTCTTAATGCTCTCTTCCTCTCCTTCTTATAATAGTATTTGTCCCATCCCATGCCCTCTTTGTGTGTAATAGAATATCCTATTTTCTTATTCACTCAAGTTTCTCTTGGTGTCCCCTGCTATTCACCCCCTTTTTTCCATCCCCCATGTCATCTTAGATTATTTAGTTTTCCACCCTCACCTTGTGAATTATTCTTCTGATTACTATAATTGTGAATATTATAATAGTGAATAGAGTTCACTACAGAGAATTATACATAACATTTCTTTACATAGGAATACAGATAATTAGATCTCACTGAGGCCCTTAAAAAGGCAAATTTAAAAATTATAAGTTTTCTTTCTTTCCCCTCTGTATCTTATTTACCTTTTCATGTTTCTCTCGATTTTTGTGGTTGGATATCAAACTTTCCATTTAGTCCTGGTCTTTTCTGTGCAAATACCTGGAATTCTTCAATTTTGTTGAATGCCCATACTTTCCCCTGGAAATATATAGTCAATTTTGATGGGTAGTTGATCTGTGGTTGCAGGCCCAGCTCTCTTGCCTTTCTGAATATCGTATTTCAAGCCTTGAGATCTTTTAGCGTGGAGGCTGCCAGATCCTGTGTGATTCTGATTGATGCTCCTTGATATTTGAATTGTTTCTTTCTGGCTTCTTGAAAGATTTTTTCTTTTGCTTGTAAACTCTTGAATTTTGCAATTATATTTCTGGGTGTTTTCTTTTCTTGATCAAATGTCGCAGGTGTTCTATGTATCCTTTCAATGTCTATATTGCCCTCTTATTGTAGGACTTCAGGGCAATTTTGCTGAATTATTTCTCTTAGTATGGAGTCCAGGTTTCTATTAATTTCTGGTTTTTCTGGAAGACCAATTATTCTCTAATTATCTCTTCTAGACCGGTTTTCTTGGTCTGTCACTCTCTCATTGAGATATTTCATGTTTCCTTCTATTTTTTCAGTCTTTTGACTTTGTTTTATTTGTTCTTGTCTTGAAAGATCATTAGCTTCTACTTGCTCAATTCTAGCCTTTAGGGATTGATTTTCGGCCATAATCTTCTGGTTTTCGGCCATAATCTTCTGGTATTCCTTTTCAATCTGGTCATTTCTGGTGTTCAATTTGCTTATCATTTCATTTGGTTTCTGAGCCTCACTTTCCAATTGCAAGATTCTACCTTTAAAACAGTTATTTTCTTGCCAGATCTCTTCTATTTTCCTAAAAATCTCAGTTTTGAACTCTTCCATAGCTTGTGAGCAGTTTTCCTTATTTGAGGAGGGTCCAGATGCTTGTTTGTTCTCCTCCTCTGTTTGCTCGGTTGTCTGGATTTTCTCTGTGTAAAAGTTGTCGAGTGTTAAAGACTTCTTTTTCTTGTTGTTAATCTTTCTCTTCTGAACTTCCTGAGACTGGGTAGCCATCATTAGCCCAGCAGCTTCTCAGGTTTATCCTCGCTCTCAGGGTCTGTCCAAGGTCAAGCCCCCTGGTGGACCCCCTTGCTTGATCCTCTCCTGGAGGTTTCTTTACAAGTCTCAGGGCGCTGCTTCCACAGTCGTATACCCGTCTGCACTGGTTCCCCACTCAGGGTTTCAGAGTTTTAGCTTGTGGCTGTGTCTGCCTCCACCCACGCCTCCGCCCGCGCCTGCTCTCTGAGCCTGTGCTCTGCTCTGCGCCCTGCATCCGCTCTTGGTGTCCTGCTCCCGCGCTCAAATTTTGTGTGTGTGTTCTTTAGCTTTTTGGGGTCCTAAATCTTGCTGCTCTCAGGAACAGGCCCCGGAGCTGCCAATGACTCGATGGGTGCCCCAAACTTGCTCTATTTCTTTTTAGCTGGCTTCGGCCCTATAGGTGTTGTGTGTGGAGAGGGTGGGGGTGGGGTGGTTGCTCAGCCCATGATTTAGTGAGAGCTGTTTCACCCCTTTATAGCATGGAAATGCCTCGCTTCCATGTACCTTCCACGCTGTGCCCTGTTGTGGGGTTCCTCCGTTCGTCTGGACTTGTTTTTATGTCCCCTTGAGGAGTTTTGTGTGTTTTGGTCAGGAGAGGTTAAGAGCTGCTTCTTATTCTGCCACCATCTTAACCTGGAACCCCTATTTACAACATTTTAAAGTCTTTATTATTGTGCATTTTTAAGATGCTTATTCCAACTTTCACTCACCTTAATGAGTTGGCTTCATAAAACTTGGCTACTACTTCTGATCTGATCTCCAGAGGTAATTCTGAGGGAATGGAGTTTAAGCCATATAGCTCATAGGTCTCACCTATGCTTCCTGCCCTCATTATCTTTTTTTAATATTTAATTTTTAGAACACTTAACATGGTTACATGATTCATGCTCCTACTTTCCCCTTCACCCCCTGAGTTTCCCCTCCCCATGGCCAATGCGCATTTCCACTGGTTTTAACATGTCATTGATCAAGACCTATTTCCAAATTGTTGATAGTTGCATTGGTGTGGTAGTTTTGAGTCTACATCACCAAATATGTCCTCCTCAACCCATGTGTTCAAGCAATTGTTTTTCTTATATGTTTCCTCTCCTGTGGCCCTTCCTCTGAATGTGGGTAGCGTTCTTTACCATAAATCCCTTAGAGCTGTCCTGGGTCATTGCATTGCTGCTAGTACAGAAGTTCATTACATTATATTTTACCACCCTCATTATCTTTTAAGAATAATTAATCAGCCAAACTAAACTTTTAAAACTATATATTTATATAAAACAATATGAACATTTGACAGCAATTACCCATTCAAAAGTCTCTCACACACTGTCCTTTAAGTGCATATGAAGTCTACAGGAAAGTGGGTTCAATCTTAGAAAGCATATGTGGCAGAAGGCTAACATAGCCTCTGGTTGCTAAAAATAGTGTAGCTTCTCTGCTGTGCTCCTTATAAAGCAATGAATAAGCATCCAGTATGCCACTGGCTCTACATAAGCGTCATAAGTCATTGCCAACCTGGAGATATAATCCTAAGACACTGACAGGAAGGTGAGAAGTTAAAAATCCTCCAGAACCTTTGAAGATTGCAAAGTCCTTCTCTGATCAAGGGAAGAGAAGACAAAAGTGAACTCTGATGGACTGCTCCCCACCAAGAGGTGATTTGTTCCTTTCTAGGAGTTTAGATAGCAACTAAAACATTATTTTTGTTACTTACTAGAATTCTATCTACCAGATTCTTTAATCATTTGAGTTCTGAAATGATTTATTTTATAGAAAATCCTCCAGGCTCTACTAAGTTTCCTCAGACATTCCAAATATTCTTCCTCTAATTGTCACTATAGTTTATCCAGGGTTACTTCATATTCCATCTACATTTTTTGATTGAAATTTGTTCTCACTTTGTAAAGATTTTAGGAAACCTTATCAATTTCTTTACGTGTTAGGGACACTTAATTGATTTACTCAGTCAATAGCCCGTTTATACTTATATACTATTATGACCAAAACATTGAAATACAGGTTGAAATAATTATTTTTAAAAATCCCAGTGAATTGAAATAAAAGACTGAAGAAGAAACAGAAAACAGAAGACACAGCATGACTCTGAGTCTAGATACATATGATTGTGTATAAAAAAGGTAGTGTTTACCAAAACATGAATTGAGATTGAAAATAGATGAAAAAAGAAGCATATGAAACAAAAGGTGAAACAACAATTCAAAGTCCCTTCTCTTCCCCTTGATGTCTGCCCTCCTTCCTCTCTCTTTCATCCCTACCCTCCCTTCCACTTCTATTCCCCTCTCCTACATTACTCTTTCTGCCTCTTCCATTGAAAATTAAGTTTACTGCTACCATCATTTGATTTTTTAATATTAATCTGTAATATTTCCCTTTCTATAAAAATCACTCCTCCATCTCTAAGCCTAGCTCAAAAGCAACCTGTCATTTTATAAAATGATTGTAATCACATTTCAATCTCTTCCAAGGCCCGGGCTAGAACTTTCTGTTCAACACCTATAAATCAGGTATTTTGATGTGTAAAGTAGAAACTACAAGAATAAAGAGAGCCTCTGCCAAAAACTGTAATAATAATGAGAGCCAAGTAATCAGTGTTATGATAGAAGGAGAGAGAGAGAAAGTCTATGAGGTGAGACTCTCTTCTACCTCTCCCCTCCCACCGAATATACACTGAGAGAATTTGAGGGGGTGTCACCCTGAAACTGGGTGACCTTGATGGTAGTGCTACCCCACAGGAGTTGGGGGTGAGGCTTCCCTATAAGAGGAGGTATGGTTATCCCAATCTGGTTCTGGTTGGGTTCATGCAAGCCTCCTCCAAAGTCAGTCAAATTCACAGCGGGTGGTCTGGCTCCAAGATGGAGGCAGCCAGATCAAGCTATGGTTCCCTCTTCCCTTGTTATCTCTCAGGCACTCTGGAAAGCTATTTGACTAATGAATGGCTTTTATTTTCACAATTTAGGGGTTGGGGAAAGGGGTGAAGAGCAGAGGGATTTTGGGGTGCCCTCTATTCCTATGGAGTCCATTGCTTAGGTGAAAACCTTAATGGCTCTCACTCCTAAGCTTCTCCCACTCCTTCTCCTTCTGTTTCTTTTTCTATCCTTCTCTATAATTGCAAGTTAGACTGGAAAGGGTCTTTCAGCAAGGTTGGGTAAAGGGAGAATGAGCTTAAGAGATCAAGATGGCTGCCAAAATGGAGTCCCAAAACTTAGCTGACTCATTTGTTGAAGTCTTGCTGGGTGAGAAGCATTGGATGCCTTTGACCAGGGAATAGGGGTTTCAATGTCCAAAGAAAGATCCACAGGAAGCCCTCAGGACTAGATTGGAGCTGAGATGTTCTCCTCCTCCCTCTCTCATTGCCCTGCTGGAAGTCCTCTCCTCTCCTTCCTTCTCCAGAGAATCTCCCAGAATCCTCCCTGGTCTCAACTGTCACCAACTGTCAGCCACTCCTTCTCTGGCTCCTTCTGTCCCATCCACCTTGCACAAATTCCATCCTTACAGTATCCAGGTTTTGTGTGGTGGGACTTTTCCCAAAAGTCCTACTTAATTCATGCATCACTATTTTCTATTCTTATCTTATGTTCCCCCTCCCTCCAAAATAATTAATCCTTATCTTATCTTATCACTATACTAATTATCTATCTATTCATATTCTAAGATGGATTTTGGAAAGGTTGGTATGGGGATGAGGGTTGCAATTTATATAATAATATTTACAGGATACAAATCAATTTTGTGACATGAAAAATTTTCCATTCAACACAATATCTAAGTTTACAGGTAACAATTTTCTTATCCTTAAATTTTTCTAAGTTATTATTTTAACAGAATTTTAACTTGTTACTTTTAATATATATCTATCAAGTAATGTAATACAATTATCTTATTATTCTTAGCTTTTATCAAATTATGTTTAAACTACCTATGTTTTAAATGCAATGTTAATTTTTATATTGAGAATCTATTTTAATATGTTAGTATTCTTAGTTATTTAACAAACAACACATATTTTATTCTTATGCTTTCCCTGAATTAGCTTGCTAAAATTTTTTTAAACTTCCCTAGCCCTTTCTTCATTTTCCCTATGTCTAATGTCCAAATTATCTGCTAAATTGTTAGTATGCTACACTATCTACATGGTTAGGGACTATTATTTATAATTCTACTCTACTTTTCAAACCTATATTACAGGTACATATAAAATTTACATTATTTACACTATTATACATTTGTTCAAGCATTACTTCTTCATATCAATGTTAACCAGACAAGAAAATTGCTTGATCTACTTATGTAGTTAAAACATTATATGGAACTTGCAACTATTTACATTTTAGACATATATCTATATCTATATCTATCTACGCACACATATATATGTACATATATATATATATATATATTTATGTACTGTGCATGCAAAATACTCACTCTTGTTTTCAAAGTTGTCAGTTTTCCTCAAGATGCCTGTAGATTTCTCTTCTATCTTGATGCTATGTACTGTGGTTGCATTATCCCTAAAGTGTGAGGTTAATTTGTGTAAACCATTTCCTTCTGTCCTCTTCTTTGCAATTATCCATTTTTGCAAAGTTCAAAGTTTAAAAGTGTTATGTTCAAACCCTGGGAATGTGGGTCTTATCTTGATTGACAGGGGAGACAGTTGGAGACATTGGAATGTTCCCAGATACCTTGAGCCAGGGAAAAAGTCGGTTGGCCTGAGAATTTAAATACCCCAAAAGCTATCTGGGAGGGGCCTTTAACCATTGATCTTTGGGGTTTTGGTTCTTGACCACTGATCTATGAGTCTTTGACCATTGGTCATTGGTTCTCTCTGAATCTCCCTAGATCTTTAGGCATCTGAATCATCATAGCTATTTAGATCTCTAGGCCTGGCTTGTGAATGGGAGGAAGGAGGTCTAAGAAGAAGAGGGTGTTTTTTTAAGGGTGGTTACTTCCTGAAACCTGTGATAGCTAACACATCACAAACTGATAATAGGAAAGCTGAGAGAAATCATCAATACAACTGCATCCAACAGAGCAGACTCTCTGGTTTGGCGGTGGCCAAGCTGAATCAGAGGGGGTTGTAAAGAACAATAGCTCCAGCTTTATAAATCAATAAGCCTCCAGTCCTGAGGGATTTTAGCCAATAGATATTAGTTTGACAGGGTCTCCAATCCCCAATCCATATCCTGATTGTCCTCTCCCTAATTAAGATCATAGATAAAATATTTAATTAGTACCTTCCTGAGTGGTCATTATATCACAACCCTTGGGGAGGATACAAATGCAGTCAGATGAACAATGTGATCCAAGGCTAATGAGAGCCCAATATTAATAACTGATCAAACCCCAGGTGGGACCTGAAAGGGTTACCCTTCCACTTTATCATTTAAGGTCCTGCTTAGGCACTGTTATTTAGAAAGGGGAATTTATAACATCAAGCAAAGGTGATTGGGTTGGTGTTCCCCAGTCACCAGCAATCTAAGGAATACAGAGACACAGCTCCCCTCACCAGTATCCATATATCCCCTAGGAGTAGAGCAAAGTAGTACCCCCTATATTTCTTTATAACAAATGTTTTTTTTTTTTCCACATAGTCTTTTCAAGTATTCTTTTCTTGCATCTTTCTTCTTAGTGATTTTCTCAATTTTCTTTTCTCCTCTTGATGCTTTTCCTCTTCTCTCCATCACATGTTGTCTGTCATCATACATGTTGTCAGACCAGCTCTCTGGTCCTGATGCAGGAACAGTGTGGATTGTGATGCTTTGTCAGTAATGTCAATCAATTGTTTGTTTGTGTGTGTGTGTTATGTGCACATTCAGATGTTTTGCAATGATCTTTTGTGTTTTGCAATAACTTTGAATTTTAATTCTCAGTCCTCAGCACTTTCTATAATTTTTCTATCTTGAACTGTTTCTGGGTATTCTGCATCTGTATGTTTCTTTTCAGGTTTCACATGGGTCATGTGGAACCATGAATCCTTTTCTTCTACTTTTATACTTGCAGGGGTAGTGAACAAAATTTGATAGGGTCCTAACCATTTGGGGTTGGTTACTAATTTTCTTGTGAAGTTTCTTATGTATACTTTGTCGCCTGATTTTAAATTATGCAAGTAATAATCAAGGGGAACTCTATGTTGAATCAAACCAAATTTATGGAGTTCTGTGAGTCTTTGTTGCAGGGCCTGAACATATTTATATAATTCACAATCTGCACCCAGCATTGAGACATATGGGGTTTTGTGAGCTCTTTCTTGCCAAACAGGTTGGCCACATAGCATTTTAAATGGGGAAAGATGTAAGTCCCCTCTAGGTTTCCTTCTCAGATACCATAACACTATTGGCAAAGCATTTGTCCACTTTAGATAAGTTTCTGTATAGACTTTGCCAATAACTGTCTTTATTTCTCTGTTGAATCTTTCCACTTGCCCAGCACTTTCTGGGTGATAAATGGCATGATAATTCCCTTTTATTCCTAGATTCTTGTAGACTTCTTGGAGTATTGCATGAGCAAAATGACTCCCTCTGTCTGAGCCGATACTATTGTGTTTGCCAAATCTAGGAATGATTTCTTTCAGTAGGGATTTTATCACGAATGCTGCATTACTCTTTTTGGCAGGGAAAACTTCTGGCCACCTTGTCAACTGGTCAATTATGACAAGTGCATATTTGAATCCATTATCTTTGGGCATGCATATATAGTCTTTTTTGAAGCATTCAAATGGAGTGTACACCAAAGGGCAGCCTGTGAGACCTTTTTCTCCTACAAACTCCCTGATTGAATTGCAAACAGATCTTGCATTTTTGGCAAACTCTTATGGGATAGGGGGAGATTCCAGGTGCTAACCAGAAACATCTTACTGAATCAACTAATGCTTGGGTGCCATAATGCCCTGTTTCATGAATGGCATTACAAACTGGGTAGTATAGAGCTTTTGGCAAGCTGGGTTTGCCTAGCTCAGAGAACCATATGCCATTCACTAGTTTGGCCCCTAGATTTTTCTTCCAGTCCTGAACTTCCCTTGAACTATAGTCTTGCTTTAAATTGTCGTCTTCCACAAGGGTGAAATTCAGAACATGGATAGGGCCAAATCTAGCTCCATACTTTGCTGTTATGACTCCCCTATGGTTCCTTAATGATGTGCTATTTTCCCCAAGAGTATGGCTTCGGCAGTGCAGGACTGCTACTTCTTTTGGTAGTTTTACTGCTTCTAGAAGTTTCAGAATGATGTCCCCATATGCAATTTGTTTTCCTACAGATGTTATGAATCCCTTATGTTACCAGGTTTGTTCAGTGGCATGTAGGACTGTAAAAGCATATCTAGAATCCATGAAAATGTTTATTCATTTGCCTTTCCCAATTTGAAGAGCTCTTGTTAGACTGAAGATTTCTGCCCCTTGTGCACTCATAGTTTTTGGCAAGGATGCATACCATATTGTATCTATTTGAGTTACAACAGTTGGTCTCGTGTATTGTTCCCCTTCAAACATGTGTGAACATCCATCTGGATACATGTTTAGGTCTGCGTTCCTAGGGGAGTGTCTGTCAAATCCTCCCTAGTTTTTTAGTTCTAAAGTGTCTTTGCAGCTGTACACTAGTTCTCCTTTCACTGGCAGATCTGGGATCAGGGTAACTGGGTTAAGCTCTTTGCAACATTTCAAGGTTATGTTCTCGTTGCCTAATAACACAATTTCATATTGGGATAACCATTGAGATGTAACAGCTTGTAAATTGCTGTTTTTTTTAACATATTTTCCTATTTGATATGGGAAATAAACAAAAAAAGCTTACATCCAAGAACCAATTCAGATGACTTTTTTATCATGAGGGCAACTGCGGCTATTGCTCAGAGACACTGAGCCATTCCTCCGGCCACACATCTAACTGAGAACTATAGTAAGCCACGGGTCTGAATTGTTGTCCTAGGGTTTGTACCAATACTCCAGAAGCTCCTTCGATTTCATCTTTACAAAACTAAGCCAGAGAGATCTTCCAGGTAGATCTTCCATCCCCAGATTATTAGATGTTTCTGGAATTTCACATCCAGGCCTCTTCCTCAGATGATTTCCACCCAACTCTTAAAGATGATATAATTGGGAGGAGATGGGAGTACTTAGCCCACCTTCTTAATTAATGTTCACAAATCAGGGTTGCCTTTTTCTATCAGGGGAAGATTCAGTAATGAGGGGAAGATTCAGTAATTTCTCCATCAGGAAGACAAATCTGGGTTTATAGATTGGTCAAGGACACTCTTGAAATCTCTGGTTACTGAGAAAGTACATTGACCTCAATTTATTTATTAATTACTACACTAATTAATCAATTTATTTTTCATAACTATAACTTCATCTCTTGGGTGTTCATAGCCACATTTCTGTTTCCTTTTCTTCTCTATCCTAACAACTAGAACTAGAAAGTACTAAAACCTGCCAGTTATGTAGGAATATTCCTGGGCTTCAGTGATCCTAAACTGCATTTTAGTAGAAAAACAATAAGTTTATATTTAAAATTAATAACTAAATAGTGTCAACAATAACCCTTTTAGATGTATAGCTTATGGAATTTAAAGACCTTTATATAGGTAACCGTGTCAATTTGTAATTGTCAGCAAAAAAAAGTATGAATTAATGTCATCCTGCTCTTAAACTTCTGAACATACATTTGTAACTCAGATTTGTAGCTCAGCCGTATAAGGGGGAATGCATTTTTTACCATGCCTGTTATACCAATTCAGAGCTATTTTCAAGTCCATTTAAAGAAGAGTGAAGATAATCTGTCACAGATAGTTATCGTAACATATGCAGTATTACTGAGAATTTTTCTTAAATTATATGTGTATATATAGACACACATACATAGCTGTATATCTGTGTGTGTGTGTATATATATATATATATATATATATATATATATATATATATATAT
>NC_058130.1:458527936-458536747 GCF_016433145.1 Gracilinanus agilis | reverse complement strand
GGGGGGGGGGGGGGGGTGCGGGGGGGGGGTTGAAGGGGAAAGGAGGAGCATGAATCATGTAACCATGTTAAAAATGAATATTAATTAAAAAAAATCTATAGGTTGATAATAATTTTACTGCATGTCTTGCCAATGTTACCTACAATCATACAATTTTGAATGGGACTTCTTCAAGTATTTCTGATCTTACTCCAAGCTAATTTTATATTTGTGCAAAAGTTGCTTTTTCCTCTCTTCCTGTTGGGTGGTATAGTAAATGTGGTATTGCCCATTTAATTCTCCCCATAGTTGTGAGAAACCATTCAAGAAGCCTTGTTTCTGTGTCTTCTACTAGAAACATGGGAACATGGTGGCATAGAATGTAAAGATCTGTCATCTAGAGAAATGAAAATCCAATAGCCAAGTTACATGAAAATCCTGGTTAAAAATTTTTGTGGGCACTCATTTCTAATTTAGGAATTACTGCTGTTATTGATTCAATAAGAAACTTACTCAGTAAGAAGCTTGAGAAACTTGCTCAGGATACTGCAGCCACTATTCCACATACTACAAGTGTCATTCATGGATTACAAGCTGAAAATGATTCAGTTACTCATATGTTTTTAGAAAATAGGTTACTCTTGGATATATTTATTGCAGCTCAAGGAGGTACTTGTGTTCTAATTAATGAATCACACTGTTCATATATCAACTGAACAAATGGCATCATTAATGACATTATGGAATTGTAGAAGCTTTTGAATGGCACTTTGCTTATTGGAAATCAAACTCATTTTGAAAAAGTAACTACTTCTTGGTAGGATCCCTTTCCTTGGTTCTCATGGAGATCATCCTAGTTAAGGGGAACATGTATTTTGAATGCAAGTGACTTATGAGAAAGAATGATATCCACATCTAGAAAAAGAACTGTGGGAGCAGAAATATAGAAGGAAAACATATGATTTATCACTTGTTTATATGCTTGTATGATGTGGAGTTTTGGTTTTAAAAGATTTCTTAATTAGAAAAATGAATAATATGGAAATAGGTTTTGAGTGATAATATATGCATAACCCAGTGGAATTGCTGATCAGCTCTAGGAAGGGGAGGTAAGAGGAGAAGGAGAGAACATGAATCAAGTACTCATGGAAAAATAGTTTTAAAAATTATATTTTAAAATATTATCATATAAGTAGATTATAATTGTTTTGGAAATCTTTATTCTTTTGAAATTACCTGTGAATTGCTATTCAAATTGTATTACCAGATTAACTGCCTTTGATAAGTAAATTGGTTCTATAGATATTTCATTTTACCTGACAAGATTAGAAATTTAAAACATTCTTTTACTCCACATTTCAGCATGGTTGATGCCACTATTTTATATAATTTTCTCTAAGAAATTAATGATGAAGCTGAGTGGGCATAAAGAATAATCAATGGAAGGGATGAGACTAGAAAAATTCATTGTTTTGTTTTATTTATTTTTAAGGTTTTTAGGTAAACTGAATGTGATGTATTAAGCTCTTTTCTCTGCAACTTCCTACTCATATCTGTAACTTTTAACAAGCCAACATTTACCACTTAGGCTAAAGGCCTGGGGTAGGGTGTGACACATTTGAGGGAAGGCAACCATCCTCTAAGCAGAAGACTGGAAGGTCATGCCTTCTGATTGTTCTATCAGATGGATCTCTGAGCAGGTGCTCTAAGAAAAACTGTTATATAATTCCTTACAATATAAAACATATCTATGTTACCATATAGGGCATATTGTCCTGAGGACTGAAGATTGGCCTTGGACCTCTCATGACTATGAGGTTATCATCAGAAAAATATATTTCCCACCCTTTGGGTTAGGTATATAATTGATGAGACTTTTCCTTCAATTGTCTTAGGTGGGAGGAAGCCTAATGACCCAGTTTTGGTGAAGGACACTAATCTTTCTCAGTAAACCTGTGAAAATTGGCTTGGAATTTGCCTTTTCATTTCCTTTCAAAATGGCTGAAAAATATTCATTATACCAGTTTCAGAATGGGTTGGGAAGAACCCAACTCAGAACAGCTGAACTGAACATCTGCAAACCTACACAGTCAGCCAAACAGGTTGCCTATGCAGAGTGCTCAATCTAAGACCTAGAAGTTGATCCAATCCCAAGCACAGTACAGACACTAGATAATACTTCCTCCACATCAAACAATAAGTTTAAAATGAATACAGTCATTGCCTGTGAAAATGATAATGGGAATATTTAAGTTACTTACAGTATAAAAGATACTTAAGGTAATTTAAGTTAATCTACTGAAACAAAGGGGTTAAACTGACATAAAGTGAGGAAACATTTAAGCGCTGATATTGAACTGAGGAAAATCATTTGGGAGTCAAACTTAGGAAGCCTCTGATTAGGAATAATTAGTTACTGTCAGGAGTTACTAATATGAGGTACACATACTTCCAAATTGGTATAAGAAGTTTTTCAAGGCAGCAGAGAATAATATCTGCTAAATAACTATTATTATTTTGAATTATTCCCAAAGTTGCAATGCTGGATTAAAAATATTATGCAGCAAACTGTCTACAAACATTTAATGTATATTTTCTTTTTTACTTATGTAAATGCACATGATAAACTCTATATCTTATTTCCTCTTCTATTGAATAGTGTATTTGGGAACATTTGTTGATAACTAAAGTGTATAGGAAACAAATTTAGAAATCTCCATTATAATTCATAGACTGGCTGAAATATTTTGAAATCAGAAGTTCCTGTATTGATAGCAGTCATGCTGATAAACTTTCCTATGTAAAGGGAGTTGACAAACTTGAATACCCAAAAGATGTTTTTAGTTTGTTATAAGTAAATTATTCTGCACATCTTTCTGTCTTTTAGATTTTCCAGGGTAAGTAAAGATCATACTAAAGTTCAATAATTTCTTTACTTTATACTGCCATAGTTGTATTCTTAGCTCTTCTGTAACCAAATGTTTGCTCTAGATCCCTTTTTGAGTTGTTGGTACATGAACACTTCTGTATCTCATAGATTCATGGCACTTCATAATTTGAAGTATTGCAACTTTTCTGGGTTCAATCTCCCAGATCTCACTGGCACAGATGAGTGGTTCTCAGGAGGCAGTTGACATATTTTCTTTTCATTTAAAGATTAATCTGGAACGTCTCAGGATTGTTGTACTTTCATTCACAAGTCCCCATCTGGAATGATAAACAAAATATTGATTAATGAGTTGATATCAAATATCGATTAAGTAGATCATATCAATTAACTTCTACCAAATCGTATTTATTAAGATGGCATAATATGGGCTAAAAAATAAACTCTTTCTCTCCAGGGAGGATAGACTCACTCTTTTGTCATAAAGATACAGAAATATATAAATAGGTCGTATGAAGTAATGAGAATTACATTAATAGTCCTGTCTTAGGGAGTCCTGTTTTACTTTTAAGAAATATCCATTGTGTTCCTTTCTAAGTGAGTCATATATGAGTCACTTATAGATAAGCCACTTCCTTGCTTGAAAAACATGAGAGTTTTAGTTTCTGGATCAAACAGGTCACTCTTCAGGGTTGGCTTCTCATCAGAAATTACCAAAGAAACTTTATTACTAAAGTTTATTACACTGGCTGCTGAGTGGTCCTATGATGATTCTGTTATAATTAAAGACTATTCTTGTATATTTAATTATAATTATTTTTTAGTAAAAGTGAGAGAGAAAAATGCCAGCAGTTCTCCCTAACTCTCAAAGTCTCCTGGCCTCACCCTGTTTCTTTAGTTCCCAGATTCTCAGCTGGCCCTGGTCCTTTTTTACAAGTGGTGGTATGGAAAAGATAAGATCAGAAACAGGTAGGCAGAGTAAGGAGAACCCCATCTCTTATAAGGTGCTCTTTGATAGGATGGTCTGGGTCATAAGTCCTGCTCTCCAGGCATACCACCAGCCAGCCCCAGCCCATTAAATATGTCAGGACTTGGGTGGCCAAGTAGCCTATCACATGACTTGACATTCTACCTTAATGTGCATGTGCCAGTAAGGGACTATATTTTATGTTAACTTCACACAGTTCTCAGGACCTTTTTAAGTTCACAATATTGTAATCTAGAAAATTATAATGGATAATTGGAAAATCATCAATGATCAAGAAACTAAAGAAAAGTGATCTAGTAGAAACAAGAATATTATTTAATAGTCCTTGATGACCAGGTGTTTTGGTAGGTAGAGAAAGAATAAATGGTCAGTGGCATACAGTATCTTAAAATACTTAATACTTAAATATACTTTAAAATACTTTAAAATACTTAAAATACTTAAAATTCCTCCGTGGAAGAAAATGTTTATATTTCTCAAATGAATCATTAGGCACTCCGATATATCAGACAACTAAAAAATGGTTCTTCTTCTTTTTGCTCCTTCAGTTACTTGTGAACAAGAACTAGCTCCCCAAAGTTCTATATGTCAAATTAAAATTAATAGAAAATTTAGTGTATGCTCTGAAGTCTGGGGCATTATCAACTAATACATAAATAAATTTTGATACCCAATATGTTTATTAGCAATTATTAATTAATAATTGATTACTATTTATCATTAATTAACAATTGATATTTATTATTAATTAATAATTGATTATTGATAATATATTGTTTATTGATTAATAACTAATACAATACAAATAACTAAAACTAAAAAATTAAAAATTGTCTTTTCTTTCTTCTCCAACCCCTGTTGAACAAATAATATAAGAAGAACTATACCAAGGAGAATCTATAAATTCTCTGATAAATAATATACCAAACCCTTTTAATTAGGTTACCTTGTTTATGTTTTATTCTTTCTATTCAAACCAATCGCATTAATATGATCAAGTTTGATATATTTTTTCCAGATTATGTGATGATAATTATTAAAAATCATTTTCTGAAACTTTGCTATCTGTGTTCTCTCTCTCCTTCCTATTCCTCCCTACTTCCTCAATGGCAGATAATATGATATAAATTGTATATGTGTTATAATACAATTTATATCTCCATGTTCATTTTGTGAAATAATACATATATCACATAAAATAGAGAAAAAATTTTTTGAAGAAAATAAAGTGGATAATGTCACGTTTCAATCTGCAGATAGTATTATTTTATACTGCTTTTATTAGAATGTCTTAGCAATCTAATGTTCATTATTAAACTTACACTACAAATGTTGGCAAGCCCTTTATTACAAATAATTCCTGTTAGACTAGAACATTAGGCAGATAAATATTTTCTTCACAGATACTGATCCAAAGACTGAATACCCATAAGGCTAAATTTAAATTGTGGGATCTAACTTCTTGAATTTTATGTAGTATATATTTTCAAGTGAAGAAAATTGATAAGAATAACACAATCTTCATGAAGAAGCAACTTCTGTATTTAAGAGTTCAAATACCAAATCATATACATATTTATACTAGTCTGATTATTTTTAAACTCCAAAGCCATATGCCAGGAAAAAATTTAAATGAATAAGAAACTCCAACTATAACTGGAAGAGTCCAGGGTCCAGTTCAGTAGCTATATTTCTTAATTTTCATGAGATCAAAAGAAAGGTGGCTACATAAAAAATTCCATTCAAAATTGTTTCTTGGAGAAGTTGGTTTTGGTTATGGGTTTTCTTTTAAATCTCTTGTCATTCCAACAAGTGACAGAGTCATGTAGATGGGGGGGTATTTGCTAACTGGTAGGGGAAAACCAATAAGTCCTCCAGACATCAAATTCACAATTGTCTATTTGTGTAATGATAACAACAACAGAATCAACAAAACAATAACATTATCAGCTCAGTTATCTATACCAAATTTCTAGAAATGTATTCCTTGAAATAGTCTTATGATGTAAGAAGTTGAAGAAGAGGCAAATGAAATTAAATATTAGAGTCAGGACCTGCATCCCAGGGTCCTGACTTTAAGAATAGAACTACGTTTTACACAAGCCTTTCCCCTCTCTATCTTCCTCTCATCTTTTCCCTATTCCACAAACACATCTGAATTCTATTAGCATATAAATAGCTGAATTCACTGTTATAAAGTTACATCATGAGAGAGGAAAATATGAAATATCAAAAAATCTTAAAGGGATTATCTTCAGTGACATGTTGACAGATAATTCTCAGTCACCACATGAATAATTATAAAATTTTAAAGAATTATTTTTAAATAAAATTTTATGCTTGGTATAAAATAATTAAATCCACATATATTTTCTTATCTGAAAATTTTTCAATTCGTTGAATGGATTGAGAAGGAGCCATGTATTATTTTATTCTATTCAAGATCAAGTAAGCAATGAAGGCAGAGCTCTGGCAAACTGAAAAAATACACACACACAAACACACACACACTATCACACAACTATATTACCTTTGTGTATCCTATAAAGATGTCAAGGGAACTGACTGCTGAGTGCAATATCAAAATCTATTTTACTACCCAATCTATTTCCTTTGGTATCTCATAAAAATGTCTTTTATTTCTTTGAAATGTCACTTCCAATGTTGTCAATTTCACTTTCACACCTTGTTATTTAATTCTCCTAATTTTGATTATTTCAGGACCCAGAAGCAAAGTCTGCAGCTCTTTAGTAAATGAAATCTAGGAGAGGGCATAGATAGATAGTTTGGCTCTTTCTCTTCAAATAAAGAAAGGATAGGAATAAGATATTCTAATTACTTATGTTCAGTATGAGCTTTTTTCTGAAGAAAGCCATATATTTTGGAGAGCTATAAATGTACATTAAATAATATAAAATACATTTTTCTTTAAGTAAAGGCTCAACAGGTAAAATTAAATTTCCATGTTTCCTGTTTCAGAAAGCCATGTTGTATTTTTAAAAGAGGAAATAATATCCTATTTGATCATTCTGGAAGTAATCCTTTTAGATTTGGGGACTTAGGAGAGAAAGTGTTTCTTTATATGATTGATGGGGATTAGACAAAGATATAAGGTATGCCATTTTCAGTATACTACTAGATTAATTTAACTGTTAAATTGAGGAAGAAAATAATTTGTTTCTTCCAACAAAGATTTATATTTTGTAAAGCTCTTTCATCTGTAATAAGTAACATTTAACTCAATATCAGACAAATATGTATTCAGGATTTTTTTAGTACAGTTTTCATTTTCAAGAAAAGAAAATATAATTCAAAGAGTTTTGGGAAAATAATTTTTGTTAGATGATATGCCCTTATTTGAGAGTTGGAAAATATGGTCATTATATAAACTTTTCTAAGCAAAGATGAGTTTATGTTACAAGAGTCTCATTAGCAAGTGTTTATCAATTATCTTTTTACATCTTTTAATAGGGTAGTATATGTTTATTTATTTTAAATATCTATCAAGAACATATTAGACCTAGACTGAAACAATATAAACTATAGACAAGTAAATATCAAATTATAAATTTCCATACCAGAGAGAATATTCTCACCTATGAAGAGTCATTTCTACAGAGTAGATAAATGATCAACCGTGGGGTAGAAATATCTGGGTCATGTAATGCATCAGAAATAGAAATTTCCCTGAGTTTATAAGGTAAAGATGAATTGTTACTCCAATGAAGTCAGAGGGCTGGACAAGAAGCAAAATAATCTCATTATTTAGGAGGAACTCTACTACTTTTTTTTTGTACCATCAACATTTTTGCCAATATTTTGCCACAGTAAATACACAATAGACAAGGATTTTGAGAGTATACAAAACAGAAAACCAAGATTTCTAACGTAAAAAGCTTAGTGCTTTCCATTTGGTTAATTAATTGAACATTTATTAAATGTGTAACACATTTACACTTCCTACATCCAATAGAAATGAATGTTCCAACTAGGGTAAGACTACCAGACTTATAATGTTATAGATGATTAGAGGTAGACTGAATGAAAACAAAATGAAATCCAAGGACTTGCTATCTGTTATTTTCACTCTATATGAGAACTTAGGTAAATTCCTTAACCTCTCTGACTCTGTAAAATAGGATATATAAATACCAAGTTTGCCAAGCTCAATTCAGGATGATATGAGGTAATGAAAGACATTTGTACAAATTACACATTTAATAAATGTTCAATTAATTAACCAAATGGAAAACACTAAGCTTTTTAGGTTAGAAATCTTGGTTTTCTGTTTTGTAGACTCTTAAAATCCTTGTCTATTGTGTATGCATGATCAATATATGCTGATTCAGTGAATTATATCAATTTGCTTTTAATTTAATGATGATTTCTATCTTCTTCAGTTCTCTCATCAGTAAAAGGAGGAGGCTGAACAAGACACCTTCTATTATCTCTTCTAACTACAAACTATGATGTGTTTATTAGGCATTTCAGTATTGGGAATTGACTTTTAAATGTCTCATATTTCATGGAGACCTCATATCAGCCATCTCTAGCTTACTAACATAGAATGGCATCATCAGATAGTTACATATCTAATAAGAATAACATTTAATCATAGCCACTCCTCCATCTTCTTATCCACTCTATTTGCCACTTATGGGCCTCTTAAGGAGAGTAACTCCCCTCTCCCCATTTCTATCTCTACTTTTCTCTCCTCCACATTTGTTTATTTTTTCCATCTTTTTTTATTAGTCCATATCCTTGAGATTTCTTCCTTCTTTCTATGTATATTTCCTTTCATTGCTTTAATAGTGATTCATTTTTATATTATGTTATATAATATAAATATATAATATAAATAAAAATATAATATAAAATAATAAATATATAAAATAAATATATATTATTAAATATTAAATATATATATGGAGAGAGAGAAGAAGAACCTCAGTATATA
>NC_058130.1:458462418-458527329 GCF_016433145.1 Gracilinanus agilis | reverse complement strand
ATATCCTATTTGATCATTCTGGAAGTAATCCTTTTAGATTTGGGGACTTAGGAGAGAAAGTGTTTCTTTATATGATTGATGGGGATTAGACAAAGATATAAGGTATGCCATTTTCAGTATACTACTAGATTAATTTAACTGTTAAATTGAGGAAGAAAATAATTTGTTTCTTCCAACAAAGATTTATATTTTGTAAAGCTCTTTCATCTGTAATAAGTAACATTTAACTCAATATCAGACAAATATGTATTCAGGATTTTTTTAGTACAGTTTTCATTTTCAAGAAAAGAAAATATAATTCAAAGAGTTTTGGGAAAATAATTTTTGTTAGATGATATGCCCTTATTTGAGAGTTGGAAAATATGGTCATTATATAAACTTTTCTAAGCAAAGATGAGTTTATGTTACAAGAGTCTCATTAGCAAGTGTTTATCAATTATCTTTTTACATCTTTTAACAGGGTAGTATATGTTTATTTATTTTAAATATCTATCAAGAATATATTAGACCTAGACTGAAACAATATAAACTATAGACAAGTAAATATCAAATTATAAATTTCCATACCAGAGAGAATATTCTCACCTATGAAGAGTCATTTCTACAGAGTAGATAAATGATCAACCGTGGGGTAGAAATATCTGGGTCATGTAATGCATCAGAAATAGAAATTTCCCTGAGTTTATAAGGTAAAGATGAATTGTTACTCCAATGAAGTCAGAGGGCTGGACAAGAAGCAAAATAATCTCATTATTTAGGAGGAACTCTACTACTTTTTTTTTTGTACCATCAACATTTTTGCCAATATTTTGCCACAGTAAATACACAATAGACAAGGATTTTGAGAGTATACAAAACAGAAAACCAAGATTTCTAACGTAAAAAGCTTAGTGCTTTCCATTTGGTTAATTAATTGAACATTTATTAAATGTGTAACACTTTTTACACTTCCTACATCCAATAGAAATGAATGTTCCAACTAGGGTAAGACTACCAGACTTATAATGTTATAGATGATTAGAGGTAGACTGAATGAAAACAAAATGAAATCCAAGGACTTGCTATCTGTTATTTTCACTCTATATGAGAACTTAGGTAAATTCCTTAACCTCTCTGACTCTGTAAAATAGGATATATAAATACCAAGTTTGCCAAGCTCAATTCAGGATGATATGAGGTAATGAAAGACATTTGTACAAATTACACATTTAATAAATGTTCAATTAATTAACCAAATGGAAAACACTAAGCTTTTTAGGTTAGAAATCTTGGTTTTCTGTTTTGTAGACTCTTAAAATCCTTGTCTATTGTGTATGCATGATCAATATATGCTGATTCAGTGAATTATATCAATTTGCTTTTAATTTAATGATGATTTCTATCTTCTTCAGTTCTCTCATCAGTAAAAGGAGGAGGCTGAACAAGACACCTTCTATTATCTCTTCTAACTACAAACTATGATGTGTTTATTAGGCATTTCAGTATTGGGAATTGACTTTTAAATGTCTCATATTTCATGGAGACCTCATATCAGCCATCTCTAGCTTACTAACATAGAATGGCATCATCAGATAGTTACATATCTAATAAGAATAACATTTAATCATAGCCACTCCTCCATCTTCTTATCCACTCTATTTGCCACTTATGGGCCTCTTAAGGAGAGTAACTCCCCTCTCCCCATTTCTATCTCTACTTTTCTCTCCTCCACATTTGTTTATTTTTTCCATCTTTTTTTATTAGTCCATATCCTTGAGATTTCTTCCTTCTTTCTATGTATATTTCCTTTCATTGCTTTAATAGTGATTCATTTTTATATTATGTTATATAATATAAATATATAATATAAATAAAAATATAATATAAAATAATAAATATATAAAATAAATATATATTATTAAATATTAAATATATATATGGAGAGAGAGAAGAAGAACCTCAGTATATATATTTACAGTATATATATACTGAGGTTCTTCTCTATTTCTGGAGTAGGGAGCACACTGCTCAAAGCTTTCAAACTACTCTTCTCTGGTACTTGGGGTAGGTTCAGCTATCCCTTTTCCTCACTGTCTAACTATCAAGGTCATATCCCTGATTGCTTGCTCTGGGCAGTTTTGCAGTTGTTTTGTCCAGCTATATTCAGTACCTCTTTTGTCTTGTGATTTGGTCTGGTACATGTTCTGCTACTTTCCTTCTCCTGCTAAGTGGTCTGGGCTAGGAAGTCCTTGCTCTGCTGCCTCAGACAATCTGCTACCACATGGGAGTTCCAGTTCTCCCCTCTGCTCCCTCATACCTTCAAACCTCTGCTGCCATGTGATTGTGAATGGCATTCTGAAGCTCCACATCCCCTAATCTGTACCCTGTGTTTCCACGACACTACTGGCACATGAGAGTTTGTAGGGTTCCTGCATTCTCTTGATTCTGTATTTGTATGGAGTGGCTCAGACTGGGCTCACTCTCATTCTGCAGCCTTATTGCTTCTGGTAGATTAAAGACAGGTTTGGCTGCTCCAAGGCATGCTGGTTTTTGTAGATGTCATCCTGCATGGGCTGTTCTCTCCTCTTATCCCAGTGAGAATAGTTTCTCCAGCATTTCTTTGTTTTGAGGTGATTTCTTTTATTATGTACATGCAGTGGTCAGGGAAGCAAAGCATCTTTTACTCTACCATCTTAACTACCAGCATGTAATGGGACCTTATATTAACTTGACTGTAGTTTCTTGTTACTGGATTTTCTGAATGTTGCTGAATACTTATAATGTTTTCCCTTTGACATGCAAGATTTGGATTTTGACTATGAAATTCCTGAAACTTTTCCTTTTTGGGTTGCTATGAAGTTGGAATTGACAGTTTCTTTCAATCTTCACTTTTCTCTCAGGTTCTAATGTATCTGGGAAATTTTCTTTTATGATTTCTTGAAATATATTACATGCATTTTCCCTTTGATTAATTATGCTTTTTAAGAAATGAAGTTAATCTTAAATTATCCCTTACTGTCCTCTATTTTTAATCAATAGTTTTTGATAAAAGAAGGAAGGAAGGGGAAGGGAGGAAGGAAGGAAAAAAGGAAGGAAGGAAGGAAGAAGGAAAGAAGGAAGGAAGGAAATATTGAGATATGAGATACAGGCAGTGATGTGGTTCTTGGTGCAGAAAGGAAGAGTAGAGTAATGAGACAAAAGATCTACCACATTTAACTTGCCCCAATGTTTGCAGAACAAAACAAAATAATAATTCCTTTTTTCAGTGAATGGCAATCATGGAAATCAGTATTGGGGAATTTTTTAATTCATTTTTTACACTGCTATTTTCAAAATAAAGTTAAAAGAAGATTTTTTCCCTGAGCCCACAGAACTCTTAGTACTGAATGTTTTCTCAGAACAAAGTATGCATTTGATTTTCCTTAGCTGTCAAATACCACATAACTGGAAAACACTTTTAAAAGTTTTAAAAAGATAACTACTGTTTCAAGTATCAATATTTTTCCCTCAAAACTATTTTAAAAAATTCTTATGAGACCTTTCTTACTCAAATTCTTTTGTTTTCATTACCTCCTCCTCTTTTTTATTTTCAGTATACAAATTGTCTTTGGAATTCTCATTCTGCAAACAGTGGCAGGTAGCATTAATAAAGGATAAAAATATTGTTTTCTTTTTCTTCTTTGCTTTTATTTTCTCCCAATATCATTGGTTGAAGGTGGCAGTACTGAAGGGATTGAACATTTCTTTTCTCTTCTTGGCCACCAGGAAACTTTGATTGTTATAAAAGGGGAAAAAATCAAGTAAACATGTTCAATTTATTAATTCCCAAGTGAAAAAAACTGCATAAATAACTCTCTTATTTAAAATAATTATGCACTAAATAAGAATTTCCAGGGCATCCTGTATGACTGACACTGAATTTGATATAATAAAAGTTTAACTACATCTTTTCTGTGGTTAGATAGTATTTAAAAAGGAGATAGTGATAGAAAAAGACCAATAGACAAAGGCAGAGAGATAGAAACAGAGAGATTAGTCCTTGAAAGACAATTTTGGATATCTCTTTCATTTATCTATCTATAAATAGATAAGAATGGAGAGAAGTTCCAATGAGCAATTTCTGACTATCAGTACAGATTTGAGGGGCTGAGTCAAGATGGCAGCTTGGTAGCAGCAAAAAAACAAAACCACTCTGACAATCCTTCCAAATCAATCTTTAAAAATCACCTTGAAATGACAAGAGTCAAAAACCAACAACAAGGCAGAGTGAGGGGGCTTTCTCCTGAACACAATTTGAAAGGTAGACAGAGAGAGTTGATTTTCACCAGATAAGAGGAAGAAGAAGCAAAACTGCACACAGAAGAGTGCTGACCAACTCCCCCAACCCCACCTCCAACTATTGCACCAGGTTCCACAACTGGGCAAAGGCCAACTTTGGAATCCTGGAAATCAGGCTATACCAACAAAAGAGCACCTTAGACTCACCTCTTGAAGTCTCAGTTCCTGGTACTAGGCCACAGTGATGCCTGGAAGTCCATAGCACTGGGCCCTGTCAAGCCTGTACTACTATAGTGAAGACCTAGTCCCAGGGAAAAATAGCTCACAATGCCAAACCCTTCAAGACAGCAGCAGAAGAGACAGAATTAGCAAGCAGCTTTCAGAAATCCCAATCCATAGGCAAAAAAAAAAAAAAAAAAAAAAAAAAAAACTGGGAAAATGAGCAAACAGCAAAAGAAACACTCAATCCTCAAAAATTTCTATGGGGCCAAAACCAAAGCACAGGACCAAGGGGGGATGGTAAGATCCAAGCTATCACATGCAAAACTTCAAAAAACATGGAAGTTGGTCCCAAGCTCTTGAAGAACTCAAAAAGGAATTTAAAAATCAAATAATATCAATTGAATAAAAATGGGGAAAATAAATAAAAGTAATGAAAAAAGAAAATATCATTGCAGATTAGCACCCCCTCTGAAACTAGAAGTTATTTTTAAAGAAATAACTAGACTTCTGAGAGCCTTAGTGACTTGTTCAGGGTCACATAATCAATACATCTCAAAAACAGAACTGAAACCTCAGGTTTTCATGGCTTTATGTTCAGCTTTTTATCTGGAATACTATACCAAAATAACTAAAATTAAAAAATTTCTGACAAGTCCATCTTCTATTCAGCAGATCTGAATTTTACTAAAGCACAGATCTGATCCTTTAATCTCCATACTCAGTTAATTCTAGTGGCTTCTGACTCTGCTTGCTCCTAATTTCCTTCAAAACCTAACTTCTCCTTACCACCTTTCTGGACCTGGAGGAGAGCTGGCTAGGACCCTGAGACCTTGGTGAGACAGTTCTTAAATCTCTCCCTTAGAACTACAAGTGGTGAGTGAAGAGGCCTGACTCCTTTAACCTCCCAGGGGGTACTAGCATCTAGGGGGGCCTTGATAAGAAGCAGCCCTCATGGCTAAAACCCTTGTTAATTGAGTTTTAGGCTGTCTGGCTAGGACCTCTGGAGCCCTGCTGGAGTAAACGCAGGGATTGAATACTGTCCAAATGACACAATACATAGTCTAGTTCTTTAAGCTAGATATCTTACTCTACCCTCTTCTCATCTCTCTACTTCCACTCTCTTTTATATTTTATAAATAAATTATTAAAATCATTTTAGGAATTTATATTTATTCAATTCCTTAGAGGCCACACCTTTAAATATTGACATCCAACCAAAAACCCTCCTTTTCCTTTTAACATTTTTAAACAAGGTATTGAAGGAGGAGAATTTCTTTTTAAGGATATGGTCAAAGACAATGGAAAATTAACAATTCTATTTCTGAACATAAAATAAACAGATTATTCTTAAGCAGGAAGAGAATATAAGAATTTAAATTTAAAATATGAATATTCTTGGGAAATCAGAATCCAGTGAGATATTCAGTAAACAACTATTTGAAACATAAAAATTGAGTTAAGAAGAGTGGGAGCAGAATTTGTTATGCCACAGGAAAAACAAATAGAAGCTGAGTATCAATCATGAACTTAGAAAAGACAACAAAAAATACAAACATAGTTAAAGGAGATAAGAAATCAAAATGAACTATACTAAAAGGAAACATGAATGATTAATATTAGCATATATGTATGTATATTTGAATATGTTCATATCTATGTATGTCTATGTGTGTATGTGTGTGTCTATATATAAATATATATATATATAATACATATATATGAAATGACATTAGTGGATCAAATTAAAGGGAGAAAACAAGAATGAAACCTTAATTGTTGGAGACTTCAATGTGTCTCTTTTAGGCCCGCATGTTTAATCCACACACAGAAATTTAAGGTCTTGATTAGCATATTAGAAAATGTATATACAACATATTTGTGTCTATTGCTGAATATAATTAGTAATGAGTATTTATTTTTCCCCAAATAATCATAGTAATACAACAAAAATCAATAATGAGTTAGGTTAAAACATCAAAAAAACATGGAAAGTAAAAATATTCAATATATAATTTATTGTTCAAGCTCTAGGCATCTTCACTGACTATTCCCCATACATGGAATATTCTTTCTAATCCCTTTTGGTTTCCAAATTCTCTTATTATCTTCAATTCCCAAATAAAATTTTATTTTCTGTAGGATTTTCCCAGTTCCTCTGAACTCCAGAGCTTTCCCCAGGCTAAGTATAATTTATCATATATATTGAGTTCTTGCATATTATTATTTGCATTTTGTCTCCCATTGGATTAGGAAACAAATTCAACAATATTGGCAATATCTTTTACCTTTCTCTGTATGCTCAATACCTGGCACATTGTAGGTATTTGATAAATCTTTACAAACTTATTCAATGACCATAATACAAAAAGAATGATAAGATGATGGCCTTTTTACAAAGTGATGAAAGGACAATGTAATAATAAAGAATTGATGTTAAAAGAAAGATATCAGGAAATAGATAATTTTATCCAAGAAAATGACAAGCATTATCCATATCCAAACTTTTAGAATGAAACCAAAAAGTTCATTGAAGAAAATTGATATTTTGAAATTAATTCTATAAAAAAGAGACTAAATAATTCAAGGTAAAATTGGAAAATACCTGGTAAAAGAGAAAATGAAAATGCTAAATACAAAAATAGTAACTCTAAATATAAAAAAATAAAAATGTAAAGAAAAATGTTTGAAATAAGTGATAAAATTTGGAGCTTTTTTAAGTTAAGGGAATATGTAAATTTAGAGCTCTTCTATTTTTAAGAGAAAATAGAAATGGAAGTTTCTAGTATCAAAATTTGAAAATGAGATTTCATAATAAATATTTATGAAATAAAATTTTTGAAACTTTCTTTGTCCTGTTATTTGATAAGAAACCAGATAAAATATGAAATTGATAGTTACAAGCATATAACATACCTAATTTAATAAGATAAGAAATATTGAAATGAAATATTCCAATATCAAGAAAAAAACAGCTGAAATAAACTCCAAGGCAAAGGGAGAAAATGGTAGTGCCCAATTAGATTTATATATGTACATTTAAATTTTTATTTTTAATAAATCTACTTTTATTTTCCACAATTACATGTAAAAATGATTTCCAGCAATTTTTTCTTTCTTTTTTATTATTTTTATTTATCATTATTATTGTCATTTGATTGTGCCACAGTGTATCCCTCTCTGTGTATCTGGTTCTCCTGGTTCTTTTCCTTTGACTCTGCGTCAATTCCTGGAGGTCATTCCAGTTCACATGGAATTTCTCAAGTTCATATTCCTTTTAACATAATAGTATTCCATCATCAACAGATACCACAATTTGTTTAGCCAATCAAAGGGCATCCCCTCATTTTCCAATTTTTAACTAGCACAAAGATTATAGCTATTATCTCTTTGGGTATAAAACCAGCAGTGATATGACTGAATCAAAGGGTAGGCAATCTTTCAGCGTCCTTTGGGCATAGTTCCAAATTGTGATCCGGAATGGTTGGATCAGTTCACAACTCCACCAGCAATGCATTAATGTCCCAGTTTTGCCAAATCCCCTCCAACATTTATTACTCTCACCTGATTCCATTTTAGCCATTCTTCTAGTTATGAGGTGGTACGTCAGAGTTGTTTTGATTTGCATTTCTTTAATTATAAGAGATTGAGAACACTTTTTCATGTGCTTATTGATAGTTTTGATTTCTTCATCTGAAAATTACCTATTCATGTCCCTTGTCCATTTATCAATTGGAGAATGGCTTGATTTTTTTTGTATGATTGATTTAGCTCCTTATAAATTTGAGTAATTACATCTTTGTCAGAAGTTTTTGTTATAAAGGTTTTACCCAATTTGTTGCTTCCTTTCTAATTTTGGTTGCATTGTTTTTGTTTGTACAAAACCTTTTTAATTTAATGTAATCAAAATAATATATTTTACATTTTGTAATTTTCTCTAACTCTTGCTTGGTCTTGAAATCTTTCCTTTTCCAAAGATCTGACAAGTATACTATTTCGTGTTCACCTATTTTACTTATGGTTTCCTTCTCTTTATTCAAATCATTCACCCATTCTGAGTTTATCTTGCTTGGTGTAGGGTGTGAGAGGTTGATCTAAACCTAATCTCTCACATACTGTTTTCCAATTTTCCCAGCATTTTTTATCAAATAGTGGATTTTTGTCCCAAAAGCAGGAATCTTTGGGTTTATCATACACTGTCTTGCTGAGGTAATTTACTCACACCCTTGTTCTCTGTCTATGTATACTTCTTTTAACTCCCTTTACCTTTAAGGTAAGAGCAGATATTTAAAACACGAGATTCTGCCATCGTCCACTAGATAGTCTTCTGAACACTTGGTTTCACAAGTTACAAAAGGCTGTCTCGTTTAGTCCAGTATTTATCTAGCCATGTGGACATCTATATTGAACTACTTTTGCTTTCTTCTTTATTTTTGTCTTTATTATTAGTATTTTTGTGGCAAATTTCTTAACTTTTCACCATGGGTCCTAAGAAAATGAGTGCCAAGGGCAGTGCTAAGAAGAGAAGAAAGATGTCTATGAAATTAAAGTAAGAAATCATTGAAAAACATGAATTAGGTGTCTATGTTTCTGACTTGGCAAAGGAAAATGTTTGCAGTCCGTTGACGATATGTATGATTTTGAAGTAAAAGAATTTGTTAAAGAATATATTTTATAGGTGTGGACTCCAACAATGAGACCATCCAGAATGCCCTGGGATTCCTGGCCTCACAGGCTGCTAAAGATGGCAAAGAGGAGAAGAAAGAGGAAGACAAGAAGTAAAGCCATAAGAGAGAGAGAGTGCTCAGTCTCCTCTCAAGGGGTCTGAAAATGAAGGGTAGACTGGGGATTGGGGGGAGTTGTATAACAGTTACAAACCAATAAATTTGGTGACTTAAAAGAAAGACACACCCAGAAAAAGCTGCAACAGGTTGTGCATTGGACACTTGTTTCACATTTTAATGAAACATTCTGAAAGTTAAGAAGAAACTAATTTCCAAGAAAAACATTTTTGTTGAAATGGTCTCTAAGTGAAATCAAGGAAAATGTGACAAAACAGCCAAAATTCAATGAAGAAAATAATAAGTAAAGTTAAAAAAAAGAAATTAAGTTTAGCAATGAAATTACATAAGTAATGTGTAAGATCAATTTTGCATTCAAATGAAGCTTTATATGTGTAGAGAGTAAGTTATGTTAAATGATAGTGCACAAAATGAAAATTTTCTCTACCAGCATCTTCTCCTGACCTTGAAGGTACATAAACTTGTATGTCAAGGTACCAGTGTAATTTAATCTTATCAAATGTCTTTTGAATTCTCTTTCCTGTTTACCCTTTGATTATTCTCTCGAGTCTTGTATTTGAAAGTGAGGTGTTTCATTCAGCTCTGGTCTTTTCATCAAGAATTTTTAAAAGTTCTCTATTTCATTGAATACTCATTTTTTACCCTGAAGGATTATGCTCAGTTTGGTGGAGTAAATAACTCTCAGTTGATGTTCTCACTCCTTTACCCTTTAGAGTATCATATTCCAGGTCCTCTCATCCTTTAAAGTAGAAACTGCTAAAACTTGTGTTATCCTGACTGGCTCCTTGATATTTAAATTTTGGGGGGCAGGGGAGGATTTGTGAATTTTTTTTGGCTGCTTGCAATATTTTCTCTTTTAACTAGCAGTTTGGGAACTTGGCTATAATATTCCTGGGACTTATCCTTTGGGGATATCTTTCAGGAGGTCATCACTGCATTCTTTCAATTATATTTTGCCCTCTAGTTCTAGAATATCAGATGATTTCTTGAAAGCTGCTGTTTCAACACTTTTTTATCATGGCTTTTAGGTAGTCCAATAATTCCTATGTTATCTCTCCTGGATATAATTCGCAGGTCAGTTATTTTTTCAATAAGGTACTTCATATTTTCTTCTAGTTTTTTTTTTCATTCTTTTGACTTTGTTTCTTAATATTTCATGGAGTCACTAGTTTTCACTTGCCCCATTCTAATTTTAAAATCAAGATTTTCATGGGTTAGTTTTTGTGTCTCCTCCATTTGACCAATTATACCTTATTTTAGGAAATAACTAGAAACTATAGAGGATCTCAATAATTGACAACCTTGTGCTTTGAAATATCAAATTTACCTTTGTCCCATGGGAACTCGCCTTCAAGGAATTCCAAGACTGATCCTTATTCCAGACTGAACAATAAGTCACCAAGCACCCTGAATAAGCATAATATAAATCCTCATCTTAAGTACCCTTTTTTATTTCTTGGTTTCTCTCACAGTATTTTGACCTCTCTCAGGTATCCTAAACTCAGGCTATATAGCCTCTTTCCCAAAGCCCTATGTAACTGATCATCTGTCCTTCCTTTCCTATACTTCCCAACGTATTTATATAAGACCGCAAGTTTGTCAGTTCAATGGAAATTCATATGAGGAAATTCCCATGATGGAATGTTCCATTCATGGTACATTTTCCTTGAGACATTGTTCCCAGAGTCCCAGATCTTGGCTCTGTCAGTTATATGCACATGATTCTGTTGTGGTGACCCTAAGAGCTCTTTCTCCCTTGTCCTGATTTAAGACTTGTCCTTTTAAACTACTTTTAAGTTCTGTCTTTTTCCAAGTTGACATAATTAAGGAATAGCTGAACAAAGAGTAGAATATAAATGCAAAAATTTGTATTCTAATTTACTGATGAGGTAAATGCTAGGTTTTTAGTTAAATGTTAACCTTTTTCTATCTCTTGTCCACTAAGTCCTCTATGACACTTTGATTCTTCCCTCATTTTTTCCATATTTTTCAGGGCCAAGATCAAACAATGACACCAGGTGTGTTCCTGCCTTGGCATAACAACAGTTAAACCATTTAAACACAAATCACAGGTCAACTTAGACCAACTATGTCAGCATTGAGAAAAGAAACCACAGGTCAGCTCAGACCAATTTTGTCAGTTATGAATAATGGAAAACACCTGCAGGAACAACATCCCATCTGGTCTGGCTCTCTTCTGAGTAGATTTTCAATCACGAAAAACTGACTGTCCCCCTTTTTGTCACTAGGCAAAATTTGCTATTTTATTTCTGTTACATACTTCTCTGTTCTTTTTTTTCACTTCATGTATAAAATTAAGGTGCATCTCAGTCTTTTGGGTTAGACTTGAGTATCTCCCTGATACTACATGTCTCATTTCCTTTCCTTTAACAGAAAAAATTGCTCTTTAAAGAATCTCCTTGGGTACTTAGGAGTTTTTCTCATGACCCATTTGAGTCCATGGTCTACATCTGATATATATATATATATATATATATGGGGAAAACACCAAGAATGGGAATTTCCACCTAAATAAAGAACTTGAGGTTTTATTAATACATCAGGGAATATATGAAATGAATGACAGCACAGAAACTTGGGACAAAGGTTGTTACCCAAGGATAGGAAGGTTTTAAGTGAGGGTAATTGTGATTATAAAAATAAAATGAAATAAAGAATACAGTGACAGTGAAACATTTTTAATGCACTAAAGAGAACAGGAGTACAGAAGAAGACAGATAAGCAGAAGAGCTTTGAAATTGTTATAATTTATTATAAAATTTAAAACAAGTGGTTTTGACACCATGATTATTTCACCAATCTGCCTGACAAATCTCTCCCCACTCCAATTCATTCTCCATTGAACCACTGAAGTGATTTTATTAAAATGTACATCTAATTCTTTCTAACACAATTCAATAATCTTCAATGGCTTCTTTTTTTTTTCTTCAGGCACAAGTACAAAATGCTGTTTGGCATTCAAAACCATTCATAATTTAGCTATATCCTATCATTCCAGTTCTCCTACCTTAAAGGACACCAACCTCTTTACTAGTCCAGGAACAAGAAATTCCCTCTCTCAATTGCAAATTTTTTTCTCAGACTTTCTCCTCCTCCCTGGAATGCTTTCCTTTCTCTGGTCCAACTATTTATCTCCCTGGCTTCCTTTAGGTCTCAATTAAAATTCCAATAACTCTGGGGAGACTTCCTTAAAACTTTTTAATTTCAGTCTTCCTTCCTTTTTTATTGTTTCCTATTTATTTTGTTTATCATTAAATGTTAATATATTTAAGTGCATATTTTCTTTCCCATTAGATTGTGAGCTCCTTTAGGGCCAGAACTGTATTTTGGCTCTCTTTTTAACCCTCAAAACTTATCACAGCGTCTGGCACATAGTTGTTGCTTATTAAATGTTTTGCTGATTATATATGGAAGTGTTTTCTAATATTTATCAAGAAAAAAAGTATACCTAAAAAATCAAAATATTGGATGAAAGCTGCTGGAGTGTTGTTTTTTCTCTATCTGACACGTTTTAGTATAGCTTAACTGTATAGATTTTTTCCCTTTTTCACTTCTTTTCTTAAACTCTTTGAAGAAGCAACAAGATAAGCATTAAACACAACAAAGGAGTAAAGTTTGGATTAGGAAATTCATAAACTATAGTGAAGACAGATTGTACTTGAAAGTACAAGACCTAAATTAAATTTCCAAATCTTCCAGTTGTTAGTCTATTCATTTTTATAATTTTGGAAGATTAAAGGAAACTGATAATCTTCTTCTTTGTAATTGAACATTTATATTTTTATACTGGTTTTCACTTTAGATGTTTATGAGAATTAACATATTTCTCATGTACAATTGTGACAGAAATGTAATTTAATAAATGATATGTTTACAGTTTTCTGGAGATGAAAATTGGCTGCAGGATTTAATATTACTTTTTCCCCCAGGAATAAGAGGAGTTGATTCTTCTTAGAAGACCCCGAATTCGTTCCACATGGCTTGGCTCAGTTTGAGACCTTGATTTTGGCCTCCACAATTTCCTCTCATTTTCTTTCCTCCTCTCTGGAATTTAAATGCTTTAAAGGCTGTGCATCATGTTCTTCTCTCCATCTCTTTCTTTTCTTTCTTTTTTTTAATTTTAATTTTGAATATTTTTCCCATATTTACATGTTTCATGTTCTTTCCCTTTCCCCCAAATCCCCCTAAACCCTCTTAGCCAATGCTCAATTACACTGGGTTTTACATGTATCATTGATTAAGACCTATTTCCATATTATATTTGGACTAGAGTTATCATTTAGTGTCTATATTCCCAATAATATCCCCATCAGCCCATGTGTTCAAGCAATTGTTTTTCTTCTGTGTTTCTCCTCCCACAGTTCTTCCTCTGAATGTGGCTAGTTTTCTTTCTTATAAGCCCCTCAGCCTTGCTCTGGATCCTTACATTGCTGCTAGTAGAGGAATCCATTCTGTTTGTACCACAGTGTATCAGTCTCTGTGTATAATGTTCACCTGGATCAGCTCCTTTCATTCTGCATCAATTCCTGGAGGTCTTTCCAGTTCAAATGGAATTCCTCCAGTTATTTATTACATTGAGCACAATAGTATTCCATCACTAACAGATACCACAATTCGTTCAGTCATTCCCCAATCGAAGGACATCCTCTCATTTTCCAATTTTTTGCCACCACAAAGAGCACACCTATAAATATTTTTGTGCAAGTCTTTTTCCGTATTATCTCTTTGGGGGATAAATCAAGCAGTGCTATGGCTGGATCAAAAGGCAGACAGTCTTTTAAAGCCCTTTGAGCATAGTTGCAAATTGGAATCCAGAATGGTTGGATCAATTCACAACTCCACCAGCAATGCATCAATGTCCCAATTTTGCCACATCCCCTCCAGCATTCATTACTCTCCCTTGCTGTCATTTTAGTCATCTGCTATGTGTGAGGTAATATCTCAGAGTTGTTTTGATTTGCAATTCTCTAATTATTAGAGATTTAGAACACTTTCTCATGTGCTTATTGGTAGTTTTGATTTCTTTATCTGAAAATTGCCTATTGATGTCCCTTGCCCATTTATCACTTGGAGGATGGCTTGTTTTTTGTACAATTGACTTAGCTCCTGGTATACTTGAGTAATTAAACATTTGTATGAGTTTTTGTTATAAAGATTTTTTCCCAATTTATTGCTTCCCTTCTAATTTTGGTAGAATTGGTTTTGTCTGTAAAAAAAAAACTTTTTAGTTTAATGTAGTCAAAAGTATTTATTTTATATTTGTAATTTTTTCTAACTCTTGCTTTGTTTTAAAATCTTTCCTTTCAATACTCACTATTTCTATTCCTCTTATAGATTCAATAAGATGCCAATTTTATTTTCTCCATTAGCTTTATAGTGATTTTTTTTTATTTTAAACCCTTAACTTCTGTGTATTGACTTATAGGTGGAAGGCTGGTAAGGGTAGACAATGGGGGTCAAGTGACTTGCCCAGGGTCACACAGCTTGGAAGTGTCTGAGGCCGGATTTGAACCTAGGACCTCCTGTCTCTAGGCCTGGCTCTCATTCCACTGAGCTACTCACCATTAGCTTTAGCTTTGCAGACAAAGGTGGAAATGATTGAGGTAGTTAGAAGAGATCAATTGTAGATAAGAAAAAAACTAAGACTTCCTACACGGAACCAACACAGTCATTGTAGGATGTTAGATAATAGGATTGCCAAAGGATATGTGGGAAGGTTGGAAACAATTGTACTTCCCTATATCTGGATATTTCATTCAATAACCATTTATCAAGTGACTATGGTCTACAGAGAACTCTGTTACGTCCTCAGTGTGACTTATAGTTTACTTAGATAGGATCTCTCAAGTTTTGTTTCTTATTCTTCTAGAGAGGACAGCTTTGAGACTGATCCTCTTCTTTTGATGGAAACCATATCTCTTATTTTTATTGTATGAAAGATTTTGACATAAAAATCAAAGTTGTTAAGATTCTAAAAGCCTTCTCCACAGGGATATCAAAGGGATTAGTTGTCAAATATAACCAAGGGAGCAGGTGGAGCTTTTTTTTTTTTTTAAGATTTGATTATTCATTGGTTAAAGGTAAGTCAGTTATCTGTTCAGCAACATGGCTGACAACTAAAAGCATCCTTAAGGGTTGGAAGGAGTGGAGGGAATGTAAGAGGGGAAATTTTATATATATATATATATATGGTGTGGTTGCCAGGAATCAATCAGATTTAGGTTGATTCCATAATTAAAAATAGACCGAAATCAGGATGGCTTTTATGGAAGTTTATTTATAATTAGGATGGTTGAAGGTAGAGAAAGAGAGAGAGAAAAACTCTGGTCTAGACCGAGTGAGAGTTAAAAGATTAATTAAACTAGGCTACTAGCCACAAGGCCTTAGCAATTAGAGAGGCAAAGAAGCCTCCTTGAGGTAGAGACTCTAGAAACGCCAAAGTAGGTGTAAGGAAGTCAGCCTTACTTACCCACGTGACAATTCAGGGGGAAGCCGCCTGAGATCTCAGCAGAGTTTCTTCAGCACAAAGTTCAAAGTGCGAACTAATTCAACAGGAAGTTTACCATCATATTTGAAAGATAGCAGCTTTTGTCACTTCCTGGAGGTCCACCTCTAATTCAAGTGGACAAATGAGAGCTTCAACACTGTTTTGGACTGCCTAAAGGGCAGTCCCTTGTTCTTGATTTGTTACTTATCATCACTTGTGGGTAACTCATCTCCCCTCCCCACTAAGGGAGGTGGGAACAACATTAACTCTGGTGGCTAGAGTTTTAACTATGAATGGGGTAGAGCTAATTCCATTTACACAGGAAAGAACATAAATCATATAACCATGGAAAAATTATCTTAATTAATCAGTTAAATAAAATTTTAAATAAATAAAAGCATCCTTCAGATAGAAAAAGAGGCACAAATAAAGGCATTAATATGGGTAAGATTTTCATGCAGGAGGATATAATTAATGTGTCTGCAGCCATCTAATAACAACTGCTGACCTAGTTAGCAAGTTTTAAAAGTTTACATACTATATGATCTCCCTTCTCCATTCTGACCATTGACCTTGCTGGCTTCCTTTAACTCCCAACTAAAATCCAAACTTCCATGCAGCTTTCAGGCAATGTGTGTACCCTAATTTGGATTTACCTAGCTAAAGTGACCTTCAAAGAACCCAGGTAGGGTGTTTAATCCAGGAGAAAAATTTTGGTTGTTTTTAGACAATAAATATTTCTTTGCTCTTCATTTTAACTTGCAGTTCATCAGAAAGAATTTTTTCAGTATTTTTCCCTAATATTATTTAACAGATCACTGTGGGGTATTTATATAATGGGTACAAGAGAGAATATATAAATCAGGTCACGGTATGTAATTGGTTTTCTTGCTTTGATGCAAATGTGTAAAATAAAAATTCCATGACAAAATAATAAAATAAAATCCCACCTTGCACAAGATGCTTAAGATGCTTTCTCTAACCCCTGGTATTTCAAATGTCTTCCCTCTTTTAATTATCTCCTATTTATCCCATATATAACTATCTTTGAATATATATTTCTTTGTATGTGGTCTCTGCCATTAGATTGTAAGCTCCATAAGGGCAGGAAACTGTTTTGCTGCTTTTGGTATCTCGAGTACCTAGCACATAGTAGGTACCTAATAAATGTTTATTGATTGATTAAAATTTTTTTTAATAAAATCTTTCCTTTCCCAGAGATCTGACAAGTATGCTATTCTGTGCTCACCTAATTTACTTATAATTTCCTTCTTTATATTCAAGTCATTCACCTATTTTGAGTTTATCTTGGTATAGGTTGTGAGATGTTGATCTAGACCCAATCTCTCACATATTGTTTTTGAATTTTCTCAGCAGTTTTTGTCAAATAGCCAGTTTTTGTCCCAAAAGCTAGGTTCTTTCGGTATATCATAGACTGTCTTGCTGAGAGCACTTACTGTTAGTCTATTCTACTGATCCTCCCTTCTGTCTCTTTGCCAGTACCATATTGTTTTGATGACTGCTGCTTTATAGTATAGTTTAATATCTGGTACTGCTAGGACACCTTCCTTCATATTTTTTTCATTATTTTTCTTGATATTCTAGGTATTTTGTTCTTCCAAATGAATTTTGTTATATATATTTTTAATTCAGTAAAAAAGTTTTTTGGTAGTTTGATAGGTATAGCACTACATAAGTAAATTAATTTGGATAAGATGATCATTTTTATTATGTTAACTCATCCTACCCATGAGCAATCAATGTTTTTCCAATTGTTTAGATCTAGTTTTAATTGTGTGGAACGTGTTTTGTAGTTGTATTCATATAATTACTGAGTTTGTTTTGGCACATAGATTCCTAAGTATTTTATATTGTCTAGGGTAATTTTAAATGGAATTTCTCTCTCTAACTCTTGTTGCTGCAATGTGTTGGAAATACATAGAAATGTTGATGATTTATGTGCATTTATTTTGTATCTTGCAACTTTGCTAAAGTTGTTGATTATTTCCACTAACAGTTTAGTTGATTCTCTAGGATTTTTTAAGTAGACCATCATTTCATCTGCAAAGAGTGATAGCTTGGTCTCCACATTGCCTATTTTAATGCCTTCAATTTCTTTTTCTTCTCTAATTGCTACTGCTAGTGTTTCCAGTACAATATTAAATAATAGAGGTGATAATGGGCATTCTTGTTTCACTCCTGATCTTATTGGTAATGCTTCTAATTTATTCCCATTGCAGATGATGTTTGTTGATGGTTTTAGATATATACCATTTAATATTTTTAGGAGAGGCCCTTCTCTTCCTATACTCTCTGGGTGTTGTATTTTGTCAAAGGCTTTTATAGCATCTATTGAGATAATCATGTGATTTTTGTTTTTTAGCTTCTTGATGTGGTCAATTATGTGAATGGTTTTCCTGATGTTGAACCATCCTTGCATTCCTGGTATAAATTGCACCTGATCATAATAAATAACCCTGGTGATCATTTGCTGGAGTCTTTTTGCTAGTATTCTGTTAAAGATTTTTGCATCTGTGTTCATTTGGGAGATTTATCTGTAGTTTTCTTTCTCTGTTTTTGATCTACCTTGATTTGGGATCAGTACCATATTTGTGTCATAAAAGGAGTTTAGTAGAACTCCTTCTTTGCTTATTATGTCAAATAGTTTGTACAGTATTGGGATTAGTTTTTTCTTTGAATGTTTGATAGAATTCACTTGTGAATCCATCTGGTCTTGGGGATTTTTTCTTAGGGAGTACTTTGATGGCTTGTTCAATTTCTTTTTCTGATATGGGCTTATTTAAGTACTCTATTTCTTCTGCTGTTATTTTAGGCAATTTATTTTTTTGTAAATATTCATTCATATCACCTAGATTGCTCTATTTGTTGCCATATATAATTGGGCAAAATAGCATTTAATGATTGCCTTGATTTCCTCATCATTTGAGGTGAGGTCTCCCTTTTTATTTCTGATACCGATAATTTGGTTTTCTCCTTTCCTTTTTTTAATTAGATTGACCAGTACTATGTCAATTTTATTTGTTTTTTCAAAGAACCAGCTTCTAGTTTTATTTATTAATTCAGTACTTCTTTTCTTTCAATTTTATTTATTTATCCTTTAATCTTTATAATCTTTAATTTAGTTTTTAACTGGAGATTTTTAATTTGTCCCCTTTCTAGTTTTTTGATTTGCATGCACAGTTCATTGTTCACTTTGCCCTCCCTAATTTGTTAATATATGCACTCAAGGCTATAAATTTCTCCCTGAACACTGCTTTAGCTGCATCCCAGAGATTTTGGCAGGATGTCTCATCATTGCCATTCTCTTCAATGAAATTATTAATTGTTTCTGTGATTTGTTCTTTATGTAACATCCATGATCCTGAGTGGGGTTAAAGCTACATCACAGAATTCCATATTGCCTCCCAGAACTCCAAGGGAGGGGGCAGTTAAAGGCAGTTGGAGACCTGGTATAAAAGCCATGTTATGCCTCTTGCAGAGTTCTTGGCTCTTGGCTCTTGGTATACATTCTGTGTAGCTTCAGGGCCTGAGGCATTCAGTCTCTTACAGCCAGGGGCTGCTTTAGTTTGATACCTATCCTCAAGATAGACCTTCAAGCAATACCTAATATCTACCTTCAGTTTTAGCTATATTGGATTTAGAAGGAAGATTATTTAGGGGTTTGGATAGGCGTCCAGCCTTTCAATACACATCTACCCTCACAACCCCTGGGAATATGCTGTTAGCCTGCATTTAGCAGTTACAATTATTTTACCTTCCCTCATTCTTTCTTAAAGGTTTCCTTCTCCTTGTCCCCTGAAACCATTAAATCCTTTGTTGTTTGGATATTGAGCCTATATCTAGTTAACTTGGGCCATATTAACCATCTTTCACTTCAATAAGCCAAGTACTTCATCCAAGCTGGAGCTAAAGCTGTCTCTGTCCTAAGAGTCTATGGTCTGATCTGAAGAAGACCTAGCCTCATATATTCCTATGTTGTGGGAGAAAAATTCCTACAAAAGTTATCATCTCAAAGGGTTTAGTCCCTATCCATTTACCATCTTGGCCCAGAATTTACCAAGCCTGAATTGCCTCCATAGCCAGCTCTGAGAATATTCTGTTAACTGTTTCCAACTGCTTCCAGTGTGGGGGAGGAGGAGGAGAACTCTACTCACTCCATCACCTTCCATCCAGTCAAGTTTACTTATGTCTCTTCTGATCAGGGCCTGGGAAAAACCATTGCCAATCTGACCCAAAATTCAACGTTTAACTAACTGATTTTGGAGAATCATATTATTTAATTTCCAATTAGTTTTTTATTTCACTGTCCATGTGCCCATACTGATTATTAATTTTATTGCATTATTATCTGAAAAGGTTACAATTATTATCTCTGCTCTTTTGCATTTGTTTGCCATGTTTCTATGCCCTAGTATGTTGTCAATCTTTGTGAATTGCCATGTGCAGCTGCAAAGAAGGTATATTCTTTTTTGTCCCTATTTATTTTTCTCCACATATCTATTAACTCTAATTTTTCTAGGATTTCATTCACCTCTCTTTCTTGTTTATTTTTTGGTTTGATTTATCTAGATCAGATAGACTCTATCACTAGTATAGTTTTATTATCTATTTCCTCCTTGAGCTTTGCCAGTTTCTCCTTTAGAAATTTGGATGCTATACTATTTGGTTCATACATGGTGAGTACTGTTATTTCCTCATTGTCTATACTGCCTTTTATCAGGATGTAATTACCTTGCCTAGCTCTTTTAATGAGATCTATTTTTCCTTTGGCTTTGTCAGAAATCATGATTGACACTCCTGCCTTCTTTTTCTTAGTTGATACCCAATAGATTTTGCTCCAGCCATTTACTTAACCCTGTCTATGCCCACCTACTTCATGTGTGTTTGTTATAGACAAATATGGAAGGATTTTGTTTTATTGTCCACTCTGCTATTTGTTTCTCTTTTATGGGTGAGTTCATCCCATTCACATTCAGAGTTATAATTATCAGCTCTGTGTTCCCCAACATTTTGATATTCTCTCCTGCCACTTCTTACACTATTTCCATTTAAAACAGTGGTTTGCTTTTAATCTGTACCCCTAATTCCTACCCTTATTTTACTTCCCTTTCTGTCTCCTCCCTTTTTGTTCCCCTTTTGTTATGTTTTTAGGGTCAATTAGATTTCCTCCCCCCTCTCTTTCCCTCCCTTTATGTACTCCCTGCCCCACTCCGTCCTTGGTTTATCCCTTCTAATTTTCCCTGTAGAGTAAAATAGAATTTGATACTCCTGTTTTTTTTTATGCCTTCAAGTTTCTTTTGGTGCCAACTTCTCTCCTTCCCCACTTCCCCCCCCCACCCATATCATCTTAGACCATTTAGTATTTCAACCTCTCCTTATGACTAATTCTTCTAATTACTATAATAGTGAGTACAATTTTTTTGGACTTAAACATAATATTTCTCCATATAGGAATACAAATAATTTGATCTTAATGAAGCCCTTGAAGAAGGAAATTTAAATATAAGAGTTTTCTTTCTTTCCCCTCTCTTTCTTTTTTACCTTTTCATGTTTCTCTTGGATTTTGTGGTTGGGTATCAAACATTCCATTTAGTCCTGGTCTTTTCTGTACAAATACTTGGGCATCTTGTATTTTGTTGCCCATACTTTCCCCTGGAAATATATAGTCAGTTTTGATGGGAAGGTGATCCTTGGTNGGTGTTCCTTGATATCTGAATTGTCTCTTTCTGGTTTCTTGTAATATTTTCTCCTTAACTTGGAAGCTTTTGCATTTGGCTATTACATTCCCGGGAGCGTCTTCTGAGGATTTAGTGTAGAAGGTGTTCTATGGGCTCTTTAAATGTTTATTTTGCCATCTTGTTCAAATTCATTAGGTCAGTTTTCTTGGATAATTTCTTGTTGTATGATATCTAGATTTCTATTTGTTTCTGATTTTTCTGGAAGACCAATCATTCTCAAGTTGTCTCTTCTAGACCTGTTTTCTTGATCTGTCATCTCATTGAGATATTTCATGTTTCCTTCTATTTTGTCAGTCTTTTGAGTTTGCTTCATTAATTCTTGCTGTCTTGTGAGATAATTGGCTTTTACCTGCCCAATTCTAATTTTAAAGACTCATTTTCAGGTATAATGTTTTACTTTTACTTTTCCATCTTGTCTATCTGGCTCTTCATGACTTCCAGCTGGTCATTTCTGGTCTTCAATTTGCTTATCATTTCATTTGATTTCTAAACCTCACTTTCCAGTTGTGAAATTCTGCCTTTTAAACTGTTGTTTCCTTTTTGAATTATTTCCCAATTTTNTACATCTATTTATTTTCAGATATTATAATCTTCTACTTTGAAAGATGAATAATTTCCATATGATCTCACAATTTTTCCTCTACCTGTCTAATGAATTTATGACATTATTTTGTATTGTAATTTTTGTTGTTGTTGTTGTTGATTTGTTTTTTATGTGCAGTATCCCCCAAATAGCCTATAAACTCCATGAGAGTAGAAACCTTGTTAGTTCAACTTTGTAAGTTCCTCTAATGTTTAGCATGATGTTCCACACACAGTAGGTGCTTAATACTTGTTTCTTGAATACATTGAATATTATAAGGAGCTATTTGCATTGATATTAATTTTACTTTTCCATCTGGTCTATCTGGCTCTTCATGACTTCCAGCTGGTCATTTCTGGTCTTCAATTTGCTTATCATTTCATTTGATTTCTAAACCTCACTTTCCAGTTGTGAAATTCTGCCTTTTAAACTGTTGTTTCCTTTTTGAATTATTTCCCAATTTTCTTGCCAGATCTCTTCCATCTTTCTCATAATCTCAGATTTGAACTCTTTAAGACCAATTTTCATTTTGGGGGGAAGGTTTGGATGTCTTTAATAGTTTGTCCTCCACTGATTTCTGGTTTTGTTCTGTGCAAAAGTTATCCAGTGTTAGATCTTTTTTCTTGGTCTTTTTGGTGGTTATTTCTTGGGCTTTGCTTGTCATCATTATGCTTTCTCAGCCAGAAGTCTGAGTGAGGCAGGCATACTCTCTGTGTATATAGCTAAGGAGCAGTTTTTGCCTGGAGCTACTTGGCGAGTCTCCTTGCTTCCACTGGCTTCTAGGCCTTTGCTGTCTACGACCCCTCTAAGCTTCACTCCTGAGCCCAAGGTCTGTATTTATCAGCCTCCTGGCATCTCTAGTTTAGCTATTTTCAGAGTGAAGCCTTAGGTGGTCCTTGGCAGCTGCCCAGAGCCCAGAAATTGGCCCACCCTTGCTCCTCCACCTGAGGTTCTCCCCTGATTCTTAGCAAGAGGGGCTGCTTCGACTGTTTGCTGTCTCTCTATGCTCCACTTCAGTATCCAAGGTCTGAGCTCTCTAGCTTCCTGTGATCTCAAGTCTTGCTTCTCTCAGGGGCAAGCTCCTGGTGGTCCTAGTTAGCTACCAAGAAGTTAGATTTTGCACCCTGTCTTGCTCTAGCTCTGGTATGCTGCCTCTGTCTCTGGTACTGTGGGTGTGATGGGGGAAGGTTGATCAGCTCAACTTTTGATGGGAGCTATTTCCCCTCCTTATAGCATGGAAATGCCCAGATCCCATGTATCTTCAATGCTGTGCACTATTGTGGGGTCCCTTCTTTCATCTGGATTTGTTTTTTTGTCCTTTGGAGATATTCTCGTGAGTAAAGTATGAGGAGAGTAAAGCACCCTGCTTCTACTCTGCAGCCATCTTAACCCAGAAGTTCACTTTCTTTTCTCACTAGAGTTGATGTTTAATTTTTTATGATATATATTTAGTCATAAAAATCATTGGGTTCAGTTATCCACTGGCAGAAAAAGGCTCCAAATTCATTTGGGTTCTGATACATGAAGTATTATTTCAAGAGAGTTATCAACAAAACAGTATGAATTAGTAATAACTTATTCATCATCCATTAGTGATACCATAACAGTGGGTGACAAACAGATTTTTGCCTCAAACAAAATGGAATCCTTATAGCAAATTATAGCAAAATTTATAGTTTTCCTTTGAATTGTGAATGATAATTACAAAACCCCTGGGAGATATACATATTTTGATCAACCACAGATGTTTTAGGTAAGAAGTACAGCTTTATAAAAATTTTAAAAGAATAAATATGAAAATGGTTACATGCCATGTTTACTATTTCTTCGATTGGATGGCCATTTCTTTTTTCCAATTTTTTATCATAAAATGGATTTATTTAAATATTTATGTATAAATGGACTCTTGATTCTTATGAATTGGCTTACTTGGATATGTCTAGTAATTAAATCTAAGGTTGAAAGTATAGGGACTTATTGATCATTTTATTTACATAATACCAAATGGAGTTCTAAAAAAATCAGTTCACAGCTCCACCAATAATGCACATATCTATTTCCCCATGAATCTTCTAATATTCACAATTTCCGCCTATTTTATCTTTGCTAATTTTCATAGTGAGGTTCAACATCAGCATTTTAAAAAAAATTTATTTATTATTATGGATTTGACATAGTCTTTTATCTTGTCATCAACAATTTGGAAATCTTTTGAGAATTGTTTGTTCATATCTTTTGACCACTAGTCTATTAGGGAATGAATTTTGGATAAATATATAGATATCAACTATCATAACTATATTCAGATAATTTTCTATAACTTAATTATTTCTATATTTACTTTATAGCAGACTCAGAGAATTTAAATGCATTTTCCCCATTTAACTTCTTATGTAGTATGCAATGATTTTGTTTGTAGAAATTGTTGTATGTAATTAAAGATATTTATTTTATTGTTTTTAATTATCTCTATCCCATATTTGGTTAAAAATAAATCTCCTATGTATAGCTGTGATAGTTATATATTTGTATTTTTTGTTTTAATACTACTGTCTTTATACTTAATGAATGTTAGTTATCTTTTAATCATAAATTCTGAAAACTTTTTCTCAAGCTACATTGTTCTTAAACTCTCTGTAGTTTTCAATATTGTTGAACACCCATTCATTCCTTATCAATACTCTTTTTTTCTCTGAAGTTTTTGTACATCATCTTTTTATTGATTCTCTTACTCTCATAATTAAATCTCCTCAGTTTAATTTTTTGGTTCATATTCCATATCCTGTCACCTTACTGTAGATACACTCCAATGAATTATTCTGGGAACTCTTCTCTTTCCATTTTCTTTTCATGAATTAAATTCAGATAGATTCAATTACAATCTCCATGTGGATTATACTTTATCTATCTGACTTTAGTGTCTCACACATTCTGCTGCCCAAACCCCAACTACCTATAGAATAGTTTGCATTTTCTGTCCTATAGATATTTCAAGTATAACGTTAATAAAACAACTCATCTTTTTCTACATACCCACTCCTTTTTTAAACTCCTTCCTTTCTACAAGTTGAAAATAACATCTATAGTGAGAGTTATATAGCATTAAAGTAATTCTTCACTCTTCCCTCCATTTTACCTTGCATTCCAGTCAAGCTGCTTTAATTCTACTTCTGCAACATGAATTCCTTCTCTTATATAGCTTAGTTTTCCTCCCAAACTCTAGTTTAAATATTAATAATTTCTCAACTAGACTATAAAATGACATCAAATTGATCACCCTACCTAAAATTTGTCCCTCTGCACTCTGTCTTCTATATAGCAACCACTGTAGTATTACAAAAAGGACAAATTTTATCTTCTCACTAATGTTTTTAGTAAATTTCAATGACTCCCTAAACATTAGAATCCCTTTATTTGGCATTGGATTAATTCCCTTTCCAAATGAACTGCAAACTATATTTTGAAACTTATAAGTTAGTTATATTCATGTACACTATGATCTACTCAAAAGGGCCTCTTTGCTGTTCTTCACAAAAGAATATTATTTATACGTTTTTCATTGTTTGCCACTCTTTCATACCATACAAAGTATGTTTTCTATTCAGCTATATTTTTAAAATTACCAATTTCTTATAATCTATTAACCTAATTTGAAGCCATAAAAATGTTTTTCTGATTCTTTTCACTCATTCTCAAACCTTTAATGCTTCCCTTCACCTACCATTTCACCTAAGAACCTGCCTCAAATTTTACTGAAAAATCTGAAGCATTTCATAATGAGCTGCCTCATCAATCTTCCCTCATCATGTTACTCTTTTTGTTTGTAAATACATAAAAGTGTATATGTTATTTACCCTGATATAACATGAGCTCCCTGAGGATAAAGACTAAATCTTTTTCTTTTTAATTTTGTTTCCCCAAAACTAACACATTTATGGGCTCTAGTAGATATATTTATTATACTAAATATTTATTTTTATTAATTATATTAACAAGTTTTTGTTTGTTGATTGTTTTATTATATTAGTCTTATTTCTGGTTCATAACTTTGCTACCTAAATTTTTATGAAGATCCTCTCTGTTTTCTACATATAAGTTCCTGTGATTCAGTACTACAGGACAAGTAGGTGAAACACCTGATGTAATTCAAAAAATAACTTTTGTGTTACTTTGAGATCATACAGTTTGGGAGGTTTTCTGAGAGCATAGTGAAGAATTGCTTAGTTCTTTGCTACAGCAAAGGTTTTTAAGTGCCTGAACAATCTCCTTTCCCCAAATTAGTGACACAAAACATACACACACAGAGTGGAAAATCTTAAATTCAGTGACAGAAACTACTAAAGTTTGGAAGAAATAATACTTTATTTTTTAAGAAATCATGATCCCAAAATAGTGTGAGGCAATAAGATTCTTTTTCTTTTAAAACCACAAATGATATAGTATCATAAAAATGTATGACCACCAACCCACCAACAGATGGATGGATAGCTTTCTTGGCTGCTTGCCATTCTAAAATAGGGTCTAATTACGAGGGAATAATTATTGGGTTAGCCAATTAAATGGCCCTGCTTTAAGCTAAGACTACTTTTGCCAAGACAAAAGGTAAATTAACAAATTCCTCAATTTAAACACTTATTTTGAATACACTAAAACATCTCAGATTGTAAATTAATTGTTATTGAGATATGCTTCACTTAATTCCTTTTCTCCATGAGTAATTCTAAATTCACTGATCCTATAAAAGTATAGTAGCATATATAGAATGAGCATTTTTCAATGAAAGTTTCCTCGGTGAAGTAGAATAAGTTTATGAAACATTGATGAAAATAGAGAAAAGTGTATATGGAAATATAGATTCTTTGTTTTGGCGTGTATATATAAAAAGAATCAATTTGTCAGTATCTGGAAACAGTGTCTAATCATTAGGAAATTATTAAACAAATTTTTGTAGGCAGATAGAATATTATTGTACAAAAATAAACAAATATAAAGACTTTAGAGATTCATAAGAAGATGTGTGCATTAATGTTGTTTGGAAAATAGAACTATGACAACTGTGTGAATAATGTCTATAATAATAAAAACTATCTCTAACACAAAATGAAAATGTGAGTAATTATAGTGACAAATCTTAGTTTCTGAGAATAGATCAGGAATCATGCCTTCAAACTATTATTAGTAAAATGGGAGTTTGTGGGCACTGAATGATAAACTATCAGATATGATCATTGTATTCATTGGTTTTCCTTAATATTTTTGTCACAAAGGAGATCCCATTTTCTGTATTTGTCCATGTTTCTGTGAACACATGCATGAATGTGTTCATGCATTATATTTGGAAGTCACATATAAATATGTTCCAATATAATGTATTAAAACAGATAACAATAAAAGAAACAACAACAACAAAAATACAATTTATGGAATTTCCCCCTAGCAACTTTATCCCTTCCCAATGTTTCAATTATTATTTCCATTCAGATGACTTTCTATTTGACATATCAATTTCAAATCATTCATTTGATTCAAATCATTCCTTGATAACTGCTTGTTAGACATCTGTATCATAATCTCAGCTAACAAAAACTGACTTATGATATTACCTCCTAATTCCTCCATTCAAATTTCCTAATTTCTGTTGAAGGTACAACTATCTTTCCAGTCTCCTATGTTCATTATTTTGCATTCATTCTTGATTCTTCTCTTTTCTTCTTGAATTAATTCATTTTACAGTTCTTTTTATTTCTAAACCCTCACCTTCTTTCTTAGAAATGATTTAAGTATCATTTCAGAGGCAGAAGAGTGGTAACTGATGGACAATTGGGATTAAGTGGTTTACCTAATGTCATACAGCTAGAAAGCCTCTGAGACCAGATTTGAACTCGAGAGCTCTCATTTCTAGGTCTGGCTCTCTCTCCAATGAGCCACATAGCAGTCTTCATTTGCGAGTTCTTATTGATTTCTTCTCTATAATTTCTATCACAATTTCTTTCTTTATACTTGCATAGTAATGACCCAAATTCAGTCCCTTCACACTTGTGCTGAAGAAAAATTATATATTAATATTCTCTATGTAAATATGTATATATATAATATATACTAATATAATAAAATTCTATACTCTATTTTAGGGTTAAATCTGCCAGAAATAATTTTATGTAATTTAACTTTAATTTGTATCTAAATGCTTTTTCTAGGAGAGAGACAGAGAAAGAGAGACTCAGAGAGAGAGAACACTCTCCAAATGGGCTTAATCCCCCATATTTTCTGAGATGACACTGCTCCAAAATGATTTCAGGAGACATTTATTAAAATCTTGGACAAGGAACTAATCATGATGTATGAAAATAGAGTTCATAATTAACATTTAGAATATTTTAGTATTAAATCTATTTTCTCCAACCCCACTGCAAAGAGATATAGTAACCATGTCTTAAGTGAGAAGGGTAGGTCAAACCATTGTTTGAATTCAGGAATAAATAGAAGCTGATTAATAACCCATTTTCTTCATGGATAGGGAAGGTAATGATATAAATAAGACAAGTCATTAAATGAAAAAAAAATTAGGATACTACTCTTATTCTCTTTCCCTTTGTAAAGTCTTTTTGTTCTGACTTATTATTCATCTTCCAAGGAGATTTTCCAAGAATTCTGGAAAGGGATTTTGATAACAGTTTAAAAAAAACCTACCTTCTATTTTGGAGTCAATATCGTGTATTGGTTCCAAGGTAGAAGAGTTGTAAGGTCTAGGCAATGGGGAGTAAGTGACTTGCCCAGGGTCACAGAGCTAAGAAGTATCTGAGGTCAAATTTGAACTCAGGACCTCCGGTCTCTGGGCCTGGTTCTCAACCCACTGAGCTACTTAGCTACCCCCAATAATAATTTTTAAGTATTTCTTCATAAGGGAAATTTTAATATGCTTTCCATATTTCTGAATTTATCCACCACAAATATGCCACACATCTAATCCTGCTATGTCCCTGCTCAAAAACTTTCAGTGGTCCCTATTTTCTTTAGGTTATAGTACATCCTTAAAGGACTGCCTCTCTCATTCATACAGAGAGCTTAATGGCTTTGTAACATACATATTGCCCTAGCACTACAGGCACAGATGTTCTTTTCCTCCTCTGGTTTCCTCAGGTCTGGTTCTCCCCTACCCCTTGTACTCCCACTGCCCACACCCAGAGTTTTTGCTAGACTGGTTGTTCAGCAGGGTTGAGTGGGTCTGCTTGATGATTTAACTCTCATCTTCTAGGACTAAAATTCAAAGAAACACATAACTGTTTTTTTTTACGACTAGGATTCCATCATCTTGTTTCTGCCTTTGCTTTCTTCATTTCCTACTGTGTTGATGAACAGCTCCAGTGTCAGCAAAGTGTCAGAGGAGAAATACCCTCAAACTCCCATCATCTGATAGAGACCCAAGGGGAAAGGCAAATGATCCATCCACAAGAGATTAGTTCTTGCTCCATAGTTATATTCCCTCTCTGCTTCAAGATGTTATATACTCCATAAATATTTCCTGTCTCAATTATCTATCAAAGCTGTCAGCATGGCACCCAGTGCTTGACCACAGTAAGTTGATGGCAAACTTTTCTTTTAAAGAGCATTACCTTTAAAATTAAATGTATTACTTTGCATTTGATACCATTATAGGCTATTATTTGTATTTGTATGTAGTCTAATCTGTTAAAATTTAAAGTAAATGCCCTTTCTCTGATTTTTATCTATATGGCCATGGTTGTTCATGCAAAGTGATCAGGCATATCCTGACCAGTACCACCAGAACCTTCCCTATACACCGAAAACAATTAAAATATAAGATATTTGGCCCTGGCCTATTAGGCTTTCAAAAATATTTCCCTAATTTATCTTTATAGCTCAAATTCATAATTGTTCTTACTACATGCTACTTTCTAGACAAGCAAAAAACTAGTTGCTTTCCAAACCTGAAATTTCATTTTTCACCCCTATGTATTTATATATATTAAATATTCACCTCTTTTGTTGTGGATCTTTATATCTCTTCAAATTTCACAAAGAGGTCAATTCCTTCTTGAGAACTATCTAAACTATCTGGATCCCAGAAATTTTTAATTTTTCTGTCTCTCCCCCAACTACCTTATATGTATTAAATTACTCCAGTAATCTTTTAGGGAAGTATGATTTTTTTTTAAAAAATTGCTCAAAAGTTATCTCCTGCAGAATGCCTATTTTTCTCTCTGCTACTGGTGGTGTTAAACCCTAAAGCTACTTTTTATCTATTATGTATGCATCTTATATGTCCTGCTTTATAGCTATTGTCATCTGTAGTATACAGAATTGGGGGGATATAGTTTTTTCTAGCTTTGGCTGAGTTCCAAAAGCAGTTGGGCTTTTAGAATCTTGAGGAGAGGCAGTTGACTGGATCTTCCTTGGAGGGAGGAAGTCAATGATCGAGCTCTTAGATTATCTAGCTTCAATATTGAAATTTAGCCTAGCATTGATAGATTGACTTAAGAAATTATTATTTTAGATAGACCCTTTATATCTTCCTTTCCCAATACCACCCTGCCTTCCCTCCCTTACCTTAGTGGCTGTGGAGTTTATAAGGAGAGAAATTAGAGAGGAGTTAAATCTGTGAAGAGTTATCTAATTGACAACATCATTTATAATTTAATCAAATTATCATTTATTCCTTTTAGATAGCATTTTGTAAGACTGAGTTTAAGGCAGGTCCTTACTCAGATTCATCTTCACTTCCCTTCCCCCACTTGAGGTTCCTGAGATAACTGATAGGGCTTTCCTTTAACCCACCTTCCTAATAAACATTCTTCGAACAATTAAACCCTTTGTGTTTCAATAGTCCTATTTAGTGTAATTTGTCTGTTAGTTATCAAGAAGGAAGAAGAGGGAAAGAGACAACATACTCTGAGCTCAGAGGGAAGCTGGGGCATCCATTTTGAAGGAGGTGTTACTTCAAAATAGGTCCCTTCCTGTGAAATTAACTAAAGCCTGTTTGTTAATTTCAGTCTAGTCTATTTCCCTCAGCTTGTGTTTGAGTCCAAGTCCCAGTCTGTAAGCCTGCTGTGTTAGTCTGTTTTAGTTTAACTTCTCTTCTCCCAAAAGATCTCTGTTTACCTTCTGTGTTATACTCCTGACTTCAGTCCTTTTATACCCTGAATCTCCTTTAATCCCATCCTACCTGTAGCCTAGTTTATCCACTCACCAAGTCTCCAACATCCTCCTTTCAATTCCCTTATCCCAAACACCTTTCCTCAAATTACCCTCATAACACATCTTAATTTGAAAATAATAAACTCCATAAGTGTGGAAATATTAAGTTTTCTATTTGTATCCCTAACACTTACAGATGTCAGCTTCAAACACAGTCAGCTGACATCTAGAATATGCAAACAAAATTTTAGGAAAAGAAAATAGAACACATCCTACAAATCTGACCAAAAATTTTTCTTTCAGAATATCTTATTAGACTTTATTTGCTTTCCTAAACTTTATTCCAGAATATTTGACCAATTTCTTCCCCATCACACTTTGGATACCTGTCCTAGATGACAATTTTCAAAGCAGAACTTAAAACCCCTCTGTGTAGTGTCCTTTCTGTAATTTACCTAAACAAATTATGCTTTACTTTAAATTCTTTCATTCAAACTGACTTCTTATATCTTTAATTAGCATGCTAACTCAAAATACTTATGGTCAATTCACATAAAAATAAATCCACATTTAAAAATATAAGCAGTACTGAGAAATGAACTGAGGGTTATTGTTTTATGCTTTTGCAGAATTTGCCTTTTGATTTATAGCTATAGTCTATGTTTTGGCTAGAGAAAAGTGAAAAAAATACCACAAAACTATATAAATATGATGGATTTTCTCAGCATGAGTAGGGCTGTAGAGACTATTGGCAAATATTATCCTGCACTTAGGGATTTTTCTGAAAATCAACGTAATATGAATTATTGCAGGTTTTACTAGAGGGAAAAGCAGCATAATGGAAACCAAATACAACATCTCTAAATAAAATTTTATTATACATGCCAGGAAAAATCTCTTGTGATATCTATGAAGTAGAATGCTTTCCTAAATATGACATAAAACACCTATGAGTTGATATCAGTGAGGGTCAAGTAAGAACGTAGTAATGGTGAAAATATCAAGGAAATAATTGCTATATTCTTGGTTATTTTCATAGGCATTGCTTGAGTGTATAAAAGCTATAGAATACAACCCAATGACAGTATATTTATTTTGCAATTATACAACTTTGGTGACAACTAAGCTTTCTCCTGTATTTTCCAATACCCTGTGAAAAACAGAAACTCTACAAAATTTATAAACTCAATAATATCATACCTAGGCTTGGATCCATTGAATTTATACTTGTTGATATCATATTATTTCCAATATTTTGTGGCAAACTTCATCTTTTTGCTTTCTATTTATTTACTTTTAAAATTTAAACCCTTACCTTTCATCTTAAAATCAATATTGTGTATTAATTCTAAAACAGAAGTGCAGTAAGGGCAAGGGAATGGTAGTTAAGTGACTTACCCAGGGTCACAGAGCTAGGAAGTGTCTGAGCTCAGATTTGAACCTGGGACAATAAGCCATTGGAATTAGGAATGTTTAAACCAGAATAGTCAAATGTGATCCACTGACATAACATAGCCTACAACACTACCAAAAACACTCCAAAATAGATTAAAATGTAATTGAGAAAAGTCTAAAATATAAATTAAAATAAAATATAGATAATATAAATTTATGTGTTTTTTTCTAACTTAATACTGAACTCATGTGATCCTTATGTGCACTTTAATGGCCTCTGATTCATTTTTGAGTTTGATTTTACTGCTCTAGAAGTCTCAGTAACTAGAGTTAGCGATGACAATTCCAGTAGCATTTGCATAGAATTTTGTTTTGTTTTGTTTTGTTTTGTTTTCTTAATTTTCTCCATACCTTTCAATATTATTGACTTATTCCACTTTGATAATATTTTTGCCTCTTTTATCCCCTTAGACACTATATTTTTCTTGCTTAACTTCCTACCTATCTGAAAACATTTTTGTTACAATTTATTTTAATATAAAATATAATTTAATATGTAACACAACAATCATATAATACATGATTTGGTATAAATAAGTTATAAATTATAATAAATGTAATTAAATAAGAGGAAAAAATTCTCACATTATTTATTTCCAAAAATCTGTCTCATTATTTTCCCCTCTCTTTTGCCCCCAAAGCCAAGTAATATGTTGTATGTTGTAATTACATTATCATATAATGCATATTTCCCTATTTGTCATGTTGTGAAACAAGACACATATTGTTTACATTGAAGAAAAATTCAAGAGAAAATAACATGAAGAATGTTCTGTTTTAATCTGAATATTTGCTTTGTTTCCTCTTTTGGCAGTGGATATCCTTTTTTATCACGATCTGGATCTTTGCCTTCTTAACAGTTAAGTCATTCATAGTTGATCATACATTATTTTTGTAACTATATGTAATATTCTATTCCTGATCATTTCACTTCATATCCTTTTTAATTAAATCTTTCCATTTTTTAATATTTACCTGTTCATCATTTCATACACCCCAGTTGTATTCCATCATAATCAAATACCACAATTTGTTCAGCCATTCCACAATTAAAGGACATTCTTTCAGCTTCCAATTCTTTGCAACCACATAAAGAGTTGCTCCAAATATTTTTGAATACATAGTTTCTTTTTCTTTTCCTTTGACTATCTAAGGAAAAAACCTAAGAGTGATATTGCTGGGTCAAAAAGTATACAGTTTTATAACTGAGTATAATTCCAAATTGCTCTGCAAAAATGGTTGAATCAGTTAACAATTCCACCAACAATGTGTTAATGTTCTATTTTTCCACAACACCCCTAACATTTATCATTTTACCCTTTATTAATTTTAGTCAATCTGAAAAGTATGAGATGATATCTCACGGTTGTTTTGGTTTTATTTCTCTAATCAATAATGATTTAGAGAATTTTTTGCCATAGTTACACATAACTTTGATTTTCTTCATCTAAAAACTGTCTGTTCATACCTTTTGACCATTTATCAGATAGGGAATGACATTAAACAAATATGCTTTCTACGCAACAGGTAAAAATGGTAAAAATTGCAATAAAGTTTTCTTACAATTTGCATAATTCAATAGCATTTTTACAAGACAGAAAATCAATTGCATTATATTCATAATTGCATTATATTCGGTTCAGAGACCTGAATTTAGATCTAGTACTGGATCACAAGAAGGAGTTATTGTGGTTCATTCAATTCTCACATTTGCTATACACATAGCTGCTAAATAGATATTCTTAAAGCACAGATTCAGTCATATCACATCCCCTTCCCCACCTCCAAACTCATATCTATCCACTCAAACTAAAAATTCTTCCGTGTGTCCTGATTTTTTGTATGATAAAATACAAACTTTTCAGTTGGGAATTTAAAGCTTTTCAAAGTCCATTTACTTTTCCTTCATGAAATTTCTAGTTTCAATGAAAAAGAAAACCTTAGTGTGTCCTAACATACAATCCTTTCTCTAAACTTCACAATTATTAGCACTTACACTGTTTTGAATTGATTTCCAAGTTTTTAGTATTATTTATATATTTAATGGATCACATATTCTAGCATTCCTTTCCAATAGAATTCAAGTAAAGTATTTGAAGTCAGAAACTTTTTCATTTTTGTCTTGTGACACCAGCATTTATCACAATAACTTTCAAATGGCAGGAGCTTGGTAAATGTTCAATTGAAATATTTTCAGTCAGTCAATTGACATTTATTAAGCACTTACTATATATACTATATATACATATGTGTGTGTCTATGTGTACATGTGTGATTTGTGTGTATATATGTTTGCATATATATTGCAGTTCTACAGATACAATTTTTTTTTAATTTAAAAGCTTTACCTTCTGACTTGGAGTCAATACCGTGTATTGACTCTAAGGCAGAAGAGGGGTAAGGGCTAGGCAATGGGGATCAGGTGACTTGCCAAGGGTCACACAGCTTGAAAGTGTCTGAGGTCAAATTTGAATCTACGACCTCCCATCTCTAGGCCTGGCTTTCAATCCACTGAGCTACCCAGCTGCCCCCTCTACAGATACAAATTAAGGCAAAAAACATCCCTGCTCTCAAGAAGCCTCCAGTCTAATGATCAGACAGCATGAAAACAAGTATATATAATAAAGATATATTTAAGAAAAATTGAGTTTAATCTCAGGTTGAAGACACTATGATTAAGGAAAGTCAGAAAGATTCTTTTAAAAGATGAGACATTGAGACTTGAAAGAAGACAAGAAACTAGGAGGGACAAATGAGTAAGGGAAGCATTCCAGATATGGGTACAGATATTAAAAATGCTTAGATATTAGAGATGGACTATTTTGTGAGAGGAACAGCAAGCCGTCCAGTGTTACTAGATTTTAGAATATGTGAATGTGGTAAGATGCAAGAAAATTAAAAGGTAGGAAGACCCCAGGTTGATCAACTGTGAATTATCTAAGTGAAGTGAGGTAAACTAAGTCATTGTCCAGAAAACCTGTTTTTCCCTAGGGAAAAGTAAAAATCAGAAATGAGCTTTCTATGAAGGTCAAAATAACATTCACATGAGAAAATGACTCCCTTTACTGCCTCTTATACTGCCAGGATAAGAGAAAAGGGTAGAAAAGTCCCAAAGCCCACACTACTGATCAAAAATAGCTTCCAGATAGACAGTAAGGATTGCTGCTGCTTCCCCAAGTTTATGTATCCTTTATAAACATTTTCTTTGTATCTTGAACCCTATAAAACTGCATTATGATTTTAGTGCAGGGCAGCTTTTACTAGGAAAGTTGTCCTGGCCAGTAAGTATGTTTATTAATCAATAGATTAAAAAAATAAATATTGGTTCCACTCGTTTGAACTTCTATGTGTCTGGACTCGTTTTCTGAGGTACTCCACTTCATAAGTATTATCTACTATGCAAAGATCCAGGATGCCTCTAAGAGACTCGATAAAATAAATAAAATGATATCCACTGCAATAGAAGAAAGAGTCCAAATGCAAATGGAAATATACCAATATTTACTTTATTTCTTCCATAAACTATTCTCTCACGCAAGCAATGTATGTCTTTTTTTCACAATATGAAGATCATGGAAATAATGTATTTTATGATGAAATATGTAAAACTTTATGATACTGCCTGCCTTCTTGGGGAGGAGGGAGTAGTGGAAAGTATGGACAGAGCATAAATTGCAAAATGTTAGAAAGGGAATATTTTTAAAATTGCAGTGACATGTAATTGGGAAAAATGATCACAAAAACAGGTGATTTTATATTTGATCCTGGAATTCATAGGGATCTGTTGGGGTTAACTGAAGTGTAGGTGGGTATAAAATGATTGGACCTATGTTTTAGAAAGCTACATTTGATATCTGAGCTAAGTATAGATTATTCAGTGAATCTGTTAAAAGCAGGGAAAACTGAAATCCATAAAATCTGGAACCCTAGAACATAACAAAGGTAACCATTGTAAATATCTCAGAATGGCTCTTATATACCTTGTTTGTTAAAATAGTGGAAGGAAATATTATCTTTCCATTCCAAGACAGTAGACAAGGAGGTCTTGCTTTGTTCTGATAGGAGGCCACTCACAGAACAAAATAAGGTCATGTGTATTCTTCTGTTTAGGAACTGGCTTTCTTCATTCTCATTTACCAGGTCTTTTCACTAAATATCCTTTTATGTGGCCAGGTATGGTGTTGATGGATGTGTGTGTGTATGTGTGTGTATGTGTGTGTGTGTGTGTGTGTGTGTGTGTGTGCGTGTTCATTTATCGTATCCTCTGTAAAAGACAGCAACTAATTATCAGCTTATGGAGTATATTTTTATGATATTTAGATACACATTAATGTTAGTTATTACTGTATCTGTAAGTGATATATTTTGTGTGTTGAAGTGAAGGGAGGAAGGTAGGAGGATTGGAGGAATGGGAGAAAGGAGAGAGGAAGGAAGAGGAAGGGAAAGGAAGGTAGTGGTCCCCAGACCCTGGTGGGGGAAATTGCCCAGAGCCCTCAAATAAATGATCAGAGAGCAATTTTAGGGTTTAGAATAGCTAGGTTTTATTTAGATTAAGAAAGGGAAGGTCTAGGGCAGGGGTCTGCAATCTTTTTGGCCGTGAGAGCCATAAACGCCACATTTTTAAAAATATAATTTCGTGAGAGCCGTACAGTGCTCACAGTGCACACTCCTGTAACAGTGTGCACTCCTGTAACAGCGCTTGGAAAAAAAATTGACTTTATGGTTCCTGCAGAAAGAGCCACATCTGGCCCCCAAAAGAGCCAGATATGGCTCCAGAGCCATACGTTGCCAACCCCTCGTCTAGGGAAAACTAGGAGGTAGGAAGAAAGGGAAAAATGCACAGAGAGAGATCAGGGACTCCAGGTAAAGAGCAGAACTTCCAGCATAATGCAAGTGGAGCTTCTGGGGTTGAGCCTAGGGAGAAAATGCACCAAACTTTCCCTTTTATACTTTCTCTGACACCTCTCACAAAGGAAGTGGGAGTTGTCAGGGGAAGTTGTAGCAGAGAGAGTCCTGGGAATTTTAGGCTTCCAGGGCTTATAACAATTTCAGATTACATTGCTTGTCATTTCCCATGACATTACTCATATGTATATGTATATGAATATGTATATATATGTATACACACAATATTTTATGTATTCTATAAGATTGATGATAACAATGCATAATTTTGAAAAAGGCTTTATAATTACATGCTATATTATAATGATCTTCTCCACATTTTAAGAATGATTCCTGCATTTATAAAGAGATGAATTCCTAAAGTAATATTTCATATTTCAAAATTATTTTCCTTAAATTTGTCTGCCTATTCAAATTAAAAAATATACTACTACGAGAAAAACAAATTTTGTGAGTTAGTTGAAAATATGCACAGTTAAGGTAGTATATAGGACAACAGTAAACCAATGACGATTGCATGAGCAAGGAGCCATTATTTGCTATAAAAAAGTTTCTAGGGTCCTTGGGATGACCTCTCTAAAAATTACTTGAATTTTATGGAATCATGACTCTATGATTCCTAGATGTGTTAAACCCTATGAGTTCATGGGAACCTTGTGGACTTTTTTTCTCTTAATATTACTTGAAAGCCCTTATAGTAGAGGATGTGGTATCTGCTGTGTTATCTCTGGTTCTTTTCTGTTTCAGCATTTTCCCATTCCTGTTTTATAGATGTCAGTATTTCTCACAGCGTGGCTGTGTGTATCTGGGGACTTGGGGTGAGTATCACAAGGCTGTCCTAGTCCTCTTCCTTTGTTATCCCTGCCTCTTCTTTCATTTTTCCTTAGGTAACTCTAGTTAGCCACAGGAACTTCCTTTAAGCATTTCAAACAAAAAGGACTATTTTCAGCACAGACTGATTCATTCAAGTCACCCCTGTAGTTCCAGTGATGGACCCTGATGTAGATATTAAAGCAATTCAGTATAAATCTCTTTTACAGATAAGGAATCTTAAGAGGCTAAGTGATTAACCCAGAATATCATAGGAAGTAAATGGAAAAAACAAAGATAGAATTATTTTTTACCTAGTGTTTTTCCCATTATGTTAATAGCTGATATTTACATAATGTTTTCAGTTTTAGAAAAGACATGATATTTAATATTTATAACACTACAGAAAGCACCAAAGATATTTTCTTCCTAATAAAGAAAACAAAACTGATACACATGACAAGTATATTTGATTGTTTATTTTCTCCCTAAATGACTCCATTATATTTCCCTCACTGTTGGTTTAATTTTTTTTCTTTGCCAAGGTCAGGCCATCTACCTGTCTTCGATTCTATCTCTTTCTTTATTCTGGGAGCTTTGAGGTTTTAATTATTTCTTGCCCCTAATTTCTAATCACTAATCCATTGTCAGTTTCTTTACTGCCTACAGACATCCTCAGATGTCTCTCCATTCTCAAAAACAAAAGAAAGTCAAACTAAAAACATTTTATTTGATCTTGCTTTTCCTTTAAGCTATTTTCCTAGATCTCTCCTTTCATTCACAGCTAAACTTGTGGTAAAAAGGTATGTCTACTTATTTTTTTTTTCCTTTTCTTACCTCTCGCTCTCTTTTATAACTTTGCTTCTAATTCTACCATGACTGAAATTGTTTTTTCTAAATTCACCTAAATTCTCTAAATTCACTAAATTCACGATTTTATTGTGGTTGTGTTGTTGTTGAGTCATTTTCAGTCCCAGTCAACTCTTTATTAGATCATATGGGGTTTTCTTGGCATAGACAGTAGAAGGGTTTGCTGTTTCCTTTTCTAGCTCATCTTGCAGATGAGGAAGTTGGGAGAAATAGTGATAGGTGACTTGTCTAGTGTCACATAGCCAATAAGTGTCTGAGGACAGATGTGAACTCATAAAGAAAAGTCTTCTTGGCTCCCTGATCAGCATTATATCATTAAATCATGAACCCTTTACTATTAATTTGTTCAATTATCTTTTAGTAAACCACATCTTTCTTGACTTTTCTTTAGACTGACACTACTGACTACCCTTTTCCCTCTATGTACTCTCTCATTCCTCAGTTTAGAGGATACTAACTCTCATGGTTATACCTCTCTAACTTCTCAGCTTTACTAGTCTTCCTTCTTAATCTGCTACTTGTGTTGATAAGATGGCAATACAGGCAGAGGAATACAGTCCAAACTGGAGTAGATCTGAATATGTCATAACCTTCTCAGTTACTTTTAATGACTCTCTATTGTCTTTACGGAAAAGTGCAAGTTCCCTCATGATAAATGGCTCTATTCTTTTTAGGTATTTTCCACAGTACTAAATTTCAAGTACCCTATGCTTAGCATAATACATTTTACCTCATAGATACTTAACAAATATCTGTTGAATTAAAATGAAGAATGAAATCAGTAACTGGATTTAAGGTTTTCATAGTACATAATGAACTCATTCCTTGTTTTATACATTGCACTGTGACTTTATGGATACTGAATTTGCATATAATTTAGAAACTAAATATTAATAGGTAACATCCTTTCAGAATTGAATAGATGTCAATTTATGGCACCAAATTAATCTAAACATAATTTATGGGCATTATGAGAGTGATTACTGTAGAGGAGGAATGGTCTTGGTTCATTTCATTTCTTTCAATGGGACAAATAGACATGGGCTTTTTCTTCTTGTTCCCATTCTATAACATACCAATCACAGTTTCTCTAATGGTTTTCACTAGTATACTAGAAGACATTCACCTTGTAACTTTTCTGTAACCTATGATTAAAGATTTTGGTGGGGTCGGGGGCAGCTGGGTAGCTCAGTGGAGTGAGAGTCAGGCCTAGAGACAGGAGGTCCTAGGTTCAAATCCAGCCTCAGACACTTCCCAGCTGTGTGATCCTGGGCAAGTCACTTGACCCCCATTGCCCACCCCTACCACTTTTCCACCTATGAGCCAATACATAGAAGTTAAGGGTTAAAAAAATAGATTATGGTAGTCTTCTTACTCCCAGACAGCCACACGTGTTTCATATTTTTATTCTATTAATTTGAGCTTTAATTAAAATTACAAATGCTAGACATATAGGCTCACTCCCTTAGTCTACCTTCGAGTTCCATTCTTTAGGAAAACACAACCTCCAAGATACATAGTATCTAAAATGCATGTGGATTCACATAGAAACACACACACACACCCCTAACCAAACAGCAAAGAAAAATCCCTTTCTTTGGTCTTCTCATGGAGGAAGACATTTTTTTCCTACCAGTGATGGAGAAGATGGTTTATTTTCCTACAGAGGAATTTTCAAAAGTTTTACCTAGTGTTAGATATTTTGATTAAAGGACCATAGAATTCAATAAAATCTTGGAATCATTGTTGACCCTACCTTTTTGTATGTCACTCCAACCATCCAATATCCTGAGCCATTGCATTATCATCCACTTCCATCTCTTCCTTTACTACTAATAGAGACTCCACTTCCAGAGTGATCATTCTCTCATTATCTCTCATTTGTTATTGTTGTAATAGTCTCCTTAATGATCTCCTTACCAAGGGACCCTGCTTTTTAATTCATCCTACAAAAAATTGTCTAAATCATCAGACATCTTACACAGAAACATCTAGGTAGTCTCTAAAGTATAAAATAAAACTACTTAATCTAACATTTGAGAACCTTCACAATATTGCTATAATTTTCCCTTTCAGATTAGTTTCACATTACTTTTTATAAAACCTACAGTGGTTCCCAAACTTTTTTGGCCTACTGCCCCCTTTCCAGAAAAATATATTACTTAGCCCCCTGGAAGTTAATTTTTTAAATTTTTATAGCAATTAATAGGAAAGATAAATGCACCTGTGGCTATCACCACTTCCCTGGATCGCTGCAGCACCCACCAGGGGGCGGTAGTGTCCACTTTGGTAATCACTGCTCTAGACAAATTAGAAAACTATCTATTCTCTCAATATAATTCCACCCTTTCCCATCTCCATATATTTTGTAGGTCACATGTATGTTAGGTTTAACTTATCTTTCCTTTAAAATCTCAGCCAAAGTCCAAGCTCTTCATCAAATTTTCCTTGCTCCACCCAATTAAAAGTGATTTGTCACTGTTTACATATCTTTTAATATTTGGTATTAGTGTTCCTTTACAATGATCACATCTTACTTGGTGCCATCCTTATTTGAATCCAATAGTGTTCCCTTATTATATTCCAGTATACTTGAGGTAGGAATTTGGTATTTTGTTTTGTTTTTTTCCATTCATTTATTTCCCTGAGGATATTCATGTGCCATGCCCATAGTGGATGTTCACTAAATTAGTGTTGAATTAAACGATTTCAATTGTTATTAAAGTTGTAGGTCTTTTGATTCTTTGCAAACTTTCAATTCTCCTAAAATTTTCTACTCCATATATTTTGCTATTTGTACTTTGATAATATATCATAGGATGAACATGGAGATTTTTAGTCTCAGAAAAGAAAGATATGTTGAAATTTCCCTCAAAGATATATACATATATATATGTATATATATATATATACATATATGTATTTAAGCATGAGACTGTTAAATACAGCAGAGGTTTATTAGCTTTGGAGTCTTGAAAAGGAATACTAAATAAAATATTAGATACGAGGTTGGAAAATAACACTGCACTAAATCATCAATATAGCATCATCTATTATGGTTCTGCCAAGAGTAGGATTTTTCAAAGTTATTGCAATATGCATGAAATATGTAATGCTAAGTATGCTTAATCTGTGAAAAATATAGTTTTCACTTAATATATTGAAGTCATCATTCAAGAATTATAATTTCAAAGAGAAATATCCTTGCGAGACCAGACTCATCTTAGGTTAAAAGTTTCTAATACTTACTATTTGACATACTTAACAAAGTGTATTGGGAAATTTTGAATTTTTTTTCTCATAAACTTCCCCCATTTTTGTTCATTGGTTTCTCAACTGAAATCTTACTCATATTTCTCAATGTAAATTGACAGGAGTATTGGATTCTTGGAGCTAGAGGAATAAAGTGAAAGATATGAGAACTAATATTAAGGTGAAAAGTTTTGAGAGCCTCCGTAGCATTAGTCTGTTGATCCAGCTTAAGTAAGAAGTTGGAATCTAAACACCAGCAGATTAGATATTAAGTGATGAATTCTTAGCTCTGGACACCCATGTGAATGAGTCCAATTCTAGAAATACAACACACATAACTTAAGGGTAACTTTTTCTAAAGTTTAATAAGTTCTTCTGTCCCTCCTTCACTGAGCTGCCGATGTGATCAACTTTTGAAGCTCAGGTCTAAAGATGTTATCCAAGTTTGTGTTCCAAACTCATTACTATTTTAAAGAAGGTCACTAGGGACTTGCAGGATGTGTATTTATTTAACACCTTTAATTGATTGATTAAATAGAGGTTTTTAAAAATATTAATAAGGTATTAAATGTCTGTTGGTATTCATATATATACACATACACATATGCAAATATACATATGTATATACACATACATGCACACACATATGTATAGAGTCATGTTATGTGTATGTTCATATATTTATTTACTTATTTAAATTAAGTGTATCATTTTAGCCAGAAATATAAAAGGAACACATAAGTCAATCAGAATCAGTTCACTGTTTGCTAAATAATTGCAAGTCTTGACTCATCCAGACTAACAAGGTCGTTCTGAGTAGTAGCAAAAGTGTGAATAATGCTGTTTTATATCCTAGAGAGAAAGAATAATTATTTTTTAAGCAACTGCATTGAGACCCCAGGAAATTTTATAACAAACTACTCAAGACTAAGTTTTTCAGAGTTGCTCACAGTATAAGCAGACTTAGTTGAGTGTCTCAGGCAGTACTATGGTATAGGCCTGAATCCATAGCTATTTCTGTCCCCATTCCCTTTTTCCCCATAGAGTAAGAGTCACAGTGTAGATAATACTGAAATAGGAAAAAAAATAAATATCAAATAGACCTCAGTTCTATGTAGTACCTCACCCTGCCCCTATTCTTTTCCTATAGAGTCAAGGAATTTTTAAAAAGGGCTGTAATAATCCCAGTTTTCAACTTTATATAATTTTTATTTACATATTTCTTAATGTGAGATATTTACTGAAGAACTTAAGATAATATTATAAGAATGAAATCAAATTTTCTTTATATCCTTAGTGCCTACCTAAGTTTCACATATTACAGATTTATGCATATATAAATAATTTGTTGACTCCACATAAAAAAACTTAAGAATTAAAAATAAAATAAAATCTGTCGGTAAATTAAATGATATTAAATTTGAAATGATATAAAATAACTGGTTAGTGCAGGATGCATAAACAAAGGGAATGGCAGATTCAATTTTCTGTGTGCCCAGAAAAAGTATGACTTTTTTATGATACATTTGTTCATTTCTCTTTTAAGTTCTTATTATAAACATAAGTAAACAAAGTACAATGCGAATAATTGTGCCTTTAAATGCTTGTATGTCTTACATGGGATGAAGAAATGGAAAAAAATCTACAAAGAAATTGACAAAACTTTCCAAAGCAAGTTAATAGCAATCTTGATACTTACTGACTTTAAAGCAAAGGCAGGCACAGGGGATGATGATAAAAAAAAAAAAACATGAAATATGATAGGGTAATGTTTTATATCACAAAAAAGCTCGTGTCAAAAAAAGTCCATTGAAAACAAATGGTTATACCTAGCATGGACAGTGGAAATCGGAATACACTAGACTCCTATACATGTGTTTTAATTTACTAATAAAACAACTGATGAAAAAATGGTGGTGAATTTGATATATATTTTTAAAGATAATTAATGGCTAGGTGAATACAAGATTAAGCATTAAGCACTTTGATGAGTAATTGTATAACCCCAAACCTTTTTATCTTAAGCTCTAATCTCAGGACTATAGAACTTACCCAAAGCTTATATGGATCTTTATTGCCATGGATATGAAATCTCATCCCTATGGGTATTCATTCCAAAAGTGTTCTCACTAGCCATCTCAATAACAATTTTTCTCATCTAGTGAGACTCTTGTCACATATATACAAATGCACTCCTGTGGGAATCAATCTAATGAGCCAGAATCCTTTTCAAAAGCTCTTTTGGCATCATCCTACCTCTTTATTTCTGGGTGCACACCTCTAATAATACCCTTTCTAGCAATTCTCCAACACTGATGACAAATTGCTTTTTTTTTTCTGAGTACCAGTAACTAGCACTTTAGATTTTACTGCTCTTATGGAAGTATTTAAGGAGAAAGACAGATGATAGTGGAACCCTGTGGTAACTCATAACAATAGGATTTTTACTTCCAGAAGCATCTTTTATCTATCTTGATATTCTTCCCAACTAACCCCAGTGTGGCACTTCCTTTCTTCACCCCCACCCAGAGATTAAATCATTACCTGTACAGAGAGAAAAGTTTATTTGAATATTTATTTGCAGAAAAATTGCTCTCAAAGAGAATTACAGGAAGGGTAATTCACATTTTTTGTCAACAGATGGATAAAAATTTTTTTAAAAGATGGATTAAAAAAGATTAAACAACTATATTAGTTTTAAAACAGAAATATTTTAAAATAATTAATAGTGTCATTAGGCAAATTTGGAGACAAAGTTTAGAAGGCAGTCCATTTGTTTTTCCTTTGAAAAGTATGCTCATAAGAATCTCATGATACATAGTTCCCTAGAGTAATTCACTAAAGGCACCGTTGGTTGTTGATCTGACTTACATATGACTCTGGGTAAATTATTTAATTTTTTAAGAGTCAGTTTCATTTAAAAAATGATGTCACCTCATGACGTGATTGTGAAAATTAAATCAGATAAAACCTGCAAAATGATTTCAAACCTTTAAAAGCTATTTAAATATCAGTTGTTATCAGCACAAACACCATTAACATCAGCATCATAATGATGAATTTATCTGGCAATATATCTTTTTAGTAGAGGTGTATATATTAATATGTGTTAACATATACATATATACATATATATGTTTCACTTAAATAATCAGGGATAAAATGAATGAAAAATATCTGAATTAAAATCTTACTAATGGTTCCAAATTTGTTGGAAACAGAGCTATCTTCTTTATAGGTTATATCAAGATTTTTTTTTCTTTTCTGGACCTGGTATTTTATATCTGAAGCAATATGTTTTGATCTATACAATATTCTAACCCATTGCCATAGAACTAATATTGTTGTTGGGGGACTTGAGGTGAACTCCAGGACTGGGACAGGTACCATTTGCAAAAATACAATAATCCAAAACTTAGTTTAAAAAATAAAGAGAAATTTATTAATTTTTAGTAATGTAGAAAGGTGAGGAGACAGTTGCAAGAGTGGACACTGTGTCCTAGAGGGAATGGATTCTGGGCTTCTTTTTGATAGCAGAGACTATGTGCCCAAGAATGAGGGAATGGAATGAGGATGGACAGATGTCAAGGATTTTATCACCTAACTGGGGCTAGAGTGATGTTTAGTGTCCAGAAGACACAGGGGGTGGTTGGGCATAGTTTATGGGACAAGTAGATATCCTAGATTATAACCCAAAGTTATGAGAGTATAACCAAAAGATGTATATCTGTGTTCATCTCAAAATTGGAGGGCAAGAGGAGGGAGATTTAAGGGAAATAATTCTCTCAGGGTGTCTTTCCTTATTGTGATTCTCTGATGCCAAGAGTCAACTTTTCCTCAGCATTAAAGAATACAAGGAAGAAAAGGAAATTTCCCACTTTCTGTTATACCTAAAGCTTCTGGAGTTTGGGGTACACAAAGGGGAACCCAGGATCCCATGCCAATATTATATTTGGATTCATAAAAACTAGTTTGAGGACTCAGATATATCATTCACTAATGGTATGACATTAGGTAAGAAACTGCACCTAGCTTTTCCTCATTTTTTTTTCATTTTCAATGTGAGTTGAATTAGATATCACAAAGTTATAACACATTTTAATTTATAATTTTATATGCATATATAAAATTATGATTTTTAATTCTAAAATGTTGAACAGCATTGTAACATTTTAACTAATATGTAAATATAAGATTTCTATCTCTATTGGGTGCAAAAGTTTGACCAATTTGTTAGAGAAAACTGTATAAAATTACTTCAAAATAGAGAAATAAATTTACTTTTCAACATACAGGTAGTATTTTATACAAAATATTTAGTTGATGAATATTGAGTGACAAATCAAAATTTACTGACTGGGCAGTCCTAAGAAAAGTGTCTGTTGGACATGTAAACTAAGAGGAAGGCACAGGAAGTGACACAAAAGAAGTCCCTTTAAAAGAGAGTTCAGTGAGTTCAGCACTCTTCTTGTTCCTGTCTTGGAGCCTTTTACTTCTTCTAGTTCATGGCTTGGACCTGAAGGAGCACGGGACCTGGGACCCTGAGAACTTGCTGAGACTGTTCTTAAATCTTTCCCTTAGAACTACACATCGTGAGTGAAGAAGGATGACTACCTTAGCCTCTGGAGGGACCCTTGATTGGGAGAAGCTCTCCTGACTAAACCCCTTGTTAATTAACTTTTAGGCTCTCAAGCTGGGCCTCTGGAGTCCTGCCACATTAAAGCCCAGACTTGAATACAAATCTAATTCATTAAGTTAGATCTCTTACTTTACCCTCTTCTCATCTCTCTACTTCCACTCTCTCCTATATTTTGTAAATAAATTACTAAAACCATTTTAGGAATTAGTATTTATTCAGTTCTTTGGTGACAACAAATTTAGATATTAATATATCCAATCAAAAACCCTTTTTCCCTCTTACATAACCTCTCATACCTCCGCATCCTTTTTGATTTTGTTTTTCCTTCCTTTTTACAAACAAAATAAGAACTAGTATGAACCAGGCCAAGGAAAGAGAAAAGTAGTTGTCTACTTTCCTCCCTACCTGACCACCATATATTTATGAGTATCTGATTTTATTTCTTCAAAATTTTTTCCCTTATTTTATTTAAATGAGTATCTGGAGATAGAATTGTTAAGGTTACAACCTTTCAACCTTTATAGGTTAACAAGAGTCATTGGAGTTCCTTTAGAAATTAGTATTGGTAGCAAGAACCACTATGAATGGTATTTAAAGTATCTTACTCTGCTAGAGAACCATTACAAGAGGCAAGTGGATTTGCTTTGTTTAATTTATCAATGAATTGATTCTTCACCTGAATAGCTGGTCCAATTGATCAAGAAAAATGACTATTCCAAAATCAACAAATAATTCAGAACTTGGTAGGACTCAGTGAAGGCCGAAATGGACTCCCAGGGCCACTAGATATGAGATAATACCTAGCCCCAGGATTTCCCTACATGTGTATATCACCATTTTGGAACTAATTAAAGTTTGTGTCTACTTTATGGGAAGACCTTATTTGTCAAAAGGCAAAGAGTATTCTCAATTTGTGGGTTGTTTCTACTAAATCTTCTCATTATATATCTGTCACAAAGGATAAACAACTTTAAATGTCCAATTTTTTAGAGTATGCTAAGAGGGGACTTGAGAATTATACCTACATAAAGCCAAATTCCCCTCAGATTTACTTGAATGCAAAATTCTTAGGAAAGGAGTACTGATTGTCTCCTGATGAACCTAAACAGGTAGTCTAGTGTGAATTGGCAAGTTGATCCTACAGGTGGTGATATAAATATAAATATAAACAGATAAAAATTGATCATTTCACCATATTTTATTTCTACTGTTTAAAAAAGTAAGATACAAGTTAGACACTGAATGATCTTGAATCAATTTATCAAAAATATAACTACATCCTGTTTGTGTCAGAAATACTTTCAAGTTTCAGAAGAAAAAAACAAGTTTGGGGAGTGTTACATCAATTTAGGGAAAGCAATGACAATATTTTACTATCTAGAAAGCAGTTTTCCTATAAATACAACAATGAAGAAAAGAGAATCTCCAGATTGTCTTCTGAAAACATGCAATTTTAATTACCTAATTTACTTATATTTCAGACTGTCTTCTCCCACAACCAAGCACAGAAAGGTACAAATGTCAGGTGGCAGTAGTATCTTGCACATTTTCAGCATTGCTAAAAAACAAGATAAGAATTATTAGAGTACTTAGGCTGCTGGTTTTAATTTACAAGGTATTAGTATTTTAAAAATCCAACTCCTAAGGGCACTTTCTTTGAAAACTTTAAAACATGTAGGATTTCTACCAAAAAATGAAGACTAGAACCCAAAATTAATCTAGTGGGCAATAAGGAATTTTTAACAGGAGTAGGAAATACTAAATTTTTACTCTGAGTTTTACCCCATCCATAGCAACATATCAACAAATTAAAACAAATAACTGAATTATATGCTGTATCACCCATTTATATATACATTCCCTAAATGAGAAGATACCTTTCTGTGTATCTCCAGTGCTTCACATAGTACCTTACTTTCAGTAAGTTCCTTAAAATTCTTAACTGACTAAGTTTACTTTTTTGCTGTATTGAATCATTCAATTATGGAATGGTAAGGAGTGGTCTGCCATCATATCCAGTAGAATTTCCATATTAACATATGATCTATGCTAGGAAAACATAATCAATTATTAAATGAGTTTTCTTCATTTTGTATACATCAGCAATATTAAAAGGGATAGAAGAAGGAGGCATTCAGCCTAACAGCAGAGATTTTTCAAGATCCTAGTCCTCCACTTTTTCCACTCTCCTTCATTTCACAATACATTGGAGCTAATGTTGTCATGTACTCAATTGGCCATGGAGAGAATAAGTTACCTCCTAAAAATGTCAAACAAACAAACAAAAAACATTTCATCTTGGGATAAAATTTGAGAGAAAAAGGGAAGAGATTTGAATACACCATTTAATTTTACTCTTTGAGAATATAAAAAGTCAAACACATTATGCATGCTCTGTATATTAAGTTGCTCAAATCTCTTCATCCAACCATATCAACATAACCCAGAGAATTAGAAAGGAGAAGATGCTTCATCTTTCTACTCCTTATATTATCATAAAATCAAGGAATAAAAAGATAAATACTCAGCTGGAGAATATCTTCCCTCAGTAACATTCTATATAATTTTAATAAAATTGAAGATTCAAAATTTTTTGAGAAAAATTTCAGGAAAAGAAGTTTGCTAACTCCTTGAATCTAGAAAATACAGTGTTTGGGGAAAGTGCCATAAAGAAATCTACACTGCAACAGAAGATACAGAATGAACTTTGGGGTGTAATTGATTGAACTGAAAGGGATTGAACGAACACATTTATTCTGAATATAAACCCTTACGCCAAAGGGGACTGCCTCCTAATTTTTTTTTTGTCAATGCACCTAGCAAAGATTGGATTTTTTTCTCTCTCTATTCTATTTCCCTCTTATCTCTAACTATTGTAGTTTCCTATTAGAAAGTGCAATATTGTATGCACCTTTAGCTAGAAGATCTTTAGAGTTATAAACTAGTTATGTTAAATGATTCATGGGGGAGACTAATCTCCCAAAGAATCACAGGGGGATTGTGAAGATAGTATTAACTCTCTCCTTGTCTATATTTTGAATTAATGAAACAAAAACTTAAATACCCCTATTTCTTCAATTCTCAGGTGTCATTTCCACAATGAATGATTCTCTAGATCAGTGGTTCCCAAACTTTTTTGGCCTATTGCCCCCTTTCCAGAAAAAAATATTACTTAGCGCCCCCTGTCACATACTATCAATGCTCCCTTACAGTTATTCACCGCCCCCAAATGTACTGTGGCCATCACTGCCCCTCTGGATCACTGAAGCACCCACCAGGGGATGGTGGCTCCCACTTTGGGAATCACTGCTCTAGATGAAGACTTCTAGTTTTTTCTCAAAGTACACCCACCTGTGATCTTAGAGGTACTTTTATTATTTAGTTTCTTTGAATCAAAGTCCAAATCAAAGGGGTTTCTCCATCTGAGCTCAAATTTGAAATCTCTACATCTGGATCTTAGAGGTGGTCTTACCAATTATATGATCTTACTGGACATGCCACCTCCTTTTTCTCCCTGGAGTTACTTTGCAGCTTTGAAAAGCTTGTCTTGCCTATACTATTAGTGGGAATATATTAAGTGCAACAAGATGTTTAGCTTGACAAAAATAGAATTGGTTTAGGAAATGATGAGAAATGAACAAAGAATATTAAAACTTAAGTATACCTTCATCATTATCTAATCTGTCTTTCTCTATGAGCAACCTGAAGCTCAGAGAATTAAATGATTTTTTCTAAAGTTCTTCAGTTAATGGTATAGATAGGGTTAGGAACAAGTCATCTCATGAATAGGCCACTTATCTTTATTATTATTATTATACCATAATAAAGAAGAATATCTAGTAGATACCCTTGGTTGCTAATCTGGTTCTGTTGGCTTGTTAAATGGCTGGCATTAACATCCTCCCCATTACCATGAGCACTTGATTTAAAGTATGAGGGGAAACTATATATTTCATGAAGACAAAAACATATTTCTTAAAGAAAAAAATATTTCTCACCTCTATGAGCACCAAGGAATTGAAAATAGAGTGTGAGGGAAATTGGAAGTGTTAATTAGAACAATTATAACTTGATGGACCTGCTTTGGCATTTAAAATGGCTAAATGAACTTGCTGTGCCCGTGAAAAATAGATATTTCACATCCATAATTTTATCTGAGTGAACATACAAATTTCTTAGGTTAAGTTTTGAGATTTTGAACAAAGGTCATTATGCTGATTTATTTCCTGAAATCCCATGACATATATGATCATGAGCCTTTTAAATTTTAAAATTATTATGATCAGGGTTCTAATTATATTAGTCCAAAAAAGTCCCCACCTTCATTGGTGAATATACTTATAGACTTCCCAGATATTTACAAATTATAGAAAGCTAAACTTTGATTATTAAACATTATATGAAACATATCATAATATATAGTAGTGAAAGGGACCCTCAAGATCCTTTAGTTCAACTCTCATTTTATACATAAAGAAATTTGATATGCTAGAGAGGTTCCACCAAGCCAAGCAAAGTAAAAATGCAAGCTAAATTAACAATCAAGACATACAAACCTCCTGACCTCTATGCAATTATTGCTTCTTTATTACTACTGAAATAAGTTCTTCTTATTTCCAGTTGAAGGAGAAAGGGATTTGTTTACAAGTTCTGCAGCTGGAAGCATAGAAATGCTCATCCACTCAATCTGACATTATATGAAGCATCAAAAGAGAAACAGTATGGCTTTTTGATACTGATGTTTTCTCCAGCTGTAGCAAAATGAAATTGGAAAACTCCCTGTGGCAACAAAAATCAGGAGGTGTTTGTGATTGTCCAATTGTTTTTCTTCTCACTGAATAGAGAAATGAATGAAAACAATATTTTTTCCAAATTATATCTTAAATTTTGGTTCTTTTCATTTTATAATCATTAAAGTTCTTACACAAATAATCTATTTTCAAAATATTTGGGGATTTTTAAGTCTTTCTAGTCACAGACATGTTTTGTAAATAAAAGGGAGTTTCCACTATATAGATTTCATGAGCATTTTCAATTCAATAATGAGTCATTGATACATTCCAAGCAGTAGACATTAACAAAGTCAACTCTCTCTTTATTAGAAAACCTCCAGTCTTGTATTAGTTGTTTTTATACGCATTATGTATTCTACCAGAGGAAGTCTAGGAGGACCTGCAGTTAATTCATGGCCTTTCAGTGCCCCCTTGTGTCCAGACTATCACTGGCTCAAAATAATACAGAACTAAGAAGAACATAATACTTCTCATTAATCAGGGAATATGCCCCTTCCCCTAAATCCTCATTGCCATGTCCTCCCATTTGTCTACATAGTAATGATCATCTTTTATCCTCTTCATGATTTCAAAAAGGATTATATATTTATTGGATGTTCAAATTCCTGATTATAGATATTTATATTATATTGTCCTTGGGGCTTACTTAGTTAAACTTAGACAGTCCCAAATCAGTATAATTTCAATAGTTGTGATAATTTTGATTGTGTGCTGTCTGAGATTGACAGTAATTTCTCATTTTGCTTATTTAGTTTCTGGGTCAGCTAAATTTACTTTAATTCTATAGTTCTTTCAAGTTGGTTCCTTCATTATACTTGTTTTAATGCTTTCAAAAATAACTTAGGCCATAGACTATCTACCCTTAACTCAAAATGTTGATCCCTTTATAGAATTAGCAACAGTGAGCATAAAGGGATTATACATTAAAAATAAATGCATTTTAAAACTTGAAAGTAGTAGATCAAAATCAATAAGTAGTTCTATCTCTGGCCCCTTTCTTTAAGAAAGTAGTTGGGTAGGAGGAATGTTTTGATCACTATGATAAACTTAACTCTTCAAAATAGTCTATGAATGGTAAGCATTATATAGAACATAGAATGTAAATTAAGCTGTGGAAATAGCACACTTTCTCTAGAGGCATTTTAAAATGAAGTTCCAATAATATCTAAATAAGTTATTCAATCATGTTTGAATCATAAGTATTGTGAGTTGCCAAGACAGCAGACCAAGATATAAATGTGAGAATTTTATAATTCTAGAAGAAACAAAGAATTGAGGAATAGAGGATGTGCTTTGTTTTCTTTTGTTTATGATTGCATTTTTGTTATTTTATTAATTTAATTAAGAGGGAAAATAGACATTCATTCATAAAATTTCCACAAAGGATTTTCAAAAAGGTATAATATTTGGTAGAAAATTAACGTGGATGATGTAAAAAACAGAATATATGATCTCTACACAAGGTTATGATGGAGAGCAAGACAAAAAGAACTTGCTATAATGCAATGACAGCAACAGAAATGTTACAAGAGATAAGATAATAAATGTTTTATTCATTAAAAATGCAGAGAATAATTGTTCAAATCAATCATAGGACAGATTCATATTTCCCAGCTAGTCAAGGAAATGCTGAAAGAAGGATGACTCAATCTAACCCTTAAAAAATGGAGATGATTTTCATGTGGGAAAGAGTACTGGGAAATCGTACACAAGGAAAATAGGACCTTCAAAAACAAGCAAACAGAAGAGCATCTTCAGGACTACTAGGTCAATATTCCTGGAAGAAAGAGCACAAATATGGAAAGAAGGTGATAGTGGGGTGACAGGTGGATACTAAAGGTAGATGAGCAACCCTGAGAAAGGCTCAGTGAGCCCTTACCTCAGAGTAGTAGTACTAGTACAGTCCAAAAACCCCATATATGCCTGCTTAATTTACAAATGATGGAACTGGTACAGTAAGTCAATAAATTATTTCCCCAGCACTGAATATATAATACTAAAATCAGATAGTATTCAAGTCTCATATCTCTTTGTCTATTGAATCATTTGTTTTTATCTTATTATTCAAATTATTATTCCAAATGTGTTTGGACAGAATAGTGTTTTGATATAAAGGAGAAATGTATGGAAGAGACTGAAGTTCATTTCAGTTAAATCTTTTAAAGACAATTCATTTCTTGGGAGTCCCAGCAGTGGGAAAGTAAATTAGCAAGCATCAGGAATTCTGATTACAAAAAGACTTGAAGGTAATATAAAAGAAAATACGAGAATTAAGAAAGGAAACATCTTCTATGCTCAATTCTGCCACTTTCTATGTGAATGACCTTGAGAAAACCAAAATAGCATCACCAAAAAATTTGCGCTAGACACAGTGTAGAACAAAAATCACAGATTTTGCTTCTGACAGATGTGTATGGCAAGAATAGAGAATAAGGGAAATAATTCTGCTGCCTGTTCCTAACCCTATTTTTCTTGTTAGTAGATTTATTTCCAGGTGAAAACTGATATCATTATTGGAAATGAGAGGAGCCTAATCACCTAGCTTTCACACAATTACTGTGAAGTTTTGTTAGGTGAAGCATGAAAAATAATTTCACAAGAGTGAAGAGAAGCTTTTAAATTCTAAGAGAGATTGGGTTCAATATCTGGTTAAAACACAAGAGTTTGTGGGGATAGCAAAGAGATAAAAGGCAAAAGAATGTACATACATGCATAGATAATTCTGAATAAGGTCTATTATACTGACTTGTTTCCTGAAATCCCCAAACTTAAATGGTGGTGAAGTGTAATCATACTCAAAAAGAGAAGTATATTTTCATAAGCAAAAGACAACAGAGGCGCTGTTACTTTTTACTATTTGGCTTAGTAAAAGTCTTTAAGTACTCATAGACTATTAATGAGTGGATATTGATCTACCAAATGCTTACACACTGAATTAACTTTTTTCTGAGGTCCCCCAAACAGAGAGGTTCTATTGTCACATTGGTGTTATAGATCCTTAAATCACAAAATTTTTATAGATGGTAGGGACCTTAAAATAATCTAATGCAAAACTTTATTTTTTTTGTCAAATGCCATTAAATCTTTAGTCTCTGCCAGATCTCACTCTATATTCTATAGGTAGGAAGATAATAAAGTATTTTGATTGTCCAAATACATTTTTAAGTAAGTGGATTTTTATGTTGACAAATGCACATAATGGGACATAATTGTGGATTTGGTCAATAGAAAACCATCAACATTAACTCCTTCTCCTACTTGGATTATATTTAATTTTTTTTTATTTTACCTACAGTCCCAGAGAAATTATATGTGGCTATGACTCAAATATTATCAACCTTCTCTAATGAGGAACATTTCTTAGCTACTCCAGTTGCAGCAATGGGCTTAGAAAGATAGCATGGCATAATGAACAGAGATCTGATCTCAGACCCAGAAAGATCTGAGATCTAGGCCCTCCTCTGACTCATATCAGCAATGTGATCCAGACTAGGCAAGTCATCAAACTTTTCAAACTTCTGGATAATTCTTTAACATAATAAGTATCAGAGAAAATACTGAAGCGCAAATGTAAAGGGAATTTCTTTATCTGAGAATTTCTTACATTAGTAAGATCACTGATTAGGTCTCTCTCCTTACCTGATATCCTTGCTGCCTAGAACTGAGATGATAACCAAAGAAAAGATTGCAAAGTTACTTGCCCAGAAAAATCCTCTAACATTTTATTCCTTCTAGCATATCATGGCAGCCAATTGCCAAGGTAGTAGTGGAACTGAGGGGCTGAGAGTGTTCACCCAGAAGTCATTACAAAACCGTCATGATATTAATAGAGTAAGGTCGTCAACAAAAATCTAACATGTAAAGAGAAGTAATTCAGGTCAGGGAACTACAGTGGCATAGCCAGGAGACACTCATGTTCTCCCTACATGTATATTATTCTAATATAATCCTTATATGTTCCCCATTCTTGCTTCTCCATTTTATTTTGCATTTCTGGGGAAGAATGTACTCCAAGTTTAGGGGAGAGTATTATTTCCTGACTTTTCCTACTATACTATTTTCATTCAATGATATTATTTTGTACTACTTGTGTCTTCTGCCTGATTTGAGAAAAATAAGGCTCATAAGCTATTATTTAGAATTGAAGCAGACTTCCTCTGCTCATAGTACTTTGAATCTGTCATAACTTCCAGAAATTCCATATTTGTGGATATTAAAGCATAGCATATGTAGTTTAGCACTCATTATTTATAGTCAAAAAGAGTTCTAGGATCCATTAAATTATAGCTGCCATAATTGACTTCAAAGTATCTGGTTAGTGTGTTCTAGAATTCATCTTATTTAATATATGTTTATAATGGTAACAAGTTTATTATGTGAATGTATATGTTTACTCTTTAGAACTTTGAAATTTCAAATGCTATTCTTCCTCTGGGAATGTTAAAGTAATTTATTTTATTTGCTGTGTAATTGATATACACATAAACACAATTCTGCACAGCCTTATTAACAATTAACATCTTTATCCCCTTTGGTTTTCTCTATAAAATTTGAGATACACACAAACATGTAATATGTCTGACATAACACATGGATGTACGTGTACATATGGAGAGAGAGAGAGAGAGAGAGAGAGAGAGAGAGAGAGAAAAGAAAGAGAGAGAGAGAAAGAAAGAGAATTGCAAACAGAAAAGTTTTCATTTGATTCTCACTTGAGTGAGCATCTCTAAGCCATCTTCTTGGCACTTCTCATTCATTTTGAGGCAGAAATCCCTCTGTAGACTCATATCCTTTTTAATTATCCCCTTGTGTGTTTTCATTGCTCATTGCTTTCACTCAATTCAACCAAGACCATCCTTTCATTTTCCTAATTATAACTTCATAGATGTTTCTAACTGGGCCTAAATGCCATAGCAAATGGGCTGGATTCCCTTTGATAGTTATCCTAAAGCAAGTGAAGAAAATATTTCGATCCTTGTATTCTCACTGCCTCAAATAATTATTGCAATCAAGGATCAGAAAATATAGACCTGAAAGTGAAAATAATGGATGATAAGTTGCTATATGCTCAGGGAAAGAGTTGAAATTTAGCAGCCTAAAAATCACAATGGAGAATTCCAGGAACTCCAGCATTGAAGACTCCAATCTTATCTTTTTAATTGTTCTCCAGAAAATTCTTCATTCTGAAACATTTTTTCTCAGTCCTGGAATTCACATATTAAAAGTATTCTAAATTTCCATGGCTCCTTATTCTGTTTAAATAGGTCTTTCCCACATGAAACATGTAACTATGGGAAATTATTCAAAATAGAAATAAAAATTAAATAAAATAAATAGGTCTTTCCCAAACTTTCGTTTAAGAAGAGAGCCCACATTAGTCCTCTTTATTTCTCACGAGGAGACAATCTGGATTCTTCTATCATGCTGCTGTTTTATATACCTTTCCCCCTTCAGTTTCTTTTTGTGTTTCCTTTGTCCATATTAATTTCTTGAGAGTAGGGATTGCTTATACTTTTGCTTGCATTTGTATTCTTAGTGCTTTGCACAGTGCCTGCAAAGAATAAAAATATAATAAATGCCTTTTGGCTGACTATTGACTGATTAATTGAAACTCATGCTAAAGGGAAAGCATTTTTGATTCAAATCAGAGCTATGATATTACCTCTATAAAAAGACAAGCTTAAAAGTAACTTTGGGGAACTTCCAAACCATTACTCCAAGTTGGATTTAGGTTGGGTGGGCCACTATATACAACTCCAGTCTCTAGCCAGCTTTAAGTATTAACTTAATGAATCACTTTTGTGCATTTATTCTCTTTTTTTCTCTAGAGTGGATACTGGATTAGCAGAAAATCACTCATTTGAAGAGCTTTTTGCTGACTAAAAGTGGAACTGAAATGGGGAGGAGAAATGGATCAAATCTTTTCATTTTAACATTACTGAAATTCACATAGTGAGACATCATTCCAGAATTTAAATTTAAAATGATCATGGGAAGATGTGGGAATTTGGTGCCACTCTTGTCAGCATAGCGATAGACTCTCATGTTTAACTCTGAATTTCTATAACCTCTAGATAATTTCACAGAATATAAAATAGGAATGAAACTGGGATGAAGGCATCAGTCCTCCCCAAATTAATGTTAAAATCCTCATGAGTTACTTAAGACTAGACTTATTTTTCAGTCCTGAGATTGAAGGCATTACTTATAGTCATCAGAATTCTTTCACTAGGAGAAAGAAAGGAATTCTTTCACTATTACCTTTCAACAAGGTAACAGAGCCAAGAAATAAATAATTTGAATAAGGAAGAAGATTATCATAGTTCCTACTAACCATTTTATAAAAGTTATTAGATATACATTCTATTTGATTTTAAAATTAGTTGACCTTCGTGCATTCCAATTTTCTTTCAGATCTGAATTGAGGGAACTCAGCATCATCATATCGATGGATTTAATTTTTTTTTACATTCTTATGATTGCATTGCCTATCCCTGCATATCAGGGGTTAACATTAGTGATTTTGTGCAGCTGTAATTAAACCTCTGGATTAGAAGAACAACTTTCATTTAAAAATAAAATAAAATAGATCCAGGTGACTGTAAAAACAGGGAGAATGGTGTAGGATACAAAGATTAATAGAGGGAATAATGGCTTTTAAAGCAGGTGGTTGACTTTGCTGTGCTGTGTAAATACAATAATTGAGAGGTTCTCTATAATTGCCTGGAGACTCATAGAAAAACTGTTTTCCATTCTTTCAAACAGCAGGCAGCAGTGATGAACATTGGCAAAAAGGAGGTACAAAGGGAAGAAGGTACTGGGCAAAGAAATTGGCTAAATCCCTACAATTCAATTCAACAAAAGAACTTATTAAGTATTCCTTAGAATTCAAGCTTTCATGATACTATAGCACCAATTAATTTAAGTCATAATTCCTCCCTGGAATAACTTGAAACTTCACAATTGTCAAATTATGTTCAGTGTCTCATATGACAGCATACCATCTTATTGTAGCACTCTTAATGAGCACATCCCTCCAAGTTGCCCTCAGACTGACAGGTTAGGTCCCTAAGGTAAATTACTATCCTTTCCCCAGGATTTTAGGGATAAGGTTTGTGATTTCTAACACTACTGCTAATGAGCCCTAATCCATTGTGCTATTCAATATGGATCAACCATTTAACCTCCATTAGCTTTTACAAGAGAGTATTTACTGAGAAGTTATAACAAGGACAGGTTATAAAACAACTCCCAACCAGGAGTACATAGTCTCTTGTGCAAACTTGAGGTCTCTATTGAGAATAGACTCAAGTACACAAGAAGGAATTATTTAGGGCTAAAAGGAAACTCAAATATCCGGTCCTGAGGAAAGTCTTTCCTCCCCTCCCCCCATCATTTGCTTTGGTAATCAATGTGTTCTCTCCTGCTTTGCATGCTTGTCTCCCTACTGTGTGTGTGGTATCTTATCTGATTAGTCAACTTATTAATGGACTCATTTAAGCAGGCTACTTGGTCACTGGATTGACTCTTCTCTGGCCTCATCTGTTGATATTAATATTTCAAGTTACTGAGGAGTCCTCTCCTGGACTCAAATTTGAGATTATGGGCTCACTAGTTACCTGATCATTCCCCTTTCAGAATACTCATTTACCTATGATCAGATAAAAAAAAGAGAAATCAAATTCACATAAATATGGTAAGATAGGGCAGCTAATGTCTTTTCCCCTTTGAAAGGGTTCACATTAATTCCTATAGGTCTAGGCACCTGACTGATAACTCTTTTTTCAGCCTCCTTTCTTAGATATTCATTTGGGTCACACCCATAGTATTCACCTGTCCTGGGAAAATGTATTTTCTTTTATCCTGTTTGCTTGGGCTGTTCATGAGCTGCCCATTCAATGGTTCTCAAATTGATTTCTACAAACATAACTTCTTTCATGACCTCCAGTCTTGTGAGTAAAGCCATAGGACAGTAAATTGTCACATCAACTTGAAATCTAGAAACCTCAATCTTGAGAACCCCAAATTTGTAGGAGCATGAGGTCTGAAGACCTCAAGTTTGACCTTGTCACATGAGAATTTATCCTGGAGGGAAATCCCAGACTCAGAGTTTCAGACTAACAATAAACCTTAAAGTACTTTAGTTGGAGCTAGAAGACTCAATCAAATATTAAGTACCCTTTTTGCCTTAGAAGTTCTCCTATTATATTAAAGTCCTTTCTCAGGTAGCCCAGCCTTTGGCTGGATTGTTCCCTTTTGTACCTATTGTAAGGTATCTGCCTCTTCTTGATAATCCTATCTAGACCTCCTCATTTCTTTGTAGCCATTGTAAAGCCAACCAACTATACTCCTGTCCTCAGTTTCCCAAGAGGTATAGAAATTCCCCAATTTTCATGGTTCCTTGGACCTGTCATCTAGAGTGGTGGCACTCCCAGGGATCAGTAGCCAAAGTAGCCAGAGCCTTCTGCCTCTGCATGACTTTTGAGCTTGTGACTCTGTATGGAGGCCTAAGGATTGTACTGTATCTCTCTCCTAATTAAAGACTTGTCTTTTTCTGACTATTTAGTAGTTCTGTATTTTTTCCATTTTAACAAAGCTACAGTAATTTTGATTGGTTTATTGTTCCCTGAATGAGAAGAGGAAAAAATCAGAAATTGGAAAGATGTATAGGGATATAATGTAAGTGAAAATTTATTTTTTTAAATTATGTCTAATCCAACCATTGAGATATATAAAAGTAAGGAGAGTGCTATCTAATAGTGTCTTAAGGATAAGAAAAGTAGTTTGGGGATTAGATGTTGGCTAAATAGAGGGGGCTAAAGTAAAGATTATATGCAAGCCAATCTACCCTAGGGGCAAGACTCAAAACCAAGAAGATATGACTTATGTAACAGAATATTTGTTAGTTAATTAAGAATTAATTAGGAAATATGATATTGTTGTTGATAGATAGATAAAAAAAGAGTTGAGTGGGTTGGATTTCTTTAAGCCAGAATAGAATCTCAAAGATGACTTTTGGGAAGATAATATTTTCAAGGAGTTTTGGGAAAGACAGTTGGACCAATGGACTCACTCTTTGAATGATCCTGAATAAGGAAGCTTGTTCAAGAAGGCTGCTTTGTGAGTTCAGAGAAATTTCTGGCTAATTTATCTCTTGAAACCATCCTAGCATACCAGAGACCAAGGATTGTATTGGGTACAGTACCTGTGCTGAGCCCAGTAGGTAGCAGAAAAGAGTGAGCTTGTCTGAGTGGAGAAAGTTTGTGAAGATTCTTAAAGCTGCTTTTTTTCATCTGAGCAACAGGAAAAGAAATCTGACTGATTCCTCTCTATTTATAAGGTTATATTTAGTATAAGATAGAAAGATAGATATTTGGGGATTTAGTTAGATAGAGTAGAATAAGAAGGATCACTCTTAGTTTTCATGAAGAAATCCCTCACAGGATAGATTTTGGGGGTTGGTTTAGTTAAGATAATTTTAGAATTAGTGAATTACAATTCTTAAACTTCCTATTTAAATATCTCCAATTTCCTTTTCCTATCACTGTTCTTATAGAAGTAAAAATAATAAATAAGTTTTTTGCCATATTGTTTTCTAATTTTCCCTGTAGTTTTTTTTAAATTTAAACATTTATTAATATTCATTTTTAACATGGTTACATGATTCATGCTCCTGCATTCCCCTTCACCCCCCGCACTCCCTCCACCCATGGCCAATGCACATTTCCACTGGTTTTGTCATGTGTCCTTGATCAAGACCTATTTCCAAATTGTTGGTAGTTGCATTGGTGTGGTAGTTTTGAGTCCACATCCTCAATCATGTCCACCCCAACCCATGCGTTCAAGCAGTTGTTTTTCTTATATGTTTCCTCTCCTGCAGTCCTTCCTCTGAATGTGGGTAGCGTTCTTTACCATGAATCCCTCAAAATTGTCCTGGGTCATTGTATTGCTGCTGGTACAGAAGCCCATTACATTCGATTTTACCATAGTATATCAGTCTCTGTGTACAATGTTCTTCTGGCTCTGCTCCTTTTGCTCTGCATCAGTTCCTAGAGGTCTTTCCAGTTCACCTGGAAGTCCTCCAGTTTATTATTCCTTTTAGCACAATAGTATTCCATCACCAGCATATACCACAGTTTGTTCAGCCATTCCCCAATTGAAGGACATACCCTCCTTTTCCAGTTTTTTGCCACCACAAAAAAGCGCAGCTAGAAATATTTATAAAAGATTTATCTCTAGTCAAATCTTTTCAACTTCTGGTCCACCAAACTATTAATAGCCTAATAATAGGTTATTATATCTTTAATCTACAGCCGAACAAACTCCCAACATAACACTAACACATGTTTTTTCCCCCTTATTATACAATCTTGGATGAAGTCTGTTAGTACCAATTCTCTGGTATAATTCTTCAGCTGCAAAGTATTGTAGCCTTCCTATTCCCACCCTGTCCCTTTTTTGCTCTCTTTTTTGTTTATCCATTACTTTAATTCTTCTAACTGGTTTTCCTTACCTAATAGCCATAAAGTATTACTAGGACCATATAATTATTTTTGTAATGATTAAAATGCTTTCATAAGTACCAAATGAATTCTAATAATTAAAAAAAAAAACACTCCCTCTTTAAATGTCTTTAATTCTTCAATGTACTTAATTGGTTTCAACTCCCCTTTGTAATTTTACTATGATTTCTATCTAAATAAAAACATTTTAATTGTTTCCCAAATCCAAATTCAAATGATTACTTATTTATTGATATATTTGCTAAATCATTTAGTTTTTAAAATAAAGTAATAGAAAAATATTCATTTCAATAGCTATATAAGCAGTATTAAAATGAGTAATCATCTTAGTGTTAAAAAATGTAAAGCAGAAAAATGCATTCAGAATTATTATAAAATATTTTAAGACATCAGTTGCTATAGTATTATAAAGTAAATAAAAATGTTTGCTTCTGGCAATTCAGTTGAAAGATGCTGCTAAACAACAGCATTCATAATTCTCTATCTCTCTCCCCCCCCACACACCCTTCTCACTGTCTCATTCTTCCATTTGGACCTAAATTACATTTGTGTGTTACTGCTAGAATACTTCCCACTGAGCAGCCATATGAAATAATTGCTCAGCATGACATGTAAAGGGTGCATTATCAGACTGTTATTCTGGTTCTTTTAGCAACACAAGTGCACCTGTTACTCAACACAATTAGGACAAGCCATATTGAAGATGATCAAAACAAATAATGAAAAATGATATTGCTTGATTTGGAAAATAAGGCATAATGCCTTAGTCAGTCATTGCCAGAGCTTTGATAGTGATTCTGGGTGACATTAGCATATTTAATGAAAATTGATTTTGTTTATGTATAGTGAAAATGGGTATGCCTTCCTAATTGTTGTGCACTGGCTGCTGGTTATTAATTATTATTTTATAATTTGCCCAGGACAATTCTACTCAGAGGTAGCATCTGTTTGGCGCTGAGGTCCTGCTTAGACTTAATTTTCCTGTTGAATAGAAATGGCTACAGAAATTCAACTACACTATTCAAGGTCACAAAAAAGTTATCTGCCTTGATCAGATCAGGAATCCTGCTAAGCTCACATACTTCCCTTAATGCCAGTTTGCTACCAGAGTCAGTTTATACTCATGTTTGATTATCTGTTTCAATGACAAACAAAGGTGTGGAAAAGCATAAAGTAAAAAAAAGCAGAGATACCCATATTAAGAAGTATCTCAAAAAGTATATGCCTAACTTAATATATCATTGTAATACCTTATTTTCTCACTGTCCTCTCTTTCTACTCTATTTCCCTGTAGAAAGCCTGACTCACTTGTATTGAATCCAATTCTCTATCAGGTAGACTTTTATGGTATAGTGGAGAGAACATAACACTGGGAGGAAGGAGGCTTCGGTTTTAGCCTTTCATTAAATTCTTTCTGTAAATTTAGACAAGTTGGATAGCATGTAAATTCATTGAGGACAGAAACAATTTTATTTCTGTCTTTGTATTTCTAGGCAGTAACAGTATTTATTTCTCTCTCTCTCCATCCCTCCCTCTCTCTCTGTCTCTCTTTCTTCCTGTGTGTTGTGTGTATATGCATGCATGCATTTGTTGACTATTCTGAGTGAAGTATTATTAGGGTTTTATTAGTGAGGAAGAAGTCAATGACCCATTCCTCACCCTCAGTTATTCCTGCACTTTGTCAACCAAAATGCTCCAATAAAGTGGGAAGTGATAAAAGCATGATTCTATTTGGAGCAAGAGGCAGGAAGGAGAGAAGCCATCAAGAAAGTAATTATTTATTACTTTTCCCACTTGAGTCATTTTTGAGTCCCCTACTCTGGTTAGTCACTGAAGGAGGTCAAAAACAATGAAGTCTGCTCATAAGAAAATAGTTTTGTCCTCAGATAATGAGATCTTTTCACATAAAATATTTATCATGTAGGTTGTGAATAGGAGATAAAAGACTGGCTCATTTATGGACAAAATTTTGCAAAATACGCGCATTAGCCCATTTAACTCTTGCAGTACCCTTATGGGACATATATTAAGTAGAGTTTAATTCCTCTTGCCAAATTGTAGATGCATTATTTGACAGAAAAATAATATTCAAATTGTAGTCTTTCCCCCCTATAATAATGATGTGTGTGTGTGTGTGTGTGTGTGTGTGTGTGTGTGTGTGTGTGTGTGAACTATTTGTGGGGGCTGCATAAGGAAATTGTTATCAAAGCTTTGTTGCCAATGGAAGACGAGTCCTATTAGAGGACAGGGTAGGGATCCTCAAAGTTGGGTTATATGTAGATGTTTGGATGTGGCTGCTGGACTGTTTCTTTTTTTATTTTATTTTTATTTTGCTTTTATTTTTTTTTAATCTTTAACTTCTGTGTATTGGCTCCTAGGT
>NC_058130.1:458336167-458462131 GCF_016433145.1 Gracilinanus agilis | reverse complement strand
AAGGAAGGAAGGAAGGAAGGAAGGAAGGAAGGAAAGAAGAAAAAAGGAAGAGGGGACAAAGAAAAAAGATCCATTAGAGTTTATATTATATGAAGTTTGACTTTTTTTTTAAACCCTTATATTCCATCTTGGAATCAGTACTATATATTTGTTCCAAGGCAGAAGAGTGCTAAGGGCTAGGTAATGGGTGTTTAGCAACTTGCCCAGGGTCACATAGCTGGGAAGTGTCTGAAACTAGATTTGAACCTAGGACCTCCCATCTCTATGTCTGACTTTCTATCCAGTGAGTTACCTGCCCCCTAAAGTTTGCCTTTTCATTTCACAATGACTAAACCTTTAAAGAGAGATTTAGGAATGCTAGGGGTTTTACTTTTTTAATTGTTTCCATAGGAAGCAATGAGGAAAATGATTGTGGTTGCTTGGCTAAGAGTTTCCCATGCCATTGTAAAACTGAAGACAAAGAAAGATTAATCCTATCCCCTTTGGAGTAGACTCTAGAAAGTGTCTAATAGCAATTGAACTTATGAATCTGAGTAGTCTCAGTGCACAACTTCTCTTTGATTCCCTCTTATATATATATATATATATATACATATATACATATATATGTATAATGATGATATTAAAATAGAAATGTAGACTGAATAATTCTTTTCTCCCTTTTATTTATGAGTGGGAAAGAATATTTAAAATCCAGACTTTTCTTGAAAATGGAAAAATTATAGTCATTGAACCCATGGTTTAGTTGTTGGAGATGAGCCCAAAGGCCAAGAAGAATTAGATGCAAGTAAACAGAGAAAGTGGTAAATATGGGTGAGGTTTAGAGAAAAAGATGAAACTATGGTGCTCACTGGGGTATAGGGATACTTGGGGAGTAGAGAAGAAAAAGAACAGCAGCAGGACCCCATTCGCACTACCACCTTAAGGAAGCCAAAGGCATTTGAGATGTAGGATAACAAGCAGTAGCTACAGGCAATATCCCTGACTCCTACTGCCATAGCATCCCTCTGATTTCGAGACAGCCTGCAGGCCATAGATAAAAGCAGAAAGAAGCAAACCTTTCAGGCTAGAATATCAGGCTGGCTCATTATGCCGCTGCTTGCAGAGCTGGTCGTCCATGAAAGAAGGAAAGAAAGCCAGGTGAGACGCTTTCATGTGGAACAGTGCAGCTGCAAGGGTCTGCTATTCCTGGGTGGCTTTTCTAATTCATCTCTCTGTTCCCAAGTTGTGTGTGTATCAGGATAGGGCTCATAAACTACTTTGTGCTACAAGTTGCTCATGTCTTGTTCATAGAGAACTCTGAAGGTTTGGAGTGATGATAACTGTATCATAAGGTCAGAAACAGCTGGCTACTTGGTAGCATCTTCTGAATTCTTTCCCTACCTTTTTTAGGCTTGGGGATGTGAGATGCTTTGGAACCTTTGTAGTCAGAGGTCAAAGGAACATGGTGTTTTAGAATAACAGGGGAAAGACAGAAATTTCTACAAAGAACAGGCAAACAAATGAAGGGTTTAGATATAGAGAGTTCAAGGTAAGGTGTTCCAAAGCCCATTTACTTGTGATATTAACTACAAATTTTATTTTGAATTTAGCCCCTGAAACGAAGGGTAACAAATATACCCAAGGGAAGAGATGAAGATGGATTTTTGATGTTCCTTTTCTTATTTTTGTTGCTGTTATTTATTCCTTACATTATATTCTGCAATTCTTACTTTTTGTCTCAAACTCTAGTTATAATATCAAGCTTCAGAAGACAATATTTTCTATAAATAAAAAATCAATCTGGAGACTCATTACTAGATTTATTAACATTTAATTTGTAAAGAGAGAGAAAGCTAGAAAAAAAGGGTTTTCATCCTTTCTAATTTAAGGTAAAAGTCCAGTCCCCCACTGTAGCCAGCACTCAGAGCCATGCTTGCCAGAGATGGGCAGATAAGATGAGTGCTCAAAGAGAGCAAGCCCCAAAACCAAGTTAGTTCAAGTCCCAAAGCAAAAGCCAGCTCCTCTGTTTCCCAAGCTGGCTTTTCAACCTCAGCTCCTTCTTCTCAGCCTGGGATTTTTCCTTGGCCAATGCCTTTCTCATGTCATACCATCTGCCTCCATGAGAAAGTTACTCAGGGATGCTTGCTGGGAAGGCATCAGGGATACAGGAGTAGGGCCTTCAGAGACATGACTCTGTGACCCACTATATTGAGCATTTCTGAGATGGACTGAGTTAGAGGTCCTCTAAATATTTACATCATACACATTGAATACAGGAATGGGAGGCAATGGCAAAGCTCTCCCTGTTAATAAAAGGAAAATTAGGAACACCCTACAAATTCTGAGGATTTCAGCCCCTCCATTCCAGTTGGGCCTATGGAATCAATAGTAGTATCTGTTAAAATCAGTATTAGAGATTCATTAAAGCAGCTTTGGAAATAGTATGTTAAATGTGAAATGCCTATGTTTTAAAAGCTATGTATAAAGGGGACTTAAAATTTCATATATGGTCCTCTTTGTTCTGTACTTTGAATGTGGAAATGTTCATATTTGTTAATGTGTATCAAATTCATAGTAATAAAAAGAGGAAAAAAGAGATACTAGGAAACAACAGGATTGGGGGCATTAGCACTAACCACATCCTACCACCAATACTTAGCAGTTGGGATTGAAACAAGAAGCAAAGGGAAAGAAAGCTATATGTTGTTGCCTGCTATATATATTTTTATTATTGGAATTCTGTAGATAATTTGGTAAAAATGAGGCATCTATGGAGCACAGTCTGAGAAATATTTCATTATATAATTCTCTCTCCATCACATACTCAAAGAAGAGTGTATACGATAGATGTTTTGATTTGGAGATAAATCCATAATGAAATATCTTATTTTTGTGGAAGGTTTCTCTTTTGCTGAGTCTTAATAAAAGATCAGGATTCTAAGAGGCAAAGGGGAGAGTGAGCTCCTGGTATGGAGGATTCTCTGTGCAAAGGCACTAAGAAGATACATGGAATGTCACATAAGGGAAGAAAATGCATGCCAGTATGGTTAAAATAAAGACAGGGATATGGACTATGAAAAAGTAGCCAAAAGTAGCCTGGATTCATACTGTGAGAAGCTTTAAATTCCAAAGAGGGGGGAAAACCCATATCTGCATATGTATATATGGTGTATAGGTATGTATGTATGTATGTATGTATGTATGTATGTATGTATGTTTTTAACCTAGAGTCAAGAAAGAGGATTGGACACATAAACTAAGAAGAAGGCACAGGAAGTGACAAAAGAAATGGCCTGGATAAATTAAGAGAACTGATGTGGCTAGGTATTCTGCCTTTTTTTTCTTGTTCCTCACTTGGACCTGGAGGAGCACTGGACCTGAGACCCTGAGCCCTTTTTGAAATTGTTCTTAAATCTTTCCCTACATGTGGTGAGTAAAGATGGCTGACTACCTTAGCCTCTGGAGGGGCCCTTGATTAGGATAAGTCTTCATGAATAAACCCCTTATTCATTGACTTTTAGGCTCTCAAGCTGGGTCTCTGGAGCCCTGCCTGAGTAAAGCCCAGACTAGAATACAAATCAAGTTTGTTAAGTTAGATCTCTTACTCTATCCTCTTCTCATCCCCCTACTTCCACTCACTCCTATATTTTGTAAATAAATTACTAAAATCATCTTGGAAATTGGAATTTATTCAGTTCCTTGGCAACCACACCTTTAAATATTAATATATCCAATCAAAACACCCCTTTTCCCTCTTACAACATTAATCTTCTAAATTGCTCTCCTGCCTTAAGTCTTTTTTTCAATACAATCTTTCCTGCAAACAACTGTCGAAATCAATAATGATCTGACCATTTCACTTTCTTATCCATGAACTCATGTATCCCTGTCACCTACAGAATCCCATATAAACTCTTTCTGTGACTGGTAATGTTCTTTCCAACCTAAATTCAACCTTCCTTTTCTATCTTATTACTCATTACTGGCCATCACTAACTCAGTTTAATCAAACATTCCGTCATTCTATTCATAAAATAATGCACTATTTCTCTTTTCTCAGTCTTTGCATTGTCTGATATATTTGGAATGCACTTTGTCACCACCTCTTAGAATCATTAGTTTCCTTAACAACTCAGGTCAAGCTACATCTTCTACATGAAATCATACCAGATCCCATCTCCCACAGCTAATGCTTTTATGACATCTCACTATAAAATAAATATAAAGTATATCCTCAACATATTCTCAATCAATCATTTTACTCCATATCCTCCTTAATGCAGAACAAATAAAAATTAGGATCAAGTATGAAATGAAAGGGATAAATTAGATGGTTTCTAAAGTCCTTTCTTGTATTAAATCCTACTCATATTATTTAAGTATGTATTTCCTTCCTTTTAAAGATGGTCATGATGTGAACTTAAGGAGAATAATTCTTATCCTGGAACAAATGTACTGGAGAGTATATATGAGAGGAGAAATATCACTACTGAAAAAAATGGTGCTATGTAATTGGATGTCTAAGAAGCACTTCAGTAATAATTCTTTAAAGCACAGTATACAGAAATGAAATAATACCTGTGGTGTGGGAAAATAGGACTTCATGCATATAAAAAGGACATCTTTGACCTTTTCCCAGAATGAGTTACTCCATAAAGGAAACAGAGAACTACTAAATAAACATACAAAGAGCACTAAAGAATCAATACTTTTCAAGATGTCACATTTAGGCTTGACTTTCATTTCATTAAAAATGTAATTGGCAACACACTGTGCAGTTACAAAGCTCATCAGCATTTCCTGTTCATTCCATGAAAGAATCAGATGTTCAAAGAGAAGGAAATTATTGAAGATCATGTTTACACTCTGCTCCCTTATTATGGGAAATGATTATTTGACAAACAAAAGAACTGTGGCTATGAAGAACGTAAGCATTTGTTGACAGATTTAGAAGAGCTTGATTGCACACTATTCCTGTTGGTAGACCAGAAACAGCTGGTTCATCGGGACTCCTAAAAATCAGGCTTCTAAATCAGTCCTGCCAACTGACTAAGTGGTCCATGTGAAGGAACAGCAGAAATGCAACTGAATAATTCACGTTCAGCAAAACAGATGTCTCAGAGCACTATACACAGAATTATGGACTGTAGATTCATCTGGTGGGGATATTGAGGGTTAGGATGAGTCCACTGTTGCCATCTCTGCAGGATAAGAGTATATGCATTAACATATTTCCTTACTCTGGCTTCAGGATAAGGGAATTGGGTGTGTAGAACACCAGAACTATATTTTTCTCTTAGAGAGAATATCTATTCCCTAGAAAGCCTCTTTTTTTTGAAGGGGGTGGTGTGGAATTAAGGTGGAGGACCACAGAGTTCCTGTGAATGGATAACAAGTTTAGTCACTTTTAAACTTTTTTTGTCTTAATGGAAAAATTTCACCTGTCCTTTTCTGAGAAGCACATTACAGGAATATCACCATTATCGTGCTCTCAGAATATTTACAATTTTGAAAATTCAGGACCTCTCATGTCATTGATTTAGGAAATGCCCTCTACATATAAAGATCAGCAACTATCCTACAACTGGCAGTCTTGGAGAGTTGCCTTGTGCACTAAAATTTTAAAAGATTCACTTACATTCACACAGCCATAATTTTTCAGAGATGAGACTTCAGATCAGATGTTCTTGAGTAGATCTAACTCCTCATTCACAATAATATACTACCTTTGATCTAATTTGCACTATACTTGTCTATTATCTCCTCCAAAAGAATATAAGAATTTTGAAGGGAAATGCTGGGCAATATTGTGCCTTTTAAATTGCCTTTCATTAAGTAGTGTGTTGTTTGTAATTTTGGGGGTTCCATTGAGAGTTATTTGGGGCTCATTTGAGTTTTAAATATTTAGATATATGACAAACTTCCTGTGGATGTTTAGGTTATTTGGAAACTACATTTCCCATGATTCTTCTTGTAATGGAGGTAGACAGGAAGTGTGATTACGTAAGAGAATGATATAAGACTCATGAGGTCATTGGAGGCGGTCTCTTTTAGTACCTATGCTTTTTGGTACCTGTGCATTCTCTTTGGTACAGAAGGAGCCAGGCGCATGGTCTATGGGGAGAAGGTATGGCTATGGTGGGGACTTTGAAATAGATCTTAGCAGGTGCATGGTCATTTTATGTTGTACCAAATGGCCTTAATTAAAATATTACTTCTTTCAATATCAGTCTATATTTATTATAATTACAACAGTAGGAATTTAAAAAATATTTCTCAAGTACAAATGGTTTTAGTAACTTCGATTATTCGAGAAGGAGCCAGTTAACTACTTTTATTTTAAACTTTTCATACATTAAGTCATGATACTGGCTCCACCTCTTATTTTAACTCTAAGGTCAGAGACATCAAGCCTAGTATCAGTGTCTACAGTCCAATTTTTTTGGCATAATGGATTGAACCAAATGATTCAACTCTTCAAGCCAGGGTCTAGTTTGAATATTGTCACTTCATTCATATCTCCTACCTTAAAGAAACAGAACAAATACAAGCCTGAGGGAGAATGACTTCTGGGTATCCAAGAGAGCAGAGAGTAAGGAGTGCTTGATTCTTATCTACTTTTATACAAATGTATAGTATACCAGCAGTTCCCCACAATAATTAGCTTGTCTGTGGTCTTAAATAGGCAGTTGTAGTCCAGTGGTTAAGAGCTCGGCCTAGAGCCAAGAAGAACTGAGTCCAAATTCAGTCTTAGAATCTTTCTTATTGTGTGACTGAGTAAATCCCTTAACCTCTATATGCCTATAAGGCCGCTATTTGGCTCAGTGAAATAGAGCACAAGGTCCTAGAGTCAAGAGTATCTGAATTCAAATCCAGTCTCAAGACACTTTCTAGCTTTGTGACACTGTACAAGCCAACATGCCTGGAAAAAGGATCCACTAGAAAGTGAAATTACAAACCACTCTAGTGTCCTTGCCAGTAGAAGTCCATGCATAGCTATAGCCCATAAGGGTCATGAAGAGTTGGATATGACTAAACCATTTCAACAGCAACAAAATTAAGTGCACAGGTTGTCCCTCAAAATAATTTATCTATTTTCCTGTGGAGAAGTGTGTTATTTGTCTTTTGTATTTTTTATTTAATATGTTCTTTTTTTGGACTGATTTCCTTTGAAAGCCTCTAATATCTGATAGGTTCTCAATTTTAAATATCCATATAGAACATATAATGATAATAGAATCCAAGACCTATTTCCTTTCTAATTGAACAATGTTATGATGATATTAACAGATACTTTGGAGAAGCAGATAAATGCTTTCAGGGCCAAATAGAGCTTAAGTCCAAGAGCCAGAGATTGACGGGCTACAGTGAGAAAAAGGAGGGGGTAAAACACTCCTGGTTCTCAAACCCCTCCCCCTCTAACTGTTTCTGCTTCAGTTGGTAATGAAGACAGGAATAGGATTCTTCTGGTAAGTTTCTCTTATGGTTGAAAACCCAATAATGTTCCTTTTCATTAATTATATTCCTCTCAGGTCAGTTAGAGGAAATATAACAGTTAGTTATCTAACTGTTGAGGACAGAGGAGATCTTAAACTGGCAGCCAACAGAATTCAAAATAAATATACAGACTGAATTGTAAGTATCTTCAAATAATTATCAGGCACAGATTTGAAGGTAAAAACTTATATTAGGAATTAACAAGGAGAATTAGAGAAACCAATGAAGGGTTTAGGATAAAGGAAAGGTGACCCTAAACTGTTAAATTGATGACCCTTCCCCCTCCTCACTGGAGGAGAGGAAGCATTTAACTAAAACTGGCTCTCTTGCTATTGATAAATATTTTACTCTCTAATCGCTAAGTAATTATACAATTATATTAATGAAGAATAGTAATGACAAATAGGCTAACCCTATGAGTAGAAATCACTAGCTTATACTACAATGGTTTCTCAGGAGAAACCCCAAGTCAGGAGAGACAAGCAGAGTGTCTGCTCACACCAATCTCACCAATTAACTGTCTCCAACCCTTCTCAACTGCCCCTCACCCAAAGTTCTCCAGGGGGGTCCCCTGGAATTCTGGGTGAGGCTCTCCCTGTACCTTTGCAGGGATTCCATACTTTGCATCTGCACACAACAACAACAAACAAGAGAAAGTTGAAATGTGATAAACTAAACTATATGATAAACTGTACTGCTTAGCATGTCAGTCAGAAGCATATAAATAAATATCAAAACAAAGTCACAATAACATACTGTGTGTCTATTTTACATTATACTTATCTATTATCTCCTCCAAAAGAATATAAACCTTTTAAAAGTAAATGCTGGATGACATTTGGCCCTTATTTATATAAATATTATTATTCATTCACTTTAAAATTAATAATAATGAATAATAAAAGTTAAGATGTTCATCCATCAGAAATATAAGATTTACAACCAAGGGCTGAGGGGTAAGAGGATTGATGAGTCATAAACTGCACCATCTTTTCCTTGGAAAGAAAAGATATGCCTTTTTTGGGGATGCTGAGCCTGATCCTTTAAAAAGAATCTGGGTAATATTTGTCTCAGCATTGCTAGGCTGATAGAAAGCTATTTTTTGCAATAGGCTGATAAAGCTCAATATCCTGAAGGATTTTCATGGCAGAATGCTATTAATTAGAGAAATGATTAAAGGGACCAAAAATATAAGATTGTAAAACAACCTAACCCAAAAAACTGTATTATAATATCGTCTTCAAAATCTTTATGATATTATCATCTTTAGATTCAATTTTGTGACATGTAACATCTTTTCTGAAGGTAATATTCCTTAAAAATTGAAGCATTGGTAAGTGTTTAATCTTACTAACTTTATAACTCCCACTGCAAAACTACTTTTGGAAGTTTCCAGTTTCCTTATGTCACTAAAAAAACCCAATAGATTATATATTATAAAATATCATTAGAATACATAGACTTTTATAAAATATTTTTTTATTTTTAGAAAAATTTTCCATGGTTACATAAGTCATGTTTTTACTTTTCCCTTCGCCCCCTCAACCCCCCCGCCCCCATCCACTGTAGCTAATTCACATTTCCACTGGTTTTAATATGTGTGGTCAGTCAAGACTTACAATACATAGACTTTTAAATAAAGAAATTATAGAAAATAATGTCTTGAGAATGGAATATACCAGAATGCTTTTTCCCACTATGGCATTAACATTTGCTAAATGTACTAAGGTGAAAGTCCTGATTATTCCAAAGGTTTCTGATGCCATAGATTTAGCTTAAGTCTGCTTGGATCTCTATAGCATGTATAATTAAAAGAACGAAATCTCCAAAATACCATTATCCTCTATGGTAACCTTTACTAACTGCAAAAATTTTTGAAGAGGCTCTGTTATCTTTCCAAAAATATTCTCCCTCTATCAACAAAAAAAATGGATGTTTAAGTCAAATATTGATATTTAAGGCAGGATTAAGAAGTAAAACACTAATTTAATGGGCAATTTTTCATCAATTGTCAGTCACTCCTCCACTATACCAAATTTTTTACAGTCACAATCATAATTTAAATTAATAAATTGTCTAAATTATTATAGCCTGAAATAGTATCTACTTTAGATTTGTTATATTTACATTTTTTTCAGTGTGAATAGAAAAATGATCCATAGCATAAAAGAAAATCCTAATGTTAGAAGAAAATGAATGAAGAGATATTTATAATACAAAAATGTCCTTATGGAGAAACCAAATGACCATGAGGACAAATCCAAAATTCAGACACTAACTTCAAACAACCGGTAATATTGAGCAATCCTTGTGTCAAAGTTTCCTTCTTGATTTCAAGAGTAACACTTAGGTTTCAGTTACTTACATATCTCTTTGATCTCATCCAGATAGAACCCAGAAATATAAAAATATTGCATTTCGCTAAGGGTAACTATGAGTACTTTTTATGAGGGCTCATGTACATAACAGAATTTTTCTATGTTCAAAACTAGAAAATTCCTTTTAGGTTGTTATGCTCAAAGAACCGATTGTGATAATCATAGGGAATCAAGCAATTATCCTCACTTGTCTCTTAAGTTATCCTATAGTCTCTGGACCCATACACTTTCCATGGCTTACAGTATTACCTTGGATGTAACATTTAGAAAAAGAGTAGGACAGATTTCATTCTTTTATATTTTGTTGTTGTGCACTTTAGTGATCTTTCTTTAGCTATTTCCTTTATTTGGGGGTCCCACCACTCTATAGCTCTTGTTCTACAATCCTGGCAAAGTTTCTGGATCTTTCTCATGTCTCCTACTGTCCACATCTCTTCTGCTCTCATTGTCCCACACTGTTGTTTTGTCATCCAACAACCATGTCAATTCTTGAGCAGTTTGACAGTATTAATCTAGAATTTCAGCAGTTAAGAGTTCTTTATCACTTTATGACAATCACATTATTTTAGTGTATTTAAACCTTATGCCCATCCTATTTCATGGCCAAATTTCAATCCAAGCTAAGATAATTTCTACTTCCAAAAGAAATTCATGAGATCAATACCTTTCTTGTTTCAGCAGTTTATGCAGTTTGAGCTTCTAAAGCTTTAAGTGTGGTTAAACCTCTCAACTGTATATATTGGGAAATATACAGCACATAGTCTCCTGAGATTTCACAAGATCAATCTGTGTGCTAGGTCTCAGTACTACAATGTCTACGTTTTGAGGAAAAATGATTAATTTTATAGTAATGGTAATGAAACAATTTTATAGATAACTATCTTATGCAGGCATATACAAGCTCATTCTTCTTTTAAAAAAAGTAATAACAAAGGGGGCAGCTGGGTAGCCTAGTGAATTGAGAGCCAGGCCTAGAGATGGGAGGTCCTAGGTTCAAATCTGGTCTCATATTCTTCCCAGATGTGTGATCCTGGGCAGGTCACTTAACCCCCATTGCTTAGCCATTATCACTCTTTTGCCTTGGAACTGATACACAGTATTGATTCCAAGACAGAAGGGAAGGGTTTAAAAAAAAGTAATGATGAAGTTACATCTCTAATTTCATAAAATGTTTTGGGAATAAATTTTAAAATGTATTTTTAGCTACAGTGCAAAATGCAGATATGTACTTTTTAGTGTTCATTATATGAACAATCCAAGAACAATAAAGCAGATTTATCATATACTTATAATCATTTTATTCCAAGATATTGTGATGCCATAGTACACCTCTCTTCTTACTTGCACTACTCTCTTAATCTCTGTTTCTCTATCCCATACCATTTGTTTGTCTTCCAGAAAATACTGACTTCTCATGATGTTATTACTAAAATTTTCTAGAGACAATATTTTAATTGATATGTATTTTTAAATAATTTTTAAAAGTGGATCAGAGAAAGAAAAAGCACAAGCACATATGTCTACCTGTTACCTTGGAAATCTTTCTCCTCTAGCAAGCTGCTGTGTGTCCTGGCACTCTTCAAACTACCTTCCCCAAGTCAGCTGAGTGGCCACACTATGGATGCATCAGTGCTCATCTAGCCACTTTCTCTCACCATGATTCCAAGGCAAAAGTGACCTAAATCCTTTCCTTAGTCCCATTTTAAGATACTTGTGAGGATACTTTTCAGAATGCCTCTGATTTTGCAGACTACCACCTAAGTTCAGATTAGAGGCTTGTCTTCCAGATGGCAGGAATCTCATGAGACAAGAGACAAGCATTTTCTGAGCACCAGGGAGATACTAGATCACTGGTGTCCTCCAAAAATGTACACATTACCTCCCTATATTATGTAGTGTGTTGACAGATAAATCCCCAGAACTTATCTTTAATTCAGTCAAAAGGAGGAACTGAATTACAACCTAACTAAATGAGAGAATGGGATATTTTAAAACCAATATGAATTTTCCCCTTTTAAAATTTTAAGTCAGTTAAATTCTCATATTCCCAATCTGATTCCCTGGGAGATATGTTAGTTTCCCCACTGAGTCATTCCATATATGATACTTATATATTTCAGCATTTTCTTACCAGGATACATAAAGGCAGGAAGATATGTATTTCATGAAAGTTATAACTACATTTGGATGATTTTTAATATATTAAACATGATTGACAGGCACATTGCCAAAGAGCCACTGAAGGCATTACCCTTTTTCTGGCACAAAGCTTTTGCAATCAAAATAAAATATCAACACATGAGAAGGAAAATAGTGGGTGGAGGACCCAAACCACACAGTTCAGTTCATTTATCCAAAATATCACTCAGACACTGATTTCCAAAGACATCTTTTATTACTGTTATCTTTCTAGTCTATCTAGAATCATGATGGTCCTTATAGCATTTTCTCTGGGTGATCTGCTTTCCTGGTCTTGGTTATTGGTGATATCATTCCCTAAAATTGCTTTAAAAAATCTTAGTCTATAGATCTTTAGTATAGCTTCACAATCCCCACTCTGGAGAATGAGATACTGCCAAGGATCTAACCCTATATACAAGCACCTACATAAATTGGTGGTAACACAAAAGAATGTTCCAACATGGTAAAAATTATTTTACAGTAATAGTAGGCTTGGTATAGGATATATGGCTAGGACAATCATTTAAAATACATTAAATAAGTAACTCAAATTATATATTAATCTCCTTTCCCAGAAATAAGAGAAAAATTCATAAATTATCTATGGTCCAGTGCAGTTAGCTCATATCCAATAAGCATGTAGGTCAGGTGAAACAATATTGCAATTATTCACTATCTTCCAAGACTAAAGAAATTTGTTATACCATAGAAAAAAGAGGGATAGAAGTATAACAAAAAGGAAGATGTGATCTCCTATTTTTATTCCTATCCTATACAAGAGCCATAGGGATAGCAAACTAGAGTCAGAGGGAAATGATAATATTCTCCATAAAAAGGAAATGTCTTTAAAGGTGTGAAGATAGTATTAGCTCTCCCCTTTTCTATTTTTAGCTAAACAAATCAAGAATTCAAAGCAACCCTATTTAGCACTAAGAGAATTCATGAGTCACTTAGGAGAGTAAGCTCACACCTTCAAAGGCTACTGCCACCCTCCCTTGAGCAGTGCTAGTCAAATTGAAAGACTGCATTTGATTCCTGGAAAATGGGAAAGGGACAGGAAGGGACTGGAAAAGGGACTATAAAAAGTCCTTAACTTCCTGTTCAAAGGACTTCTCCTTGGGGACTTCTCCTTTGAACTTATTCTCCTTTGGAGTTAGTCTTTGGACACTCTGTGTTAGTGAGCTGGACAGAAGAAGAAGAATCTTTCCCTGGATCCCGCCTCAAGTTGCTGGGTGAGTAGCTGGCCTTCCTTTCCTGGCTTCTGGAGAGATTGCTTCTGGAGATTCCTGCCTTGGTTTTGGAGGAGGCTGCATTGGTGGAACTCTAGTTGAAGATACCACCAGACTTCTGGCTGAGGATTACTGGGAAATATATGTGGGGACAAGGGATGTGGGGAAGCCCCTGCAGGGCTGAGCCTCACTTCACCAGAGAAGGGCTGGTAGGCTTGCTAAAATCTGTCTCCTTAGCTACATTTTTCAACTTTCACTCTTTCTGCCTCTTTCTAAATAAAACTGCTAAAAGTCATTTTGACTTAAGCTCTAATATTTTTAAATCAGTGACCACAATATTGTTTAAAATTCTCATATTTAATCAAAATACTAAATTTTTAATTCTTATAAAGGCTAAGTCAGAAGAGTCATACCTCAGAATTTTTGCTGAACAATTGCTTTTCCTACCTTCCCCAGAGATCACTTTTACCACCTTGTCACTAACATATATCACCCCCATAGTGGCTATTGAAATTTGTGATTATTGGCTTAGCACAGATAAGTGGCTTATTAGCACTATCTTTGTAGTTTATCTAGAATCAGACTCAAACATCAGTTATAATCCCATAAGATTTATTCATTAGTGATAGGTTTCAATAGTCTACACTTTGGGGTGTGTGATGTTGTCAGGTCTGTTGAGTATGGTAAACTAATCCTCCTATGGCCAATATCAAGTATGATTTCAAAAATTCAAATTAAAAATCATACTTAAGGGGGGCAGCTGGGTAGCTCAGTGGATTGAGAGCCAGGCCTAGAGACAGGAGGTCCTAGGTTCAAATCCGGCCTCAGACACTTCCCAGCTGTGTGACCCTGGGCAAGTCACTTGACCCCCATTGTCTACCCTTACCTATCTTCCACCTATAAGTCAATACACAGAAATTAGGGGTTTAAAATTAAAAAAAAATCATACTTAAAATTAAAACAAAATAGAAAGGAAAAAAAGATATTGCCCAAACATCATTTAACAATGTTAACACTTAAGCATATATATTTTAAAGAAATAGACTGATTGCTTGAAAATTAAATGAAATATATGTCTAAAATGGATATGTTTTCCCTTGTTTTAAAAGTTTGGCACATGCTTTAATATAACAACCAAGGTAAAGCCTGAAGATAATAATTTCTAGAATTAAAAAAGATACTTGGCCATAGTTGCTAACAAGCCTGTGCCTTGCAGCCATTAGAGTTTCCACCATTCACCAAATAATATTGTATGGATCTTAACTGCAATTGGTTAATGGTCATTCATAACTCATTGAAGCTCATAGACATTTGTAACACTTTCCTTTGACGTACTTATGTAAGAACAAGTAGATTGACTAATAAGAGCACAGGTACCCCCCAGAAGCCAATGTAAGATTTAAATCAATATCAATAAGTCCAAGTATTAATTTTATAAAGTTAATTAATAATCACTTGAAGTATAAGAATCTAATTATCTACAAAAACAAGACCACATGAGTAAGTTCTCCTGCCTGGCTCAAAGCCAGCTTCCATAGTCTCAATCAGGGGAAGAAAGAGAGAGTGGGCTCAGCTACGTAAAAAATATCCTTCCTAACTTAGCATACAACATAAGAAGGAACAAGGGAAGTGGGTATTTAGAGTCTTGGGGAGCAAAATCTAATTATACACCACCATAAACATATCAAAAGCTAGTTGGTTTTGTATGATTGACTTTGCCAGGGAGTATTGTGAGGAGGGTTACTTAGTTATTATTTAGGAGACCTAACAGGAAGGGCTGGAGAATTCCAAATGGAATGGAGAAGCAGGAAGTGGCTTGCTTTCTGAAATAGACTCCATGGTGTTTGGGACAAGCTGTAATTGACCCTGGGAGACCTCAGAGCTAGTGGAGTTGTACCCTGATTCCCTGGGATCTTGGAGAGTGGAGAAGGCTGAAAAGGCAGAAGACTTCAATCCTGCAAGTCAACACTGAGTAGGGAAGTGGCCTGTGATCTGATGGACAGCTTGCAGACTTCACTCCCTACCTGGCTACTTTGGATCATCAGTTCTGGAGGAGTTGGCTCTTGGCATCCTGAAACATCCCTGGAATAGTTGTGAGACCCCAAAAATCAAGCTCTCTTCCTGAGGTCCTTAGCCAAGCTGTCAAATCCTGGCAGAAGCCAGGTTGGGTAAGGAACTTACCCCTTTTGCTTCCAGTCCTGGGTTGTTAGTCATAGTTTTACCTACCCCCCTTTCCAATTCCCTCATATTATAATTAAACTGACTCCCTGTGTGTTTTTAGTAATTTAAAGTTCTCATTGTGTGTATGTAATAATCGGAATTTATTCCAGGCTGGGTGGGGCAGAGTGACAGTTAGTCAGGCTTAACTGCCATTTCAGTCAATGGTCATTCCCTTATAGTTAAACCTGGTTCTCTGGTTTGAAAAGTCTTACCCATTGTCACTTCCTTTCTCCTATCCACCCCACAGAGCCCACAAGTAATATTTAAGTCAACTTCCCTGGTTTTCCCCATAATAGTTTGGCACTCCAAGGTGGCTGTGTAACAGGGGGGACAGGAGATTCTCTCTTGGATATACAGAGCTAGACTGGAAGTCAGGGGATTCTGAATATTCCATGGAGGGGTACAGCCATTGGCTGAAAGTTCCCAGCCAGTGGTGAGCTACTCAGAACTGCTTACTCCCCACCCCAGGTCATTGATAAAATCTCTGTGTGAAGCCAAAATACTATCAAGGCTAGAATAATCCCGGAGACAGGGTTTCTCCTCATTTTTTTTTTTGCCTTTTGTTATTTGTGTTGTCCTGTTTAATTGTAAATGAATATTGTTATATTTGTGTTAGTTATTGTTATTAGTCATTCATTGTAGTTAATAATACCACTGTAAATTTTCATAACTGGTCAGTTTTGTCAATGTTTGGGACAATGGTATTAGAAGAATATATAGACTATTTGATCTTGGGGTTGTGGCAAAGGATATTATTCATTCCCTACCTGAGGTTTAAAATCATACCCAGGTATTGTAGAGGTATACTAGATTTTGAATTAGCCCAATCTATTCTTAACATTACTATTTTAGATGTTATATCACACACCCCCATTATTATTCTAACTGGCTACATCATGTATAAATTAAGATGGATATTTTTTCCTGTTAATTACTGTTGTAAGATTGTAGTGACCTGGAGTCAGTCTCCTGGGGAAAGGACTTTACTTTAAAAGTTCATGAGATGATTTGAAATATGTTCAGACCCAATTTCTCAACCTTGCCAAAGATGTTCCTAATAGAATCGATTATTGCCATCATCCCAAAAGTGGGCATAGTAGCCCAGAAAATTCTTATCCTACAGAGGAAGTAGCTATCAAATTAGTCCTTGCTCTCTTGCCTTTGTAGACCACCAAATGTCCAGATACCTAACCAAAGGTTTGTCTATCTGGCCAATAAAATGATTATGCACCAACAATGGTGGGGCTATATAAACCAAAACATAAATCCCATATAACCCTTGGGAAAGGGAAGAGTAAGTCGAGGAGTTATAGTCATAGAATTGTTCATGGTCACCAAATCCCATGGGAAATCTGTATTCAACTGTGATGAGGCAGTAACAGTTACAAAGGATATATATTCATATGAACTATCTTGTGTAAGAATAGATAAATATTGTAGTAGGTAATGGAATTGTGAGGTCGCACTTCACATTGTCAGTCATATATCTGCTACCCAAAGGTCCTTTATCTCCCTTAACATACAAGTCAAAGGTGATTAAATGATCTGTCAGTGAGAGTAGAACTCCAATATATCTGAAAGTTACCTTGGAGAACATATTAAAAATCAATTAAGATTTGAGAATCTGTGAATCCCTCAAAGACTAATATTATGACCATGTAGATGGGCTCCACCTGTCACTCTTTCTGTGACATATAACAGAATAAAAAAGAGCAAATGGTTTGTTTGGCAATATATAACTCTCATGAGGTGTAAATTGTGGCAAAAGCTCATTTATGTAGAATGGAATTATTGCCCATTATAAAAACAGAGCTCCAATGGAGCTGATGACAGACTCAGCATTCATAAGGCCCAATGGCCTTGCCTTAGTATAGAGTACAGTCTATTTGACTATGGAACATAATAATGCCATTATCCTTATTCTAGTCATCAGAAGAGGGAATACAAGAAAATGCAATATAGCTTACTGCTGAGAACAAAATAGTACCAAGTAAAGGTAGCATTTTTAGCAGAGTAAACTAAATTAAGCTTATCTTAAAAATATCTAATCACAAAAAGACAAGATTAAAAATAAAAATAAAATCAGAAACAAAGACAAAAAGACAATAATGCAAAATTAAAGCCACAGCTTATAGTTAATCAATGTCAATAGAGGATACCAATTTTAATGAGAGCAATGAATCTGAGAGTCTATATTCTCCCTTTTTTTTTATGGAAGTCAGAGTAATCAACAACATTTGGAAGAGAGTTTCTCAAGCAAATTGATTTCCACTAGTTTGCTGAAATTTCTTTATATACACCTTATTTCTAGGATGTAGATCATAGAATGAGAAGTCCAAGCATCCTGCTCAAGAGTCAAGAAGTTCATGTAATCTGAACTATATTTCTCTATATAAGAAGCAACATAGATGTCACCCATTGTAGTGTTATATATGCAGAGGGGAAAGTTTTGGCCTGAATAGGGGGATGTCCAAAAAGCATTTAAAATGGTAACACATGTCAAGTTGCCCTAGGTCTACTTCAGGTAAAATAGAACTAAGGAGAGAACCTCAGACCACTTCAAGTAAGTCTTAGTGCATAGTTTGCTAATTATGGATTTAAATTCTCTATCGATATATTCAACTTGGTCTGAGGTCTAGGGTTGTAGGGTGTATGGTATTTGGGAGTAATTTCCAAATAGGAATAAATCTGACAAAATAGAATCAGTGAAATGAGTACCCTTATCTGAATCAATGTGTACAAGTGGGCCAAATTGGGGAACAATCCCTCAATATCATTTTAGCAACTTTGGCATGAGTATCAAGGAAGGCTTCTATCCATCTAGTGAGTTGGACTACTAAAACAAGACAAACTTTTTAATGTCCAGCTTTAAACCATACTGATGAAATCAATTTGCAAATCTTCAAAAGGTGTGTAAGTCAGGGGTCACTCACCAGAAGCCTTTAGGTAGAAACCATGCTGATTGTAAGCCTGGCAGGTAGGGTAAAAGGCAAGTGCATAGGAGGATATATTGGTAATACATGAGGTCACCCATCCACAATCCCCTGAATACCAAAGTACCTATTCCTATGAACTGTTAAACCTATTTGATGGTAGAAACTTCTGGGAAGTAGGGGTTTCCTAAAGAAACACAAACTCCATCAAAATGTCTTGCTCTAAACCTCAGCTTCCATTTCCTGTTCATTACAAGAGAGAGAAAATGTAGGTTCATCATTAGATATGAGAGTCAAAGTTAACTCATTTCCTTCTAAGGCTGCAAGCTTAGCTGCAGTTTCTGCCAACTAAATTTGCCTAGAGACAAGCTGAGTCCCTCCTGTATGAGCAGAGCAATGAACAATAGCCAAGGTAGCAGAAAGATGAAGAATAGAGAGATGTTCTTTAATGATCTCTGCATTTTTATTGATCTTGCAGAAGAAATCAGAATATCCCCTCTACATCCAAAGACTCCCAACAGCATGATAGATTCCTGACTATATCTTGAGTCTGTAAATTGTTTTATTTAGCTATTTCCCATGCAGTTCACAATGTCATCAATTTATCACTCTGGGAACTAAAATTTGAAGATAATGAAGCTGCCAGATGGTACAATGGTCCAAAACAACTGCGACACCAGTGTAGCATCCGCTACCCCTCAAAAAAGAATCATCAGTGTAGAGAGTTAAAACAGTTTTCTAAAAGTGAATCAGAGAGAACATCACTGGGCTTTTCAGCAATGTCCACTAAAAATGTACAATTATATAATGGTTCCCCAGAGATCAGAAAATCAGAAAGTAAATTAATGTTGCAGGATTAAGAACTGTACAACATTTTAGGGTAATATTTTCATTCACTAACGAAATTATCTGATACCTAGCAAGTCTTTGGTTTGAATGTCTGTGTTCTCCATCAGAGCAATATTGCCTGAAAGTCACGTGAGAAGAGACTTTTAAAAGAGAACTAAAGAATTTGTCAGATGTTTTTGCCACAAAAAGAGCTATGTTTGCCAAAGCCCAAAAGCAGAGTGGTGCTCAAGCAGCTTTATCTCACTATAAAGAAGAGTAGGTTATTGGAAATGGTGTGAATACCAAGGCTTGAATAAGATCCCAGAAGCCACCCCCTCTCTTAATGTACATTCAATGGTTATGGTCATAAGTGCTTCTGTGTGATGGGCCTGATGAAGATGGCCCAAAATCCTTAGATGGTATATGGATCTAAGCCGAATGAGGAATGAGATGCCTGAATGGCTACCAAGGTGTGCTGGTAACCACCAGGGCTTACAAATGTTTGTCTCAGCTAGGCACCTGACCCAAGCCAAAATGATTGGGTGAGAAGCTGTATATTAATCCACCCAACCTCTCTGGTTACTTGGCTTGGGGCTAGGTTAAAAGATAAGAGTTCCTAGTGAGAATAATTGGTAATAAGGTTGGATAAAGCTGTTGACTGTGATTTAAATAAATATACCCTTTCCCCTTAGATATTAGTCTATTAAGTTGCTCTTTAGAATGATATCAGTCTTCACTTAAATTAGTTCAAGGATTTAATTCTAAGTAAACTCAAGGGGGTAGAATCCAGGATAAGGAAAGTGGTGTTGGGGATTAGTTGGCTAATCAATCACTAATCAAGTTGGCAGTGGGCTGAAGAGGCTCCTCTCTCTCTTAGGCCCTGGTCAGGACCGGCCATGGCCTTGACCAGGTGGAGAGAGTGTTTGTGATATTCTTCTTCATGATAGATGTTAGCTGTATATCTTGGAGCCCTATTCAGCAACAGGTGGATTGGTACTTGAGGCAATAGGATACAGGTGCTAGTGTTGCAGGTCTATCGGCCTACCCAGCCACCACCCAGGACCTTTTTCAAGAATGAGGCCCTGAAAGAGGCAAATTTAAAAATAAGAGTTTTCTTTCTTTCCACTCTGTTTCTTATTTACCTTTTAATGTTTCTCTTGTTTTTGTTGTTGCCTATCAAACTTTCCATTTAGTCCTGGTCTTTTCTGTGCAAATACTTGGAAATCTTTTATCTTGTTGAATGCCCATACTTTCCCCTGGAAGTATATCATCAGTTTTGATTGGTAGGTGATCCTTGGTTGTAGACCCAGTTCTTTTGCTTTTCTGAATATCATATTCCAAGCCTAGAAGTCTCTTAGCGTGGAGGCTGCCATATCCTGTGTGATCCTCACTGGTGCTCCTTGATACCTGAATTGTCTCTATCTTGTAAAATTTTTTTTTGGAAATTTTTCTTTTACTTGGAAACTATTGAATTTGGCTATTATATTCCTGGGGATTGTTTTTTTCATGGTTTAGTGAAAAGGGTGATCTATGAATGCTTTCAATGTCTATTTTGCCCTCTTGTTGAAGAACATCAGAGCAGTTTACTTGGATAATTCCTTGTAATATGGAGTCCAAATTTCTATTAATTTCTGCTTTTTCAGGAAGACCAATGAATCTCAAATTGTCTCTTCTAGACCTGTTTTCTTGATCTCTCATTTTCTCAATGAGATATTTCATGTTTCCTTCTATTTTATCAGTCTTTTGACTTTGCTTTATTTGTTTTTGCTGTCTTGAGAGATCATTGGCTTCTACTTGCCCAATTCTGGGTTTTAGGGAATGGTTTTCTGCTATTATCTTTTGATTTTCCTTTTTGATTTGGTCTATTCTGTTTTTCATGATTTCCTGCTGTTTAATTATCATTTTATTTGATTTTTGAGCATCTTTCTCCAATTGGGAGTTTCTTTCTTTTAACCTGTTAATTTCCTTTTGAGCTATTTCCCACTTTTCATCTTTCTCATGATCTCAGATTTGAACTCTTTGAGAGCTTGTGACCAATTTTCATTTTTTAGGAATGTTTGAATTTAATTACTTGTCTGTTCTCTGCTGTTTGCTCTATTGTTTGGAATTTTTCTGTGTAAAAGTTGTCGAGTGTTAAAGATTTCTTCTTGACCTTTCTCTTTAGAAGTTCTTGTGCATAGCTTACCATTATTATTACGATGTTTTTCTTTCTCAGTCAGAAATCTGGGTGAGGCAGATAGGCTCTCTGCCTATGGAGCTTTGGAGCAGTTTTTGCCTGAGTCACAGCACTGTACTTCCACTCAGCTTTATCCTCATGACCACGGTTGGTCTGTGCTCTATAGGCTCCTAGTGTCTCAAGTCTAGCTGTTTTCAGGGTCAAGCCCCCTGGTGGTCCCCTTGCTTGTTCCTCTGTCTGAGACTTCTTTAACAGAGCACTGTTTCCACAGTCATGCACCCCTCCACACTGGGTCCGCACCCAAATATTGCACCTACACTCAAGGTCTGCTCCTGCGCTCAAGGCCCACTCTTGTTCACAAGGTCCACACCTGACTTCAAGGTCTGTGTTCAAAGTCTGCATTCTTTAGCCCCTTGGGGTCTTAAGTCTTGCTACTCTCAGGACCAGGCCCTGGTGATCCCAGGTAGCTGCCAAGAACTTAATGAATACCCCAAAATTCCTCTAACTCTTGTGTGCTGGCTTTGGCACTTTAGGTGGTGTGTGTGTGTGTGGGGGGGGGTTGCTCAGCTCGCGTTTTAGTGAGAGCTATTTCACTCCCTTATTGCATGGAAATGCCCAGATCCCAAGTACCTTCAATGCTACACTCTGTTGTGGGGTCCTTTTGTCATCTGGATTTGGTTTTTATGTCCTCTTGAGGAGTCCTATATGTGTGGGTTAGGAGAGGTTACACATGCTGCTTCTACTCTGCCCCCATCTTAACCCAGAACAAAACCCAACATTTGCAATTATAGAAGAAGAATAGAAAAAATTGGGGAATGGCTAAACAAATTGTGATATATGCTTGTGATGGAATACTATCGTGCTCAATGGAATGATAAACTAGAGGAATTCCATGTGAACTGTAAAGACCTCTAGGAACTAATGCAGAGTGAAAGGAGCAGAGCCAGAAGAATGTTGTACACAGAGACAGATACACTGTGGTAAAATCAAATGTAATGGGGAATACACAGATACCAGTCATAACTCTGAAAATGAATGGTATTAATTCACCCATGTAACAGAAGCAAATAGCAGAGTGGATTAGAAACAAAAATTCTACCATATGTTGTCTACAAGAAACACAAATGAGGCAGTTAGTCACACACAGGGTAAAGGTAAAAGGCTAGAGCAAAATCTATTGGGCTTCAACTGAGAAAAAGAAGGCAGGTATCACAATCATGATATTTGACAAAGTCAAAATAAAAATAGATCTTATTAAAAGAAATATGGAAGGTAATGGCATCCTGATAAAAGGCAGTATAGACAATGAGGAAATATCAGTACTCAACATGTGTATACCAAATGGTATATCATCCAAATTTCTAAAGGAAAAGCTAGTATAGTTCAAAGAGGAAATATATAGTAAAACTATAATAGAAGGAGACCTGAATCTTCCTCTATTGGATCTAGATAAATCAGACCAAAAAAATAAATAGGAAAGAGGTAGGAGAAGTGAATCAAATCTTAGAAAAATTAGCGTTAATAGATATGTGGAGAAAAATAAATAGGAACAAAAAGGAATACACCTTTTAAGCAGCACATGGTAATTTACAAAGATTGACCATGTACTAGGGCATAAAAAATTGCAAATAAGTGTAAAAGACAGAAATAATTAAGTCAACCTTTTCAGAAGGCAATACAATAAAAATAATAATTAGTAAGAGTACACGGATAGGCAAATCAAAAATTAATTGGAAATTAAATAATAAGATTCTCCACAATCAGTTAAAGGACAAATCATAAAAACAATTAATAATTTAACTTAAGAGAATGACAATGATGAGATATCCTACCAAAATCTATGGGATGCAGCCAAAGCAGTACTGAGAGGGAATCTATATCCTTGAGTGCATATATTAAGAATTTAGAGAGGACTGAGGTCAATGATTTGGTCATATAAATAAAAAAACTAGAAAGTGAACAAATTAGAAATCACCAGATGAAAACTAAATTAGAGATCCTAAAAATTAAAGGAGGAATTAATAAAATTGAAAGTAGAACTATTGAATTAATAAATAATACTAGAAGCTGGTACTTTGAAAAAACAAAATAGACAAAATACTTGTTATTCTAATAATAAAAGGAAAGAAGAAAATCAAATTAAAAGTATCACAAATGAAAAGGGAGATTCACCTCTAATGAAGAGGAAATCAAGGCAATCATTAAAAACTATATTGCCCAGTTATATGACAATAAATATAGCAATATAGGTGATATGGATGAATATTTACCAAAATATAAAATGCCTAGATTAAGAGTAGAAGAAATAGAATACTTAAATAACCCCATATCAGAAAAAGAAATTAAACAGACCATCAAATAACTCCCTAAGAATCCACTATTTGAAAAAAATACTGCTGGGAAAATTGGAAAACAGTATGGGAGAAATTAGGTGTAGAACAACATCTCACACTCTATACCAAGATAAATTCAGAATGGGTAAATGACATACATATAAAGAGGGGAATTATGAATAAATTAGGTGAACATAAAATAATATGGGAAAGGAATGAATTTAAGACCAAGCAAGAGATAGAGAATATTACAAAAAGTAAAATGAATAAATATTGATTGCACTAAATTAAAAAGGTTTTGTACAAACAAAAGCAATGCAAACAAAACTAGAAGAGAAGCAACCAATTGGGAAAAAATCTTTATAATAAACATTTTTAAATGACCTTTATGAGTCAAATAGTCCATTAACTGTTCAGGATTAAAAGAAAGGCAAAAGACAATTGTTGTTCTCAAGGAACATAAATTTTTGATAGAACAAATATTAGCCATTTGAAATAATAAATATATGACCCATGGACAAGCCTAGAGATATGGCAAAATAAGATATAAACTATCCCAAATGATAATGCTGTGCTGTTTCACACTGGATGGTTAGCCTCAATACATACACCGTCTGTCTTAGGAAAGTAGGATATCACCCAATTAGGGATAGGATGACTTTTATCCTTGTACAGAATAAGAAGGAATCAGAAATAATGAGACTGAAATGAGTGTCATTCCTTCACTGATTTGATATCTTACTCTAGATTCTGAAAAAGTTGTAAGTGAATAATACTGTGCAGGAAAACTCATAAATCTTGAGCTAATGCACTCTTCAATATGGCATTAGAACAGAATCCTGCATACATGATCTTGTACCACACCAAAAAGCTGCTACTTTGGTCTTTTCTCTACTTCCATACAATGACCGTACTGTGTGGTTCCATGAACTCCAGTGGATGATTTTGAAATATATGTATATAATATGTATTATTTTAATAAAAATTTCCCATACATTTTATATTCCTCATTGACATTCATTTTAGTTGCATCAGAGTATGTCCCTTTGGATAATATTGACTTTTGTCTTCATAGAAAAATCACTTTTTTCTTGGAATTAAAAATCTGATTGTATCATGTAATCATGTAAGGCTGATAAAGTTATTTAACTTATTTGAGGCTATTCTGTCATTTGTAAAATAGGCATACCTCATTAGGTTTTTGTCAAGATAACATGAGATTCAAATTATATTGTATCATAGAATCTTAGCTCTGGAAAAAAAATGTTAGGAAGGCAATATTACCTAATCTTCCTCATCTTGCAAGTGGAAATGAGACAACCGAGACACAAATATTATTGATTTACTCAAAATCACTTAAAAAGTTATTGGTCAAATTCAACATTAAAACTCAAGTTTCTAAACTCCCAAAGTAGAGAAAGAAAAATGCTGAAGTACTTTGTGAAATCTGTAAAATATTGAAGAAATATAAGGCACTATTACTAAGACCTCTACCTGTAGTTTAAGCATTAAATTAAGGACTATAGTAGGCATATTCAGTAATACTTCTTGACTGTTGCATTGTTCTCCCAGGAAAACAGAGATAGTTAAATGGAAATTGTGCTGCTGATTATTATCAGTTCACAAGGCAAATACTTATATACCTATGGTGTGCCTTCAGAAAATATTCCAATTGAGTTAAGCAAACATAGTTCTTTGCTCTCTTAGAGATTAAATTCTATTATGGATAATAGTGACAAGGACAACCATAGTCAAGGATAAGTCATTGCAAAAAACAAAATGAGACAAATCTCCATGAATAGAGTAGATTTATAAGTTGCTACATAGAATACTGTTATTTGGAGGTGTTAAAAGAGCTTCAAAGAATTGTAAAATACAAAGGGCATTCATTTCTGCTTATAGAGTCATCATTTACCTACTTAAAGAATATATGTTCTATTGTCAATAAAATCAACTGGTTATTAAACTACTGGAGTTTGGATTTTTCAGAAAACTAAAGCATTAAAATGTCAATATCTCCAGTTCTCTCAAGTTGAGTGTTTTGAATTAATCAAAATCATTTTCACTGAAAGTCACTTAAACAACTACACAATGATTAGAAAATAGAAGACTTAGAAGCAAGTATAATAATTCTTAATTTCTACAAAAGTGTAGAATTTCTTTCATTTTTCATTCCTTTATTCTAACATTCATTCAAAAAATTATTAGCAACCTATTACATGAGCAAGATTTTATAGGAGATATAAAGATGTAACCTTAGCCCTAAAGGAGAAATTAAAATATACAATAACACCAATAGCTATAATATATTGTAGACTGAAATAATTGTCATAAGAAATACAAGAGATAGCAAAATATAAGGTAAATAGTTTTAGATTGAAAGCATAAGAAATTGATTTTTGAATTTCAGATGTTCCATTAAATATCTATATTAATTTGAAAAATTAATTATATTCCTTTGTACCAAATTTCAGTGTCTTCTAAAGTGAAAGAGATATGAGAGGTAATCTCTAAGTTTTCTTAAGCTATGGTCTACCAAATATTATACGAGTGTGGTGCAAAACTCAAATAGAAATGGTAATCTTTAAACCATACATAAGTATTTCTGTAATCATATACCGATGTAGAAAATCTTGTATTAACAATATCTACATTCTTTTGCATTTTTATTCATTTTTTTTCATTTCCTTTCCTGTTGTGTTTCGCATTTCTGTTCCAGGAATTGAGGAAGAATAGAATTTTTGCACTGGAGAGAAAAGATGTCAAAAAGACATGGCTTTATGATTTTATTTTAAAATTTTTTAATTTTGAATATTTTCTCATAGTTACATATTTCATGTTCTTTCCCTCTCCCCAAAACTCCCCTAGCCCCCTTATGACTTTATAATTTTAGAGATGATATCTAGGGTATGCTTAAGCTTACTTGGGAGAGCTGGTTGTTAAGTTTTCATTATTGACATTTACACCTCAGAAATTGGCAAATACTGGAAATCAGCTTTAGAATCATTGTTTTGTAGATGCTTTAGACTATTAAAAATGATAGAGAAAATATTAAAAATGTAGATTAAAATTTAAAATATACACTGTGTACGGTTTGTTCTCCTCCCCTAAGAATCAAATTATCAAATATTTATTTATTTATTTATTTCATTTTTTTTTTTTTTAACCCTTAACTTCTGTGTATTAACTTATAGGTGGAAGAGTGGTAAGGGTAGGCAATGGGGGTCAAGTGACTTGCCCAGGGTCACACAGCTGGGAAGTGTCTGAGGCCAGATTTGAACCTAGGACCTCCTGTCTCTAGGCCTGGCTCTTAATCCACTGAGCTACCCAGCTTCCCCCTATTAAATATTTATGATCAAGCCACTGGATTATAAGAACCTTGAAGTCACCAAGTTGAGTCAGCTTGTTGTATATTAAAGGGAGCTGATGCCAAGAGAGATCAAGAGACATTTGAACTTAGTCAACAAATATTCATTAATTGCTTGCTATGTGCTAGAAACTGTGGTAAATGCAAGGCATTAAATAAAATGGTTTGCACAACCATAACCTTCAACTCCTACTGCTACTTTTATATTGTATGATTGGCAGCAACATGGAAATAAATCTATAAGAAATATAAGAGGAAGGCACTACTAACAAGAAGTTTGAGGTATGTGGTTTCTTGGGATAGAACCAGAAAAAATATAAAGAAAATGGAATTTAATCTGAGTCATCAAGCAAGTAGCAGGTTAAAAAGCTATCCACTGCTATAGTAAGAGCTGATGTAATATGAATGCAAATTGAAACATACTATTCTTCACTTTAGTTATTCCATGAATTTTTCTGTAGTGTAAATGCTATATGTCTTCATTCACAACATGGAGAATAGAGAAAAGAGAAAAGAAGTATTGTATATACGTGTATATCCTATATCATATTGCCTTGGGGAAGGAGGAGATGTGGGAAGGGAAAAACATCAATCACAAAATGTCAGAAAGCAATTATTAAAAATTGTGTCAATGTGAAACTTGGAAAAAATTTAAATTATTTTTCAAAAAGGAAAATAACATGAATAATGGTTAAGTTTGAGTTTGAAACCAGGTCTTCCAGATTTCACATAAATCACTCTATTACATGAGGTTCAATGAAGGATTTTAATTTAATATGAGATTTCAAGAAGCAAAGACAGATGGGAATCACATTCTTGGTATGAACAGAATGAATATAAAGGGATTGAGGTATAAATGCATAATAAATAGGTAAGGATAGTAAGTAATCCTATTTGGTCATGGGTTATAGAAGATGAAAGAGAGTGATGAAAGATAAATCTGGAAAGGAGGTTACCACTATGGTTCTTCATAAGATGAACTTGATGATATAATCTGGAAAATAAAAAATTATGCTTTCATTATTTTCACTCTCTTACGGTTCTCTTCTATCATTCCTAACCAACTCTACTCAGTTGTCTTTGCTGGATCATCAACTATATTATGCTCAGTAATTTTACCTATGCTGAAAGCTCTTTTCAATGTGTAGCATGGCTATTTCATTATCTAACTCAAAGAAGACAGAGTCTCTACCCTATTCTTTTCTTACCCTTAAAAAGGGGCACTTTAATTTCTGCTAGGAGGGGAAGCAGGAAGTTGGGATCAGAGTCTACTATACTATCCTCCAAGAGATAAGTGTATAGGGGACAACTGGGAGGTCCTGACTTCAAATCTGGTCTCAGACACTTCCTAGCTGTGTGACCCTGGGCAAGTCATTTAACCTCCATTGCCTAGCCCTTATCACTCTTCTGCCTTAGAACCAATACACAGTACTGATTCTAAGATGTAAAGTAAGGGTTTAAAAAAAGAGATGAGCATATAAAGATAGAATTTTACCTTTCCGATTCCTTAAATATTATTAATCTAGGGCAGTGATGGGCAAACTTTTTAAAGAAGGGGCCAAAGGAAAGGCAATGCTCATCTGTCAGTCTGTTCCTAAGGCAACTCCTTTGTAGTTTCATTATATTGAGTCCTACTCATTGTATTCATCAGATTAAAAATAATGTCTCACAGCTGGCTGCATCTGGCCCACAGGCCATAGTTTGCCCATCACTGATCTAGGGAATATGAGCTTTAGGATTAAGCTAATTTATTACTGCTATTTCATTATTGGAGGAAAATTGGACTCCAATTTTTATATTGAAGGTTTGACCTTCTTCCTGCCAAATATCAGGGCAGCGATTAATTGTCACATAAAAATTGTCCAATAAATCTATTTACCTAAGTTGGTAGCATAAAAATAATTCAAAATAGATGCATATACATCACAAAATACAAAATGAAGGAGCTTTCTCCTTGAAAATGAAAAAAAAAAACAACGGAGAATCCTAGATCATAATCAAAGGGGAAATTCCCTGAAATCTCTAGAGTAACAAGATCTGGATAGGGATATGATAATGGAACCTGATAGCTCTTCTCATGTCTTCCTATAGTCTTTTCCTTTATCAACTTGCAGTGCAGTTGTTATCTTCCATCTTCCATCTCAAAGTTGGAATCCAGAAGTGCCCCCAAGCTACTACAGAAACTAAAGAGATTTGAGCAAGTTAAATAAATTTGAAGGAATGAAGAAACTTGAGCTCACAAATCTTACAAAGCCCACACCCCATTGTTCATGCAGGCACAGGTAATTGATTTCTATGAATGAGGAAAGAGTAGCAAACTAGTGAGTTTGAGATTGGATTTAGGTGAGTAAACCTCAAAGCTCATCCTGGACTTTCTTGTCTCTATTTGCTGACTTGATAGACAAATCATTTCTCATAAGTTTAATTATCATTTCTACATACATCCCAAAGTGTTTATTAAGTACCCATTATGCACCAAGCTCTATGCTAGGTGCTTAGTATACAAGTGCAAAGAATGAGTGATGGTTAAGCTTAGGGATAATTCTCTCCTCAGCTACATTTCTAAAAAATCAACAAGTTATTGTAAAATTTAAGTGGAGTGCCCTTAAGGCTTCTCAAATTCAATTGATTAAAAATAGATGCTTTTACTTTTCCCTCCAAACCCATCCCTCTACCAAAACTCTATGTCTGTAGAAGGCACCACAATTTTTAGGTATTCTAGGTTTTCAATCTTGATATTATCCTCAATCTGTCATTCTCCCTCATTCCATACAACTAGTTATTATAAAATTTAAATGGATGGCCTGAAGAGTTCTCAAACTCAAATTATTAAAAACAGATGCTATTACCTTTCCCTCCAAATGCATCCCTCTATGAAACCTTTCTGTATCTGTAGAAGGCACCACAATTCTTGGGTATTCTAGGTTTTCAATTTTGGTATTATCTTCAATCACTCATTCTCTCTCATTCCACCAATGTTTCAGTTGTAATATCTCAGTCATCCTACCCCTTGTCTTAGTCACATGTTGCTATTATTTTTTAATCATTTTCAGTAGTGTCTGAAACTTTGTGACCCCATTTGGGATTTTCTTGTCAAAGATATTGAAATACTTTGGTATTTCCTTCAGATAATTTTACAAAGGAAGAAATTGAGACTAACAGGATTAAATTGAATTAGACAGGGTCACACAACCAGGAAATGTCTGAGATTGGCATTGAACTCAGGAAGATGAATCTTACAGTCTCTAGGACTAGTACTCTATCCACTGCAGTACCTAGCCACCCCTCTAATCACATGGCATCACTTTATTCCAGGACCACTTCATTTCTTGCCTATCCAAAAAACTACAGCCTCCTTATTGATCTTCCTCCCTCATCTCTTTCTCCAATACTTCAATTCATACAGCTGTCAAAGTAAATTTCCTTAAACAAAAATCTTAATGTTTTCACTTTCCTACTCATTAACTCTAGCAAATCCCTATTGTCACAACTATACTATAATCTGTCTCTTTTGGTTTTATTATACACTACTTTACTTATATGTTCCAGTCAAACTTGCCTCTCTCTATCCACATACAAACATCTGTAATGCAAAAGATGCAAGAGAGGTTTTGCTCTTGCAGGGGACCAACTGAAAAATTCTGGCAGTTAAGCCTTAGAATTCTGAAAGTTCAGTTGGTCCCTGAGGCTTGAACAGAGCAGAAGGATCAACCAGAGCTCTATTTTGGCTTTCCGTTTGCTTTGGCCTGTGCCTTGTCTTTGGATAATTTTAACCTAGCTAATTTCTCTGGACCTCTCCCTGACCTTCTCTATATTATTTCCCTGTTTCCCTGCCTGTTTTCCAGGGGCTCTGGGAGGCAGGGTTGCTTTTGGGTTTTTAGTGAAAAGACTTTAGGGGGCAGCTGGATAGCTCAGTGGAGTGAGAGTCAGGCCTAGAGACAGGAGGTCCTAGGTTCAAATCTGGCCTCAGACACTTCCCAGCTGTGTGACCCTGGGCAAATCACTTGACCCCTATTGCCCACCCTTACCAATCTTCCACCTATGAGACAATACACTGAAGTAAAAGGGTTAAAAAAAAAAAGAAAGAAAGAAAAGACTTTGTGGGTTAGGTTTTCCCCAATAGGCAAGTAGGACACCTTGAATTCAAACTAACCCTTTAGTATACCCTCTATTTTAAAAGCAGCCAAATCTTCCTCAGCTGAGAGAGCAGGCTTTCTCAGTCTAACCTATTCCTGTGAACCTCTCCCAACTTGAGTTTCTCCCTAGTGGCTGTCAGAAACCCCAAACCCCTCTCTCCTTCCTGACCACCCTGAAAAATTAATAAAACCCTTGGTTACCTAATCAAACTTTCTGGAGAAGCTTTGTGTTGAAGAATTAGGCAAGAACAGTTTAAATGGGAGGAGAATCCAAAAGGAGGCTTGCTCTGAGCTAGCAGGAAGGTAGAAAAGGTAAAATGGCAGAGGCAGTTTGAATACTTACAGGCACGGTCTTATATATATTTTACCAGCATGGCCATGGCTTTAATTAAACTACTAATTTATATTATTATATCAGTCTTCATTATTTTTAATTGTAACACTGGAAGGGTTCAGCGTATTACCCCAATATCCTCTGTCTCTAGCCTGGTTGTCTAGTCTGTGTCAGCTGCCTCTCCCTGTACCCTTACCATCCTAATAAAACCTTGTCCGTTCCTCCCTAAACTCAGCCATCCCTTTCATTCCTCTCCTATTACCTCAATCACCTTTATCCCTCCATCACTCGGCAAGATAAGGAGATCACCCTCCCGAACTTTAGTGTACCCCCTTTTTATCTATCACAATACATGTATACTTAGATAAATTGACACATAGATACCTGATAGCTTTTTTTCATACATAAATTTACAAACATAAATGCCTTGAAACATGATGTTTCCTCTCAAAGCAAATAGTCTTTATTTTCCTATTTTTTATCCATGTATCACTAAGATAGTACCTAGCACCTATTTGTTATTTAATAAATATACACTGACTAGCTGATTACACAGAAAATAAATATAACTATGGATATATTTAGACTAAAATATGAATTTGTGACCCTAAGTGATCAAATTCATTAATTATATTTAGTTTATACTTCCATTGCTAACTCTAATCACTCTTTTGAGGAAAGATTTCCTTAAATTATAATCATCACTGATTCAGTAAGAAAAGTAAATTAGTTGGGGCTCTACTCAGAAATGTTCATATATGATAACTAACTTCAGATACACTCTTTCTAATATGTCTAAATTAATTTCTTTTATAGTAATACAATATACAGTACCTTCATAAAGGGATTAATTTTTCCTGCTTTAGACATTAGATGCTAGCATATTTGTTTCTTGATCATAACATAGACTATATTATTAGTGCTACCTATGATTTTGGTTATTCAGGGTCTTTATTTTTTTACTCAGGAACTCTTATTTCATTTATATGAATAACTTTCAGTATAAGAACTCATTCGGGCAAAGCAGATTCAATTTTTAAATGCAATTTATAGATGTAAGAATTTTCATAGTTGCAGAGAGGTTAAATAACTTGATCTTAGTTATACAATTAATAGGTGTAAGAGGCATCATTTGAACTGAGATCCTCTTGAATCCAAAGCCTTCTTTCTATCCATTATGCCACCTTACTTTTCATGATAAGGAAAGCAAAAACATAATTAATTAATTAATTTAAAATGTAAGTCAATTTATACTGTTATTATATACCTTATTAACTATTTTGATTAGTTTTACTAGTATTGAGTTTTTTACTAACTGGTAGAAAAGCAAGGAATGCTCAGCTCAAGCAAAGCAAAGTGGATGTGGTTCTAGACTACAAAGTATGTATAAGAACTGGAGTCTAAAAAGTGCATAATATATCACATTGGATTTTAGGATTGATAAAAAATGAATTATACCTTATGGGATTAAGACCAAATCCTATTATGATATATTCATTTTCACAGGTATTCCTTATATACTATTTTTGAGAATTTTACTATCAGTTTTTAAACTCAAAGCCAAATGTATCAAAATGGGAATTTTATAAAGAAAAGGAAGTGAAGCAGCTGTGTATTGATTTTTGTTTTAAATAAACAGCTTGAAGCTCAAAGTCATCATGCAATCCCTCTTTTGTTCCATCTCTCTTTGATTTTTGGACAATAGGAAAGGAAAGCTGTCTGGCTATTCTTGAGATAGTGACAAAGAATACACTCTCTTATCTCTTATTCTCTTAAATGGCTCTATTTTTCTTTAGCACTAAGATGAGAGACTGCAGTTGCCAAAATACCATTTATTCACCTGTATGACTCCCATCACACTTGGCAAAAGTCATTACTTATCTATTGTGAGTCATGATTAATACTATTTCCCCCTTCTTAGTGGAAGGGGTTTGTATGATGGAGGTGTAAACAGTTTCTTTTCTTTGTCTCCTTTGGTCTTTCTAAATCCATTTTCATCTGCCCCAGATCTAGGGACTGTATATTGAAAAGCATGAAGTCTCCTGGACCCTTGAAGTCATGGAAAAAATAAGTAATTTATGAAACCTGACACAATATAAAAAGATAGTATAAATCTAGAGAGGAGAACCAGCAAATAAAGAAAAAGATAAACAAATGAAATTTGGCGAGGTACATTATTTGACCCATTAACACATCTTCAGCCTCTAGGGAATTAAGTAAAAAACAGCTTGATGACTTCTAGAAAATTTCAAATAAACAGTGGGATACTAACGCATCATACTCTTTGGTTGGCTGTGAAGAAGATAAATAGCAGGATGTCATCTGGATACTAGTGGGAAATCATACTATTGTGTCTGATGACTTCTCAAAAAAGAAGAAGTGTATTTTGAACAACTTAATAGATGAGGGTCCTGAGGATGGAGGAGCAGTTGTATCTCACCACCTTCAGTCACTTGTCTGGGAGAAAGACACAGTGATTGAAAACTAGCTATAAACTCCAGCTGAGTAACTCATTGATAGTGTCCTTAAAGGCAATGCTAAATGTGTTTTCATTTGTGTTCTGTGTATTGTATTTCTATTGCACCACAGTGGAAAAGGTTAACGTTCCTACTTATTATCATTCTCCAACTTTACTTACCATTCACAAACAAGGCAGGGACATTTCCAAAAATGATATTGAATTGAACTTTTAAAATTCAATCTATAAACTTTACTCATGACAGGCATTTTGTACTAACCTTCATACTTTTTTCCTTTCCTAATCTAGTTTTAAGACTACCTTCCTCTTTAATATAATCCTAATATCAAGAGAGCTAGATAATGTCTAATTATCTGGCAGTCTGGCAAGTCTCATTTTTCTTAGAAAAAAGAAAAGACATTTTGATGTTCTTCATTCATGATCATTATAATGGAATTGTAGATCATTTTTAAAAGGAGATTAAAAGACCTCAGAAAGGGTGCAGCCCTAACCTGTTCTATAGACGGGAAAACAGAAGAAAAGGCCATTGGCTTGACCAAAGCTTCCTCAAAGGGCAAAAGTTTTGGCTTGACCAAAGCTTCCTCAAAGGGCAAAAGTTTTATTACTCTCATTCTAAAAAAGTCAAATTTATCTATATTTATATAAGCACCTATATGCTTTTAGTCAATTCATTTTAATTATATTAATAGTTTTACTTTACTGTATTAAAGATAATGATTGCATGGCACTTTAAGACTTAAAAAGCACTTAAAATATTCTCTTTTTTAAATCTTGCAAATATCTTAATGTTAAACAGATGCTCAGAGGCAAACAGGATTAAGTGTCCTGCCCATGGTCACACAGCTAGTAAGTGTCTGAGGCCTGATTTGAACACAGGACAATGAGACTTCCAGATTTCAGGCCCAAAGCTCTACATACTATGTCACTTAGTTATCCACACATGCTACAAGCTAGATATTAAGAATATCCCCATTTAAAATATGAGGGAAAAGAGATTAAATAACTTGTTCATGATCACTTACCGGGTAAATATCAGAGACCAGGTTCAAACTCAGGTTTTCCTGGCTTCAAGTCCAATATCATTTTCACTTTGCCAATCAATCAATAGCATTTATTAAGCACTTCTACTGTGCCAGACATTTTGCTAAGGGATTGGTATATGAAAAAAGGCAATAAAATTTCAGTTGATATATAATGAAAACATGTGCATAAATGTAATTTTATATGTATATATACCCTATCTAGGATACATAAATGAAAAGAGTATCTCATGTATCATTGCAATAGATAAGGAATTTCTATTAATATGATTATGTCATAATGAATATTAATATTTGGATGCATCTTAATCCCATGGAATAAGGTCCCCATTCCATTTTACAATTTTTAAACTTCAAAACTTCATATTTGAGGAGGCAGCTGGGTGGTTCAGTGGATTGAGAGTCAGGCCTAGAGACAGGAGGTCCTAGGTTCAAATCCAGTCTCAGACATTTCCCAGCTGTGTGACCCTGGGCAAGACACTTGACCCCCATTGCCCACCCTTACCACTCTTCCACCTGGGAGCCAATACAGAGAAGTTAAGGGTTTAAAAAATTAAAAAAAAAAACCTCATATTTGTAAAATGGTAAAGATGATTGAAATCTTGGAGAACATCAAGTTCATCATTTTTATTCAAGAGGAGTAGATAGGTGGCTTAGCAGATAGAAAGACAGGGTTAGAGATGAGAGGTCCTGGGTTCAAATCTGGTTTTAGATGCTTGCTATGTGACTCTGGGCAAGTCACTTAACTCCAAATGCTTAAAACTTATCACACTTCTGCCTTAGAATTTAGTACCAATTCTAAGACAGTGGAAAGGTGTTTTTTTTTAAATCCCCATTTTAAGGGTGAAGATAATAAGGAGGTACAGAGAAATAAAATTATATAGTAAAACTCACACAAATATATGATGGAAAATGTCAGTATCAAAAAATCAAGTCATTCCCCAATCGATAAAGGGTCAAGAGACATGAATAGGCAGTTTTCAGAGGATGAAATCAAAAGTATCAATAAGCAAATGAAAAAATGTTCTAAATTCTTCCTGATTAGAGAAATGCAAATTAAAACTATTCTGAGGTACCACCTCACATCTAGCAGATTGGTCGATATGACAGCAAAGGAAAGTGATAAATGTTGGAGGGGATGTGGCAAAATTGGGACACGAATACACATGTAGAGTTGTGAATTTGTTAACCATTCTGGAAGGCAATTTGGAACTATGCATAAAGGGCTTTAAAAGAATGCCTGCCCTTTGATGCAGCCATACCACTGTTGAGTTTGTACCTCAAAGAGATAATAAGAAAAAAAACTTGTACAAAAATATTTATAGCTGCATTTTTTGTAGTAGCAAAAAAAAAAAAATGGAGGGGCAGCTGGGTAGCTCAGTGGAGTGAGAGTCAGGCCTAGAGACAGGAGGTCCTAGGTTCAAACCCGGCCTCAGCCACTTCCCACCTGTGTGACCCTGGGCAAGTCACTTGACCCCCATTGCCCACCCTTACCAATCTTCCACCTATGAGACAATACACCGAAGTACAAGGGTTAAAAAAAAATGGAAAATAAGAAGTTGTCCATTGATTGGGGAATGGCTCAATAAATTGTGGTATGCATTGGTGATGGAATTTTATTGTGCTGAAAGGAATAAAGAAATGGAGGAATTCCATGTGAACTGGAAAAACCTCCAGGAACTGATGCAGAGAGAAAGGAGCACAATCAGGAGTACACTGTACACAGAGACTGATACTGTGGCACAATTGAATGTAATAGACTTTTCTACCAGCAGCAATACAATTATTCAGGACAATTCAGAGGAACTTAAGCGAAAGAATACTAGCGATATCCAGAGAAATAACTGTGGGAGCAGAAACACAGAAGAAAATCATATGATCAATCACATAGTACAATAGGAATGTGATCAGGGTTCTGATGTTGAAGAATCTCTCTATTCCAAATATGAATATCATGGAAATAGGTTTTGAACAATGATATATGTATAACCCAGTGGAATTGCTTGTTGGCTTTGGGAGGGAGGAATAGAGAATGTGTGTGTGAGGATCATGAATCATGTAACCATGGAAATATATTCTAAATAAAAAAAAATTAAATGTCAGTATAAAAATCTCCTGAATGTCTTTCAGGTACTATGTGTTTTAGTAAAAGTTGATTTCTTTACTCAGAAAGTTAAAGAAAAATCAAAATCAGAGATTCTTAGGGTTTGAGGACATTTCAGAAGCCAAGATTTCAACTCTGTCTGTATCATGAAGTCTCTTTACTACATTTCCAACAAATAAACATATAATATCTGTTAAAAGAAAAATCCCTACTAAGGGGTAGCCCACTTTCTCCAGAGGCATCCAATTGCATTTCTGGTCAGCTAAATTTTTTTGGAAGTTCTTTCTTATATTGAGCTGAGATATTTTTCCTTCTAGCTTATATTCACTATTCTAGTTCTTTACATCTGGAGCCAAGCAAAATAAATCTAGTCTTTCTTTTTCTATGTCAACATTTCATTTATCTGATAAGAATTAGAATTCTTCAGTGCTAATGCAATCTGCTTACTCCCTATATTACCTTGAGCAATTTAATTAATCCTTACTCTCAAATTCACCTTTAAAAGTAAGAATAATAAATGATCTACTTTATAGTGTTGTATAGATTAAATGACACAGGACGATACTGTACTCTGGAAACAGGAAATCACTATACATATATAAGATTTTTCTCTTTGTAATGGTATATCTCTATGTTTTAGAGAGTGATGTATGAATCATTTCTATGGTTCCTTATGAGCATGTTACCATGGATTAGGTCAAAGCTAAAGAGATTCTTTCTCAATCAGCTACATTGAACATGGTAACATCAATATAGTATATTCTATTCCTCTTAAAAGAGTGCCTCACTTTTTCCTTTTTTTTTTCTCTTTCATACTGGCTTCTGATGAGAGTGCAGGGGAGTAGATGATTTATGTTCTCTCTCAGTTCAGGGAAATTCAAGGGGGAGATAAGAGTGTAAGAGGCATTGAGGATTATATTGAAGTATAGTTTTATAGAGTGACCTTCAAAATGGAAGACATTCTCAGAAATACAATACTTAGCAATGCTGTCAACTAAAGACATTCTTACAGATTGTATTTTTACTGTTTAGATTCTTTTTAACAGGAAAAAATATTACATAATATTAGAGGATAATAGCCAAAAGTGATCAAGCCATCAAGAGTAATTAGGATCTAAAACACTTTCCTGCAAGAAGAAATAACACTAAAACTGATTAAGCAATCCCACATTTTAAGTTTAGTGTACTCTCAGAAGGATTTGTGATTTTTGAAGATTAGCAATTGTCAAGACAGAAAAATCTGACAGATCAAAACAATGTGTGTGCACACACAAATTCATTAGCACACATACATTTGTGTATGTGTGTATATATATATATTTACACATATGTATGCATATATATAAAAATATATGAATACATATAGATGTCTGAGTATATATTTATACCCACATTTGTGTAATTGGAAATCTTGTACCTTTGAACTACATTATACAGGAGTCCATTGACTTCCTGCCATTATGTGCTGGCATAGACGGAGATAAATTGGGAAGGTTGGTTCTAGGCTTTTCCTGTGAGGGCAGTTCTGAACATGAGACTTTTTGAACATGTAGATGAGCTTGGGCATTTGTTTTTATTTTGTTACCTTTTTAATTTCTTTACTTCTAGTGATTATTCATAAATCTTATTAAATATAATATTTGAAATTATTAGATAATAAATTTACATTTATGGCAACCACAAAAGTTGGAAAAAATTCTCAATTTTTTTTAAGATAACCTAGATAAATTTTGCAAAGTTGCATTTCTCTCCTGCTGTTTCTGGTGGCATGCTCCTGCCATTTCCCCCCCTTTTTCCCTGCCACCCTGCACAACTTGCCCTCCAGGCTGCTATAGTTTGCATGTCTTAGACAGGGGCTCTTGAAGACGGGATAAGCCGCTTCTCTTGTGCATCCTTGTTGCTGCCAATCGAGCCTTCTGCTGATAATTCCCTGGTGGTCCCAGTCACTAGACTAGACACTTCCTGGGGGTCCTTGCCATTCCTGCTGTCTATGAGCTGATGAAGTCTGGACCCAATTGGATGAGGGTCCAAGAGTCATTTAGAAGTACCTTTGTTTTCTTTTTCTGCAGAGGGTGAAGTATAAATCCCTTCTCAACCCCTACATGGATTTTCAAAACTGCACTAGTCATTTTTCAGCTGAGGAGCTTTTCAGCCACCCCTACCCCAGTTTGGCTAACCCAGATAGGCTTCCATGCTCCTGCCTGTGGGGAAGGGTACTGAGGTAGCATGTGGCCCCTAGGGTTTTACACCAAGGGGGAAGGGGAAGGAAGGTGACTTTTCCAAATAGGAAGTAGAATTGCAAGCATGTCTCACTCTATGAAAGTGTTGTACATTACTTATCTCAAATAGCTCCCAGTTTTAGGATGTCTCTTCTTCCTACTGTTCCTAGGTACACTTCTCCTTGTGATTAGCTTGCCTCAGATTCAGGGGAGAAATTTATCTCCCCACACACCCTTGCAATTTGGGCCTGCCAAGTCTCTACAATACAACCAATTTGGGATTCCTCCACACCATGTTCAGTGTGGAATTCTCCCTCACTATGGGAGATCTAAGAGGTGTGACAAAAGGAACCTAAATGGATAATGATCCTGAGGAGGGGAAAAAAAGCTTTAAGGGTCTGGAGGTGGATTTGTAAGCCTTTTCAGACACCATTGTTTTATGGAAGTCTCTGTATCAGAATTGGAATAAAGGACTTTTGAATTCCTTTCATGCTTATTGTATTTTACTGATTGTTTGCTTTAACATTTAATTTTGTTTGTTTAAGTTGATATGTTGATCTAGTCAATATCTTTCTGTTATATTGGAATCATTTTAAGTTACTATGTTTTGCATAATATATATATACTATTTGTAACTTTTCCCTATAATTGTACTGAACAAAATATCATTGTACAAGCCCATACTCATCATGAACAAACCCTCTTCAGTGGCCAAACCATGACTTCTTATGTAAGCTGTATTTGTTACCTGATCCATCAAGGCCACATGTTATTTATACAGCCTTTTCTTCCATTTTGTCGTTGTCATATAGATGATGTATGGACTGCATCAACTTTGTATACAACCTTTGTAGAATTTAATGAGCTAAATATCTCAAATTAATTTTAAGGGGTCTTCAGACATGATTTTTAGATATCTTGGTTTTTCAATAGCTCTGACTGATCATTTTGCTTGCTTCTGAGTCCTTTTGTAACAAGAGGTAAAGGGTCCATTTAGTAGCTAAAGATGTGGTACAATTATAATCCCCACATCAACATTTTTAAAAATGTAATGGATGAGACATATAACAGTCTCATACCAGAGGAGCTGGATGGTTCCCAAACAGAAGCATCTCCCATTTGTAACTTTTTAGGTACCTCTACCCTTGCACAGAATGAACTACATTCTTGGTGATGTTTTAGACCCAAAAGGTTTTCATCAACAGTATAGAGGTTTGTGTTTTTTCTAGGCTCCTCTGCCACATTTTGGAATGATGGCAATAATGGGCTTTGTTAAAAATATCTCTGCCACGGTTCAAAGATTGGCTATATCTGTTTAACTTTTGACAAGTATCCATTAGCTTCTAAGGTTTAAAAAAATCTCATACAGCAGACTCATGTGAATCCTATATGAAAGCGGGTTTGTTTACTACTGTCATTAACTAGGCTATTGTGAACTTTGGGATTGTTCATACTTCTTTGAATGTGCATTACCTCATTACCTAATGTACTACTATTTTATAAAGCTGTTACTTTGTGAAAATCATTAGCACTCATACACTGGTTCATAGACAAGTCAAAAAGGAAATGGATCTCATTTTGGGTGAGAAACCTTTGTATTCTAACTTTCCTTGACTGACACAGTATGTCACTTATTGTAAGTTATATACATATATATTTTTTTGGAACATTTTTTTAATTTTTTCCTTGTATGCACAATATAGAATTTGAGTTTTTATTTTTTCTCTCATTTTTTGAACTTGAAGCACATGTTATCAGTATTTAAACATTTTTTTTTATTTTGCATTAGGGTAAGTTTAAAAATGTCTATTAATCCTAATGTTAATGCATATCCAAAAAATTAGACTATAGAAATAATGACACTGATTGTTTAAAAAAATTATAGCACTTTGCTTAATGATTCCTTCTGACTCTAGGAGAAGGGGATACAAAAAGAGGCATTGCACAGTGCCAAAGAAGCACAAAGGTAAGCTGCATAGTGCCAATTGAGTACAAGGTCAAAGAGACCATCCAATCCCAATTGGATTGAGGAGATTTTTAGCCCAAACAGGAGGACATGAACTTGTTTGGGGTTTGAGTTTGCAGCTGTTTTGACATATGTCGCAGACCAGTCTTTCCTAAACCACATTCTACCAAGCACTTCACTTTGGCTGCCATCCTGGCTCTAGTATCCCTTAAAGAAAAGGTAAAATAAGGCCAGAGAAATGCTATTTCCCATTTGCTGCTGAAATCTAGTACCTTTTCTATCTTTCATAGTGTGGCAAACTTTCTGTAGTCCCGGCTACTGTTTGGGAAAGTGGATAATTATATAAATCACTTTAATTTGGCCCTGATTCAAGGAACTGTTATAGGTTTATTTTTCCGTTACTTTTTTACACATAAGGCTTTGATATTTTATATTTCATCCACAAGTTCTTTTTTTCTCTTTTATTTGGATTTTTTGATGGTTTTTTTATTTCTTTTGCCAATTGATTCATAAACCTTATAACTCAGCCATACATCCCTGTGTGATCCCTGTATTTTTCACCATTATCCTCAGGGGGGAATGTTTTATTATCCTATAATGCAAAGTTTAAATTTCTTTGAGAGTAATTTTAGGATAAGAAACTTACTACCTCCCCAAACAGAAAGTGAACTGTTTGGAGAAGGCACAATGAAGATTCCTGCAGATACCACACTCTGCACCAGAAAATCCAGATTGAATTTAGGGATATGGTTATTTGAACTGTGAGGGATTGAATGCATTTATTTCGTATGTATATTCCTATGCCAATGGGGATTGCCCTGAATTGTTTTTTGTCAATGCACCTAGCAATTATTGCTTTTGTTCTTTTTTTCCTTTTTTGCCCACATTATTATGATTTAAAAGTTGGTTATGTTTATAAGATCCATTGATAAGATTATCTTCCAAGGGATCTCAGGGGGGAATGTGTAATTGGAAATCTTGTGCCTTTGAACTACATTACCCAGGAGTCCACTGACTTCCTGTTGTTATGTGCTAACATAGACAGAAGATAAATTGGGAGGAGTTGGGATCTAGGGTTTTCTTGTGAGGGCAGCTGTGAATGCAAGACTTTTTGAATAGGTAGATTAGCTTGGGCACATGGTTTTATTTTGTTAACTTTTTATTTTTGTTTGTTTGGTTTTTTATTTGTTAATTTTTTAACTATTTATTTCTCAACACTTTTTATGGCTAAAACTAGAATTTACTTCTAGTGATTATTAATAAATCTTATAAAATAAATATATGAAATTATTGTTAATTTTAATTTATACACATTTCAAGAATCAGCCAACTTTCCCATTATATCTCTAAGCTTGGTGAAATGGTGAAATATCTTTTTGGCTGCTTGGTCACCAAATCCTAGAATTGAAAGGCCCTGTAGAGGTAATTTAGTCCTACTTCTATCAGGAACATGAATCCCATATGCAAAATCACAAAAAAAAAGTAAACCTCTAGCATCTGTCTAAGGGAACTCAGTATCTCCTGAGGCAGATCATTATTTTTAAGTCACCTTCAGTGAAAATATTTCCTAATACTAAGTCAGTTCTGTTTCCCTAATAATTTTCTCCATGTGTCCTCATTCTATTTTAGGATTAAAGACAGGATAGATCATATCCCTATTCAAAATAATTTTGTTTCATATAAGTATCACAAAAAATCTTTATTGCTAAGATTTAATAAAATGAATATTACACTAAGTCTTTTCTTCTGTCTTATCTTCTTCTGGTTGAACACCCTTTGCTCTTTTGACTATATCTTGCATATTATGATTTAATTTCCCCTCACTATCATGATGATGCTTTTTTTTTAAAATTAGGTTCAGTCAAAATTCTATCTCCTACACTTATATGGGTGTGTTTGTTAGTGAAATTATTCAATTAAAAGAGGAAATAAAAAACAACTCAAGTTTCAAATAGGAAATAAAAAAGGATGGAGGAGAGTTGTTAGTGTTTCAAAATGCACCAGATCTTTTATCTCTTTCTCCTCTACCAAACTCAATTCCTGTAAATTATTGTAAATTACCGGATAGAATATAAAATACTTGACTTGGATTTTTAAAAGTCTTTCTCTGGGTTCAGGAAAGAAGCAAAAATGACTTGGTCTTAAGAGCTCAATATGTTAGTATTTTGTCTTCCACCCAGGTGAGCCTCAGGGTATTGTGAGGGGAAGAAAGGAGAGAAGGTAATGCTTCTATTCTTGAAGGTGGTGCTTCACCCTCCATTCCCCAGATATAATGGCCTTAGGATAGGAAACTAAAAGTAACTTTCTTAAAACTTGTAATTTTTCTTTTTCTTTTACTAAGCCATGGAATTGCATTATAATATTTGATATAAAATATGTAATAACATCAGCTGAGAATTTTTTCTAACTTGGTTACTTATCTTTGAAATTGTTAAGCTATGTGATAATTTGTTAATTTGGCTCTCTCTATTATTACACAGTACGGGGAGAAAAATTTATGTATTTTTGGTGTGGAATCTAGGAACTCCCAAATATATAGGCTTGTGAGGTCTGATATACCCCTCACCAATTTGGTTAGCTTGAAGGTGAAGACACCAAGTTTGATCTTGTCAGGTGAGCTTCTCCCTGAGGGAAAAGCACAACCTCAGAGTCTCAGACTAACCATAGACTTTAAAGGAGTTTAAGTAGAGATGGCTAATCACATGTTAAGTACCTCTTTTATCCTGTTGGTTTCTCCCCTTAGGACAAAGTCCTTTACTAAAGTAGCCCAGGCCTTGGCTGGATCTTTCCTTTTTGTTTCCCTTGTAAAGCAACCTTATACTGTTATTCCAGCCTAGGACTCCTCATTTTCTTTGTTACCATTGTAATGCCAATTAACCATACTCTCCCATCCTCAGTCCTCAGTCTCCCTAAAAGGGTATATAAGCTTCCCAATTTTCTTGACTCCTCAGAATTGTCATCTAAAGTGGTGATTTCTCCCAATGGTCAGTGGCCAGAGCAGCCATAGTCTTGGGACTTTGGGTGGGTTTATAGCATGCAGCTCTGTGAGGAGGCTTAATAAAGCACTCACCCTTTTTCCATAATTAAAGAGTGGTTTTTCTGACTACTTAATAGTTCTATGGGTTTTTTTCCAGTTCTACACTATTAAAAACTAGTAATGAAAAACTGTGCTCTTTCTTTTATTTGTGTGTAAACAAATTATTGTCTCTCTGGTCTGTGTATATTAAGATAGTTTCAGAGATTTGTGTGGACAAACCCAATTTAAAAGGAAAATCTTTATATTTCTTCTAATAGCTGTTTTATAAGATGAATTTGAGTTGATATTCTTTTAAATTTGAATTACGAGAATTAAGAGATCAACTTAAAAGTAAGGTAGTTTTCTTTAGACATAATTGGAGGCTTTGCAAATTTAAAATAAAGTAGAAAACATTGTTGAATTGGTTTTGAAATTAGAAAAAGTTTTCTTCAAATTATATTTCTTATTCATTTTCATAATATATTATATATTTGAGTTCTTAAGAATTGTATTTTTTGCTTTTCCCCATCCTAAAATTTGTTTAAGGAAGCAACTGTTTATTTTTTTTGTGTTACTTCAGTTTATAGACTATTAGCTAGAGAGAGGCCAGAGGACTTCAAAGGAAGGTATAACAAATGCGTTCATTGACTCCCTGACAAAAGGAGTGGTCTGTTTCTCCTTGAGAAGTCAATCTATGTGAAAATTCTTGTTCCTCTCAGAAATTCAGAAATCCACCTGAATTAAAATATCAGTAATGGGTTTCTCAATTTGCATTGTAATTTCCTTTGTAAAGAAGTGGCTGATTTTGAGGGGTGAAGTCACAGTTATTTCAATGGACTTAGAAAGAATGATTAAACCTCTGGGGTGGTGATTAAAATTTTGACACAGGAAATGCCTGGTTTCAAAAAAAGATACCTGAGTTGAAATCCAGTCTGTTTGATTTTCCTACAAATACTAGCTTGGCTATTTATGACTATTAAAATGCTAAAATAATTTGCTAAGGGGGGCAGCTGGGTAGCTCAGTGGAGTGAGAGTCAGGCCTAGAGACAGGAGGTCCTGGGTTCAAACCCAGCCTCAGCCACTTCCCAGCTGTGTGACCTTGGGCAAGTCACTTGACCCCCATTGCCCACCCTTACATATCTTCCACCTATGAGACAATACACCCAAGTACAAGAGTTTAAAAAAAATAATAATTTGCTAAGGTTATTGCATAATATTGATACTGTAAAAACTCATCTGATATTTAATTGCTTATATTTTTAAAAGGGAACATTTAAGTGATCTATTTAAATTTCTTTGCTTAAAATTCATAACAATTTAAAAAAATTTCCTTATCTTCATTAGAGTCAGGTATTAATAGGGAGGGCATTCAGAAATGATTTTTATGCATAACTATTTAATGATGAATTATGAATTATTTTTATTCTTTTTTGACAGTGGAATTATTTAATAATAGTTGTGAAATGATTTTGTAACTGTGCTTGGATAAAGTTACTTTGAAATGGATTTATTTGACTAAAGTAACTAGTATATTATGTATTAGACTACTAACACCAAGTTTATCCATGGTAAACTATTGAATATTCAGTGAGCTTGCATTGTTCTCAAAAGACTTCAGTCTTCTTTAATTACATGAATTTACTGAAAACAATGAACTTTTGGAAAGGTGAATTTTAGCTGTTGCTATTAACAATTCTGTATTTTGGAATCTATTATTTACTATGTGAGAGATCAGATTGTAATTATCTTATGAATGATCAGTAGTATACCCTGATTGATACTGAGACATGAAGAAAATAACTCTGACCCTGATCTATAAATGATGGATATTTTGCTTTTGAGGAAAAGCTTGATTTTTTTTTTTGGTTGGGAAGGAGCACTTTAAAGTGCTGCTTTTCTAAATTTCAATTTCTGGTATCAGTATATAACCCTGCATAAGGTAACATGAATGGGAATGCCATGAGCTCCCACAATCTGAGGTCTGCCTCTAGGAAAGTTCAGAGAACAACTTTGTGAAAGTAAAGGTAGGATTCTCTTGACATAGTTTCCTGACCTGAAAAATAAGATATCTTAATGAATCTGAGTATGACAGTGATTCTTTGTGACTTTATGATTAGCTTTTATGGTTCATACTTGAATTCAAATAGGTCTAAAGAACTGGTTTTGATGCTATTTTTATTATGTTCATGATTCTTCCTCATAGCAAATTCCTTTTAATTAGAGCAAGTGACCAGTGAAATATATGAACACTATATTAAATCTTTATCTAATAGACCAAGGTTGAAAACTATCTAGGCTATTAGTTTGAAAGATCAAAGCAATTTGAACTGAAACGGTCACTTTTTAAGATCCAGAGAAAAAAAATTAAATAAATATTTGGCCTTCTTATCTGTTATTATTTAAAGTCTTTCAAACTTCTGTGGGTGTTATAGGAATAGACACTTGGTTAATGATCTTGGAGTATCTGAACCAGGTTGTAATTTCCCTGTCTAATAAGGTTACATGAGAAATATTTTTCTTCTTGGGGTTAAAAGTATTTTATGCAATTATTTATCTTAATATGGGGGTGGAGGCTTCCCCTAGATAACCTATCACCCCCAGATTGTGGGCCAAGTCAGAGAGCACACAAAATAGTCATTTTCCTTGCATTTCTTCAGTGCTAAGGAAGGTGACTTTGAGCCCCCCTCTTCCCTTCATTCTTGGTGAGCCACAGATAGACACCTCCCAGCATGCTGCTAATAAGCATTTATTTTGAATCCCAGATATCTGATTATTCTCTAAACTGGACAGTGAACTTTGAGGCATAGGACAAAACTACTGGACTCATCTCAGGTTCCAGAAAACCATTAACATGCCATCATCATCTTTTCTATAGTCATGTAGTCTCTGTTGTCAACAGAGTATAAAATCCCCATACAGTATCTCCTCAGGGAGTCAATGTTCCATCTGCACACTGTCTTCCAGCCTTTCAACATGACTTTCAAATTTAAAAATTTCCCTTTTTTATTTTTAAGCTAAGCTTTGGAGTCTTGAATTTGTGCAAAGGGTAACCTCTCCTAAATCTAGGGTATCACTTCAAAACTTTCCTACAACAATCTCAAAGGAAACTGTTTTATGGTATATCTTTCCTTATAAGAGACATCTAATTCTGCTTACTACTTGTTATTTGTTTTAAGATCAACACTTGTGTATGAGGTGTACTTCATAAGGCAAGCAGATTATACAATGGTATGGAGAAGATCTAAGATCATTACTCTGGACAAGTATAATATCTATCTTATTTCAGCATTTAGAAACTGATTATACTTGACTATAGCTAACTTATTTCATACAATGTAGAATAATTTTCTAGCTTTTTAAGAATCCCATCTTAAGATTCTTATAATATTGAAAGAATGGAACATCTTTTAGTAAATTCATTTATAGAACCATCAAAACTGGGCTTTGAAGTCACATATTTCCAACAAGTATTGTCACTTATGGCTTTTGTATAGGATAAGATCCTTAGCAGAATCTCATCTTCCAGAGAGGGGATTGTGAAAATTGATTTTTGAGAAGATTAAAGTGAATATGTAATAATAATAATCTTAAAAATATACAATAACAAATAATAAATAGTGGAAGTTAGATAAAAATGGAAATGAAAAGTTTTTGAAGAATGTAGAAAGATCAGATGAATATATATAAAATATAAGAGTTCCAAAATTTTGCAAAGGCTTTCAACATGTTCCAGTACCATGTTGCTGAAATCAGCTATATCTCAAATTTTTGACAAGAAAAACTAGCTCTAAAGTGTCAATTCTTATAGATTATTTTAAATTTCTTTTTGGTCTGTTACTGGTTGTTTTCCAAAGCAAGTACCTAGATGAGATAGAAATAGAAAGCAGCAAAAGTATAGGAAATAAAAATTCTTTAGGGCAGAAGTTCACAATAAGATGTACTCTATACTAATAAAATTAGAATCCTTAGGTTTTAGTTAACTCTCACCATCTGACCTAATTATTGGCAATGCAAATTTTATTAACTGTTAAATTATATCCATATCTATTTTTAAGCAATTTTATGGGATGATGCTAGCAATGACCTGGACCAGGAGAAAACAGAGGAGTCAGAGAAACTGTTATGCAGACCAGCATGACTCCAGATAGCCTAATAAGATTACAGGAATAGAAGATTTCACAAGAAATTAGAAATCTGAATAATGAGACTTTGAGTCCTTGAACATGACATACTGGACAGTGGGAGTTAGGTCATCTTTCCTTTTATGTCTCTCCAATTTGTCTTTCTTATTTATTTGTAAGATCTTTGTGCCATAAGAAGAGTGCCCCCTAATGACTGTCTGATAATATACCTTTCAATCTCTTTTTACATCTTGTTAAGAAATATTCAAGCATCATAGTTAGGTCCTCCATATAATGTATAGTCATCATATTTAGGGTACTTCATTGAGGAAATTGAGGCCCAGGTTCTCCAAGAAGCAGATCAGAGATTTTGATAATTAATTTTTTCAAATATCATAATAATTTATATTTGAGAGTCTTGGATTAGAAAGAAATTTATGAGTTCCTGTTTCTGAGTTCTGGGTTGGAGATTCTTGCTTTTTACATTTTCTTTGTCCTTAAGAATCCCAGTGAATGTTTTCATTTTAGCAAAGTTTGGTTAATAGAAAAGTCAGATAAGGATTATCTTCCTACTTAGATGACCCCCATTATATTAAGATGAGGAGGGATGGAGAGGTTGCTAGTCCACCTCCTAAAAGTTTTTTACAAATTAGGGATATCTTGGAATGTTCAAATGAGGAACTGAATAATGAGCTCCTAAAACTCCAGAGATTTGCTTAACAAAGATTCAGGGTTTTTTGGTCTTTTGAGGTGATTATCACTTTATTGGTTATGATGTTAGCCTAATCAATAAATTTATGTTCTTACCCAAAATTAGAATCTTGCAATAATTTTACTCATAACGATATTCTGTTACAACAATTTACAAAAAAGATTTTTATATTTTCCCAAATTATAGACACTATTTGTACATCATTAAATTTACAAATATATACATATATATTACAATTTTACAGATTTACAAATATGTATATACACATACATATATATTTATACATACATACATATATACATACATATATATGATAATTTTCCATCTTTAAAATCCCTTTGGTTTGTGCTCAGCAGTATAGTCTCTGGGTTAATGTACATGACTTTTTAGTAATTTGAAAAAACAATGGTTAGACCGATTCTCAACTCTCCAATTAAAGCTTTAGTCTGTCTTTTCCATAGCCCCTTCAACATTATTTCCATTGTTTGTCATTTTTCCCTATTTTTCAGTTGTGAGATGAAATTTCAGATTTGTTTAAATGTATATTTCTCTAAATAATAGTGATTGAGAACAATTAGATATAGTTATAATCTGTTTTTCTTCTTCAAAAATGTTTTATGTTTAGACTAAATTATATCAGTGCCACTATTATCTTAATTATATTCATTATATTTTCCAAGTCTTTTTTTAACATTTCATAATATTTATTTTTTAGAAAAGTTAACATGTTTACTTGATTCGTGCTCTTACTTTGCCCTTCACCCCCAACCTCCCCCCACATAGCCAATGCGAATTTCCACTGGTTTTAACAGGTGTCATTGATCAAGACCTATTTTCAAATTGTTGATAGTTGCATTGGTGTGGTAGTTTCAAGTCTACATCCCCAATCGTGTCCTGCTCAACCCATGTGTTCAAGCAGTTGTTTTTCTTCTGTTTCCATAATTTGTTGTTTCCCATGTGGTTTTGGCTGCATTGTTTTTGTTTGTACAAAAGTACAAACGCTTTTTGGTTTGATATAATCAAAATCATTTATTTTACATTTTATAATATTCTCTAACTCTTGCTTGGTTTTAAAATCTTTTCTTTTCCAGAGATCTGACAAGAATACTATTCTGTGTTCACTTAAATTATTTATAGTATAGTATTATTTATATTTTCCCTCTTTATATTCAAGTCATTCATGCATTCTGAATTTATTTTGGTGTAGGGTGTGAGATGTTTATCTAAACCTAATCTCTCCCATATTGTTTTCCAAATTTCCCAGAAGTTTTTGTCAAATAGTGGATTTTTGTCCCAAAAGTTGGGCTCTTTGGGTTTATCATACACTGTCTTACTGACATCACTTACCCCAAGTCTCTTCCACTGATCCTCCCTTCTGTCTCTTAGCCAGTACCATACTGTTTTGAGGTCTGCTGCTTTAGTATAGTTTAATATCTGGTACTACTAGGCCACCTTCCTTCACATTTTTTTTTCATTATTTCTCTTTATATTCTTGATCTTTTATTATTCCAAATGAACTTTGTTATAGTTTTTTTTCTAATTCCATAAAAAAGTTTTTTGGCATTTTGATAGGTATGGTGTTAAATAGGTAAATTAATTTGGGTAGAATGACATTTTTATTATGTTAGCTCAGCCTATCCATGAGCAATCACTGTTTTTCTAATTGTTTAGATCTAGTTTTAATTGTTTGGAAAGGGTTTTGGAATTGTTTTTGTATAATTCCTGTATTTGTTTTTGTAGATAAATTCCTAGGTATTTTATATTGTCTAGGGTGATTTTAAATGGTGTTTCTCTTTCTACCTTTTGCTGCTCTAATATGTTGGATATGTATAGAAATGCTGATGATTTATGTGCATTTATTTTGTATCCTGCATCTTTGCTAAAGTTGTTGATTATTTCTACAAGCTTCTTAGTTGATTATCTGGGATTTTTTAAGTACATCATCATATCATCTGCAAAGAGAGATAGCTTAGTCTCCTCATTGCCTATTTTGATCCCTTCAATTTCTTTTTCTTCTCTAATTGCTACTGCTAGTGTTTCTAGTACAATGTTAAATAATAGAAGTGATAATGGGCCTCCTTGTTTCACTCTTAATCTTATTGAGAAGGCTTCTAATTTTTCCCCATTGCATATGCTTGTTGATGGTTTTAGGTATATACTGTTTATTATTTTTAGGAAAGGTCTTTCTATTCTTATACTTTCCAGTGTTTTCAATAGGAATGGGTGCTATATTTTGTCAAAGGCTTTTTCAGCATCTATTGAGATAATCATGTAATCCTCTTGATCACCTGCTATAGTCTCTTTGCTAGTATTCTATTTAAGATTTTTGCATCTATGTTCATTAGGGAGATTGGTCTGTAGTTTTCTTTCTCTGTTTTTGATCTACCTGGCTTTGGAATCAGTACCATATTTGTTTCATAAAAAGTAATTAAGTAGGACTCCTTCTTTGCTTATTATATCAAATAATTTGTATAGAATTGGGATTAGTTGCTCTTTGAATATTTTGTAGAATTCACTTGTGAATCCATCTGGCCTTGGCGATTTTTTCTTAGGGAGATTTGATGGCTCATTCAATTTCTTTTTCTGATATGGGATTATTTAGGTATTATATATGGCCTGACTCCACATACCTTCAATGTTGCGCCCTGTTGTGGGGTCCCTTCTTTCATCTGGATTTGTTTTTATTTCTTTTTGAGGAGTCCTATATGTGTGGGTTAGGAGAGGTCAAGCAACTGCTTTTTACTCTGCTGCCATCTTAACCCAGAACCCTGTTTTCCAAGTCTTGAACTATTCTTGAATCATGGGTAAAAATCAAATTCCTTCATATTTAAAAATATATAATTATATATTCATATATGTATAATACATATGTTATATATGTGTGCATTTGTACACATTTACTTTAAGATTTTATAACATTTATTATATTATCTAAATATACTCATTTATATATCTATATTATCCTTAAACATATATGCATACATAAATATATACAATATTCTTCATATGGATTGATAGTGATAACACATAATTTATGTAAATCTATGTAAATCCATATATGTGCTGATATAATGTACATGTGTATCATAATAATTTTGTGCATATATGTGTATTTGCATCTATGTTACTTTCATCTTTTCAACATGATTTCATTTTAAAATATATTCTTATTACTTATGAAACTTAACATGAAAACATAGATAGAGATCTACAGACAGATTCTAAAGGATCACCCTAGTGCAATTATCAATAATAGGGAAATAGGTCTTGATCAATGATACATGTAAAACCCAGTGAAATTGCGCGTTGGCTAGAGGGGAGTTGCTCGAGGGGAGAGAAAGAACATCAATCATGTAACCATGGATAAATTAATTAACTAAATTTTTTTTCAATAAAACAATAGTGTTGACGTAACTTTCTTATATGGTAGCTATTTAACATGGTGGATAAAGTATTATGACTATAGTAAGGAAGCCTTAAACTCCTTAAATTTGAATATAATATGGCTTCATATACTGACTAGTTGTGTGACACTGGTCAAATCACTTAACCCTATCTGCTTCATGTGTAAAATGAGCTGGAGAAGGAAATAGCCAGCCATTCCAGTATCTTTACAAAGAAAATCCCAAATGAGGCCATGATAAATCAGATATGACTAAAACAATGGAAAAACAAAGCTTCCTGTAATCAGTTATTTTATTCTTTGTACTTGTATGTAAATCAACTAGCACATTTGCTAGCATATTGGAAACATCAAATAAATACTTTTGATTCACTGATTTTTCATCTAGCCTCTTAGTCCAGATGACCCATGAAGATCAATCAGTTTATTTGCTGTCTTCTTAGGCAGCATTTGGAAATCTCTAAGTTTTGGGAAGTTTTTTTAATATATATTCATATATATATATATATATTATGTGTCTATATAATACAGCTTATAATGTATTAAATCAAATTAACCTCTATTTATCTGTAATTTCCACTGACTTCTTCTTTTCTACCACCTAAGACCAAAGTGAAGAATTTATACAGGACATACTTTCAGCTACTAAAAGATAATGATTAATTCCCTTCAAAATCTTTGCTGCTCCCTGAATTTCTTCTTGACTTAAGTCACTTCCCTTTTGTGTCAGTGTCTGATCCTCCAACTGTGCATTCAAATTTATTGATATGACAAACTCTTAAAGTACTCAGTGGGGTATTTGATATGGGGTAAGTTGACTTGCTGCTCTATTGGTGTATGAATTATATGAGAAAGTAATAATATGGATATCACTTCATCTTGGGACACTAATGGTCATGTGTGCCTGCTTCTTTTGATATTGAGATTACATATTATTTGAGCTTACAAGATAAAACTGAGTTGTTTGTCAATCGAGTGCCAGATTTTTCTCTATATTTAGTTAATGCATTAATCTCTTTAGCTATATTTTTAATTAATAATTTTTGATGATCAAAATTTTTCCACTCTTTTATTTCCTTACAGATATTAAAAAGAAAGGGAGAATGGGAAGGAAGAAGGAAAGAAGACGGAAGGAAAATGAAGTCTTTTTCTATATAAGTGTAGTCAGATAAAACAAATTCTGTTTGTTTGAATCAAAAATGTACTTCTTATTCTTCATGTTAGTCCATTATCTATCTTTTATGATGAGTAATGTCCTTTATTAGTTGTCTGGAATCATGATCAGTTATCTTACTGATCAAAATTCTCAAGTCATTCTGAATTATTTTTTAATTGATTTAGTATAAATTATTCTTGAGTTTGATTTTACTTAATCTGCCTCAATTCGTTTAAAGTCTTCAATGGTCTCTTAGAAACTAACTGCCTTTTTCTCCATTTCTTATAATACAATAGCTTATAGACTTAGCTAGAACAACCCTCACAGTCTTTCTAAAGCCATAACATTCTACTGGCATAGCCTTCAATAACTAAAAATTGCATTTATGCATAAAAGAGACAACAATAAAGAACTTAATTTCATGTTGAATATTTTAATGACTATTGATGTTGATTTTGTTTTTGATTGTCATTCATACCAATAGATATACCAATAGATAAGCTGTGACTATAAACTAGTATAAAATAATATTGTTGATTTATCAACAAACATGCTAGAACTTCTGTAGGCAAATTAAGATTGTTCTTGTTCAAGTGATCACCTTAAGAAATTATCCTTCTTTAAAAACTCTGCTACTAAAAGTACTACCAGTAACACTTCTCAGTCTCTAGTAAAAATTTTTAATGTTTATGGTACTATGAAAAATAGTTTTTTAAATTTTCATATTATTGATTTTCATTAGTGAATAATCTTATAAAACCAAAACCCCAAAACATTAACCTAAGTAAACATGTGATTAATCATATGTTTTCATTTAAATTTCTACTTGAATAGTTCCTTCTCTGGAGGTGGAAGGCATTATTTTTCATAAGTCCTTCAGATTTTCCTGGATCACTGTGCTGTTATTAGTAGCAAAGCCTGTAATGTTCTCCTTGTTCTGTTTGCTTCAATCTGTATTAGTTCACATAGGTCTTTACAGCTCTTTCTGAATAATTCTGTTCATCTTATCTTATATCACAATAGTATTCCATCACCATCATATACCACAATTTGTTCAAACATTCCCCAATTGAAGGACATCACTTTAGTTTCCCATTCTTTGCCATCACAAAAAGAGCAGCTGTAAATATTTTGGTACAAATAGGTCCTATTGTACTACTTGTGCATAGGCTACTGGGGGCTGGGGGATGGGAGGAGAGAGAGCAAGAGCATGAACATGTAACCATGGAAAATTTTTTCTAAAAAATAATAAAATAAAATAAAATAAAATAAAATAAAATAAACAAATAAGTCCTTTCCCATTGTTTAACCTTTTTGGAATACAGACTAGAAGTGGCATTTCTGGATCAGAAGATAAATATTCCTTTATAGTCCTTTGGGCATAATTCCAAATTGCACTGCAGAATGTTTGGATCAGTTCAAAACTCCACCAGAACTGCACTGATGTTCCAATTTGCCACATCCCCTTCAACATTTATCATTTTCCTTTACTGTCGTATTGGTCAATCTGATAGGTGAGGTACTACCTCAGAGATATTTAAATGTGCATTTCTCTCATCAAGAGGGATTTGGAACATATTTTAATATGATTGATGGCTTTGATTTCATCTGAAAAATGCCTGTTCATATCCTTTGACCATTTATTAATTGGGGAACCTCTTGGATTATTATAAAGTTGTTCTTTATATATTTAAGACATGAGACTTTTGTCAGAGAAATTTGTCATGATTTTTTTCCAGTTTGTTGCTTCTCTTCTAATCTTGTCTGCATGGATTTTGTTTGTACAACTTTTTAATTTAACATAATCAAAATTATTCATCTTACATTTTATGTTCTCTATCTCTTGTTTGCTTGAAAAATAAATTCTTAATCCGCATACTAATTATCATTATTTTGAGGAGAGGATTCATTTTTGCAGACTATCAAAATATTGGGGATGATCAAGACAATTATTTCTATTTGTGGGGCAAAAATTTAACTGTATTGGTCAAAATATATGAATAGTTTTAGAGGAAGCCATCCAAACTATAAATAAAGTATAAAAATATTCCAAATCTTTACTAATTAGAAAAAAATAAGAATTAAAGCAGCTCTGAGGTTCTACCTCATTCTTCACTTTGACAAAATTTACTTTTTTTTTACAACAGGAAAATAATAAATGTTGAAGAGGTTATCATATAATTAGTATGTTTATACAATCTCCATGATATCATTCAGTACAAACAATTGGGAAATCAATTTTGAAATATGCACAAAAATTTACTAAACTGTGATTCTTTGATGCAGAAATAGCACTATCTTCATATACTGAAGTAATCCAAAAAATAAAAGAAAAGTACTATTTACACAAATATCTAAATTGATGCAGATTGGCAACTCATCTGTATTTGAAAGGAAAGAAAAAGATTGGGCCAGGATCTTCTGGGCAAGCTGACTTTATTGTGAGAGCTGCAATTTATAAAAGTCAAGGTCAGCAGACACAATCAGCATAATTTGAGACTCTAAGCAACACAACAGACAGAAATTTAGTTTGAAAAGTGATGTAAGGAGAGGTCAAGCAGATGCTGCTTCTTCTTCCAGGGTAGGGCAAGATTGTGCCCCATCTTCTTTCTTCTTTGTGACATATTCTTAAATACTGGTTGTAGTGCAGAGGTGCAATCAACCCTGCAAAAGGCTAACTGCAGAATTTCTGGCAGTTAAGAGGGTTTAGAACCCTGACTAAGGGCAGTTGATCCCGGAGGCTTGGACAAAGCAGAAGGGCCAACTGAGCTCGGTCTTTAGGCTAAAACCTGGCCTTGAATCTGTGCTTTTTCTCTTGTGATTTTGTAGCTTAGCTAATTCCTCTGGATCTCCCTGACCTTTCCTATTTCAATCACCATTTCCCTTCCTAATGTCCTGTGGGTTTTGGGAAAAGGGTAGATTTGGGTGGTAGCAATCAAACTTTGAAGACTTAGGTTTTCCCCATAGACAAGTAGGGCTTACCCTAGATACAAATCATCTCCTGATTCATTGTGTATAATTTCCCTAACTTTAAAGGCAATAAAGCCTCCTGGGCTGAGTGGGAGCAGGCTCTTGCTCGGTTTGCCCCATTCCTGTGTCCCTTCCCCACCTGGAACTTTCTCCCTAGGCGGTTGTTAGAGAAACCTTGTATCCCTCTGTCCTTTATAATCAACCCTGAAACTTAATAAACCCTGTTGTTATTTAATCAAACCTTTTGCTAAAACATTGGTTGAATGATAAAATAGGGATAAGGAGAGAAAGGAATAGTTTCTCTTTGGATTCTGAGGGGAGTTGAAGGCGTCCATCTTGGAGGAAGTGGTGATCTCTATACTTCCTCTGAGAAGCCCTTCTATTTCACAGACAGGGAGGAGCCTTGGGACTTTGTCTGTGTGAACCTGAGAAACTGAGTAGAAAGCCCTCTAGTTAGTTCCAAACCATTTCTGACTGGCCCTGACCTTTGTCTGTAGAAGTGCCCTTCCTACCTGAAGGGTTCAGTCTGTTTCCCTTCAGTGTCTCTGTCTCAAACCTGTGTACCCAATCTGTGTCTCCCTGTTACAGCTGTCTGCCCAACTATCTGATCATCTCCCCTTGCTGCTCATTATACTTCATCATCATATATTTCCCTAAACTAAGTCATTCCCTTACATCTCCTACCACCTCAATTTACTACCTCCACCATTGTACTCTGCTTTCCCACCTACTGACTTAGGGACCCACAAACACTATCCACTTGCTTTATTCCCTTATTACATGGTGAGATGTACTAATATGTTAAGGACAGAATACCCCAAGTCAGTGATGGGCAAACTTTTTAAAGAGGGGGCCAAAGGAAAGGAAATGCTCATCTGTCACTCTGTTTCTAAGGCAACCCTTTTGAAGTTTCATTGTATTGTATCCTACTCATTGTATTCGTCAGATTAGGAATAATGTCACAGGGCTGGATAGAACATTTCAGGGCCCCCCCATCTGACCCATGGGCCATAGTTTGCCCGTCACTGCCCTAACTCAAAGAGATGTTATAAGGAGGCCATATGTTACAGCTTATCATCCTTCTCAGAGTTAGATAAGGGTCAGAGATGATAAATCATAAGACTATCACATTTATATTTATGTACCCACTCATAATTTTAATCTTATCATTTATGGTAACTTATTCAATCAACTAATTACTGGGACTATCACCTAATTCAGTAGTTACAATTTAACAAATTAAGAAACTTCAGAAGTGAATTGATTGTAAATTTCTTCTAACAGAATCTTAAGAGTATAAACAGTCCCTGAATAATTGTGAGATTACATGGATAGTGTGAGGTCCAATTTTTATTTAGCTTCCCCTAAAGCAAAATGGGCTCTTTATTTACTATACAGTTCTGTCTTTCTTCAAATTTATACATTTAAATAAGGGAGGGAAAAGTCATTATCACTTTATAATGATTGTTCCAAATTCCTAGTTAGGAAGTTTTCAAAAAACAAATTCAGAATTAAAATATAGTTTTTACATTTTTTTGTCTCTTCTCTCTTTTTGCTTTGAAAGATCACATTTTGGGTACTTCTGTGTCACAGAACAGCAACAAGGGGAAGGTATATCTTAGAGAGCGCAGGATGCCTAAATACAGTCATTTTACAGACTATTTCCTTGACATTTTTGATGGAGAATATTTTAGTTGTTATACTTTAAGATACACAAGGAGTCTTACATTTCCTGCTACTGCTGCCTCATGGCCAGACTTTTCCATGAAAAGACCTTAAAAACAGACTGTTTGCTGCAGCATGTCCCTTGAAGTAACATTGTTTGGTACAGTATGTCCCTTGAAGAAAGGCTGCATGGGACCTAGGGGTTTTCCATGTACTCCAAAGCAACCATTTCTATCTAAATCCAAAATAATCTCTACTTCCTACTTCAATCCCAATCTTCCAAATAAGAATAATGAGCCTACAGTGCAAATAAGAGCAATTTTCCCTTTGCCTCAAACCTTCTCTCTCCTACTCTATTTATTCTTTGAGGGAAGAGGTAGAAGAAGAAAGTTGTTAAAGAATGTGACTTCTTTCTCCTGCTGTCCAAATCTATACTTCCTTCTCCAGCTATGTTGTTTTCATGATTTCTAAGCTTTGAAGGAGTAAAATGCTGTGAATTGGATCCTTCTGTCTGACCATCTGACTGGGTGCCTCTCATCTCATTTTTCTCTTGCTTCCAGCCAAAAATCCAAAATCAATTGATCAATAAAATGGGGCCTTCTACTAAATGATGACTGTTATCATATCTGCATTGACTGAACTCCTATAGATTATCACAGAAACCCCATTCTCCACTTTGCCATCTCACTGTAAGCTCCCACAACAATCTCTCACTAAAATTTCAACCTAACTATAACTAGTCCTTCCACTAGGCCCTAAGGAATTCCTGTTTCATAGATTGAACAAACTTCTTATCATTTTAAATCTTTTCCCCTCCTACTTCTTCCAACTACTAATTTTTACTGAAATGTTGCTCCCTTCCATCCTAGTGACATGACTTCCCTGTTCACCATTTCCAATCCTGGTTGAACTTTCACTCATTATTTCAACTCACTGGTCAAGGTGACGTAGTGGACCTATTCCTTGCTTTTCATTGGTAATTCAACATTCTTCTACTTCCTCCATCAATAACTTCTCCTACTTCAAGGTTCTATTCACATTGTAGGAGTAAAAATGAATAAATACTCCTGATATTTTAAATTAAAGGATTTAATAATAACAAAAAAATGAGAGGGAAAGGTGTTCCTTCAGCCAAGTGAGCAGAGCACAGAGCCAGAGACTGATACCTGCCACACTTTAACCAAAACAAAGTCCAAAAAGAGCCCCCCAACTTGGTTCTCAGCCAAATTTATCTCCTAAGCCTCTGTACATCAAATCAGCTGTGGCAAATTTTCCACCTGCACAACATCTACCACTCAATCTAAATCCTGCTAGCCATGGTCTATAGACTGCAGGTCACTTTCCTTTCTTCTTCTATGAGTTTTGGACTTGCCCACCATTATTCTCCCTTCCCAACTCTTGCCCTTTTACTAGGTGACTTCAGAATACAAACCAGCTGTCTTTAACACTCTCTAAACACTCAGTTTCTCAATCTATAAACTTCCCTTTATTTACTTATATGTCCTACCTCAGTCACAATGCAAAGATAGCCATACTTTTGCTATCAACCACACAAAAATCATATTCATATTCAAGAATTCCAAAATCTCCATATCCAACCATAATGTATGGCCTTTTTACCTCTCCCTCCTTTTTTATAAAAACAAAACAAAACAAAATAAAAAACCCTATTCTTAATCCATACAATGACCTTCAGCTCTTAACCCCTCAATTCTCTTTTAGGTCATTACTTCTGCACTAGCCACTCTCTTCTCTTTCACATATCTTCACTACTTAATTAACTGAGTCAACTGTTAACTATCTTTCTCTCTTGAAAGCTTATCTACTTTATCATACAAACAATTACACATACCCAAGATACCCTTGGATCACTCTCACCATTTTGTGCCTTCATTTTTGTACATGTGCTGCTGAATGAAGACGGATAAAAGAAGGCAACTGTTTGGACTAAATCCACTACAAATTTTTGCTATACAACCTCAACTGGGCCTTTAACTGCTGCTAGGAAGTCCTATTATTTTCCCTTATTAATTCTCTCTCCTACTTTCTTTAAAAATAAAAACCTTACCTTCTGCCTTAGAATCAATAATAATTATTTAGTTCCAGGGCAGGACAGAAGAGTGGTAAGAGTTATTCCTTTCTCTCCTATGGCACTGCTACTGAAATGTGTCTCACCTGGATTACTACTGATAGGTTTGCCTATGTCAAGTATCTCTCTATTGCAAAACATCCTTTAATCATCAATCAAAATAATTTTCTTAAAGTTTGATTAAGTCACATACACACATGTAAACTTCAATGATTCTCTATTCTCACCAGGATCATGCTGTATTTAGCAATCATAGCCCTCACCTTCTTTACCAATTTCCTTGCATCTGGCTCCCTGAAACATATTTTTGATCCAGTGACATTGATGTCCTTGATAGTCCATGAGTAATATATTCCATCTTTTAACTCTGGGCATTTTCTCTGAAATTTCCTAATAAATGGAATCCTCTCACTTCTCCACTCCAGATAATGACTTCTTTGATTTTCTTTAAGTTCCCATTAAATTCTTAGTTCTTACAGGAAGTCTTCCTCAATATCTCTTAATTCTAGAGACTTACCTCTTTTAATGATTTACTATATTATTTAGTTTACTAGATAGATAGGTAGGTAGATAGATAGATAAATAGATAGATAGATAGATGGATGGATGGATAGATAGATAGGAAAATGGATATCTCAGAAGAGGAATTGGGTACTACAATTTTTAATAGTCAATGTCCTTATATTATTTATGGGAATGTTTTATCTGTTATATTTTTCTTTTTATTCTCATTTTGCTCTCCAGCTTAAAAAATGATTAGCTTTGAAAATGTATTTTCTCATAATTCAACAAATATTAATTAAGATCCCACCAATTATAGTGTATTGTGATGAGTTCTGAGAGAAATTCTATTGTAATTGAGAAATAACCTTTTCTCTTGAGAGGTTTATGGTCTAGGGAGGAAAGAAGAAATATACGTATATAATCAGAATATAAAATAAAACACCATAAGTGAATAAAGGTTGCTTGCAAAGGGCTGCCAGAATGCAAAGGAGGAAGAAAGGAAAGAGAAAAGGAACAAATGAAGGAAGAATGAAAGGAAAGAAAAAAGAAAAGAAGGAAGAGATAGAGGAAAAATAATTGAAACTGATTATTACATGAAAAAGTTATTTGGGGCTCACCCTTTTTGGTACTTGACCTACCATCTGATATGAAATAATTATAACTACCAAGATACCACTGCAATGATTCTAAGACAAAAGTTTAGGTCATTTTTTCCCCCTTAAAGATTACATCTGCAGAAACTAATGACAAAAAAATGTATCTGTTGCAATAGAAAGAATTGATGGGGTCTGAATTCAGATTGAAACACATCATTATTTTCTTTATTTCCTTCACAAATTTTTCTCTAACATGAGTGATGTGTCTCTTTTCAAAACATGATGAACACATAAATATGTATTACATGGTCAAGCAAATCTTACCTAGATCATATTACCTGACCTCTTGGTGAGGGAAGGGTGGAAGAAAAGGAGAGAATATGATTATTAAAAATGTATTGATAGGGGGCAACTGGGTGGCTCAGTGAATTGAGAGTCAGGCCTAGAGACGGGAGGTCCTAGGTTCAAATCTGGCCTCAGACACTTCCCAGCTGTTTGACCCTGGGCAAGTCACTTGACCCCCATTGCCCTCCCTTACCACTCTTCCACCTAGGAGCCAATACACAGAAGTTAAGGGTTTAAAAAAATAAATAAAAATGTATTGATATGTAATCTGGAAAATAAAGACTATATCTCTAATCCATAGTAATGAAAGGTATAATATCTTCTTTTCTCCCAAATTGTTATAGTATTGTCTTTAAAGTGAAGGTTATATATTATGAAATAAGATATTAAGTTATTGATCTTGGTATAATTTCTGCAATAGTGCTTTCCAGTTTTCCCCAAGAACACATGCTTATCCATTCACATCTCATTCTATTATCTCAATGCCACACAGGCCTTACTAATTTGTTGCCTTTTAATTTTGGAAAGGATTCCCTTCTTTTGTGGCTCCAAAAACAAATGGAGCTCTTTTGAAAAACATAAAGACTCTAGCAAAAAAGTATTTTCTGTATCTCAGAAAGGCTGGCACAGTCTATGATCCTAGGTCTTATCAACTGCAGGTTACAATTTAAAGGCATAAGATATGAAAAAAAAATCCTTTCTGAGAGTGGGTAAACATATTAATATTTTTCAGTTGGTTGGTTTTGGTGATGTGAGGGAGATTTTGGAATAGAGAAAAATAGAGGGAAACATGGGATATGGATATATAAATGACTCACATTTCCTGAATATTTCTAAAAATTACATATAATAAGAAAAAGTTGTTCAGTAAAAATTTCCCCTCTACTAAAGTTTTCCATTATCATATATAATCAGATTTAATAACATGTCCTGCATAGAAATCTGATATGTAATACCTAGAATGTAATATTGATATTAAAAATCATGTAGATTTTTTAAAAATCCTGGGTATCTTAATGTAAATGATCTTGATAGCTGTACATGCAGAAAAAGTCATTCAATTGAAATTTGGTCATCAGGTAGTGACTTGACTTTATAACATTGGTTATCATCATTTCTTGAATTACAAATGCCCAAGAAGGATATTTTAATGTCTAAATAACAAATGGGCATTGGTATAATCAGTGTATACATTTTAAATCAATAAACATTTGTTTTAAGGTTGAGACTATTATCTTTTTTTCTTAACCTTGTGAGTACACACACACACACATACATACACACACAAAAAATAAGCACATATTTACACAAAATTTGTTTCATTAAATTGAATTCGGTTCATCTGAAGAGTTGGTGCAAATTCCATTCGCTTATTATTGGCCTTGGTTAAAGTAACATTAGCCTTTCTCTTGTGTGGAAATATATATGTATCCAAAAGGCAGATTTATTTAGTCTATATCAATGTGATGAAAAGTCCCCTGTGAACAATTCCAGGGAGAAACATTACACATTTGGGAATGGAAGAATGGAACAAAATTAATTGTATTGAATGTTGCTAATTAGCTTACAGTTCTCCTTCCATGTGATTTCCACAAATACATTAGGCTTTTTTGTTGCTCATGTGAATAATTGTGAAATATGACAAGAGCAATTTAATCTTCACACTGGCACCATTTATGAGGCCCACAGATTCTACCTGCTGTGATAATGTTTCCCTGTGGATTTTTAGAAATGGCATTAGCAAGTAGTAAGTGTGATAAATTCTTGAGCTGAAATGATAGAATTTGTCCTTTGACAAAAATTTTCACTGGTGTTATTTAATTCTTTGTCCTTCACTTTGATACAGAGACAGCTATTGCTATTCTATCACAAATCATTAAAAACTACTTTTGAAATCTATTTTTTCCCTTTCTTGTATGGGTCAGAATCAGAATCTATGCTTTCATAAACTTTTGAAATACAGCTCTCTAAAAATAAGATAGTATGAGAAATAATATTAGTGTCCATAATATTCTAAAAACATTTAAAGAAATAGTTCATGACATTAAACTTATTACTGTTTTCTGCATAATGGTAAAGTATATATTTATATTTATATTTTTTCAAGACACTGACATCTTAATAAATTAACTATTATGGAAGCAAAACAAGGTTTTATTAAGGTGATTTAATGTATTTTAAAAATTAGAGTATAAGAACCTAATGATCACTTTCTTAAATATGTAGCTCTTTACAAAAGCAGTTTACAGGTTGGAGCTCAGCCAGGTAAAGCACATTTTCCATACTTTGCTACTACTGAGGTATAGTTTCATATTAAAATCAATAAGTTGAATATTAGAAGATAGAATTAGAAATGCTATGTTTAATTTAAACCTAAACAAGATCAACTTAATTATTTGCCATTTACGTGTGGTATAGTGATCTTCAAGCACATATAATCTACCTTCACTTATTATATTATATGTGTTATTCTATTTTTTTGTCATGATTCAATATATTGAAATGTGTCAAAAATAAAATAAAATCATTGGGGAGAGATAAAATAGAATAACTACCTCATGTAAAAGGGGTATAAAATTCAAGAAATTTCCCAGTGAAGGGAAGGAGAAAATGGAGGACTAGGTAATGCTAGTATCTTATTCTTATCAGAACTGGGTAAAAGAGGCAAGAATGTGCACATATAGGAAGGTAAATATTTTCTTAACTTATAAGGCCATAGCAGGTTAAGTGATAAAAATAAGAGAGAGACTCTTAGAAGGGTATATCAATTAAGAAAAAAGAAGGAAAATGGATGAGATGAGGGAGGGAATAATAGAAGACTTTTATATTAAAAAACAGAAGAGTAAATTGAGGGGATCAATGGGAAAATATTAGAGGACATTCATATTAAGAAATAGAGTAAAGCAAGGGGATAAAGGAAGGAATAAAATTTATTCTTTATTTATTTATTTATATTAAGTAATGAAAGGGTAAGAAGGTGGATAAGGAAAGGAAACAAAAAGATGAACATATTAAAAATTAGGAGGATAAGAGGAAAAGACATGAGAGGGAACTTTTGAAGATGATTGATTTAGGACTAAATGAGTGGGGAAAGAAATAACAAAGAGATTCTTAGAGCATGGGAATTAGGGGAAAAGTGATTTGAAGAAAATTAGATTTCTGAAAATGAATAGAATAAAAAGAAAGGCAGAGGAGGAGAAAAGAAAAATATGGACTGGAGGGAAACACACAATTAATTTTGAATAACTTTGAATGTGAATGGAATGAATTTACCAATAAAATATAAATGGAAGAAATACATTAAAAATAAGAGAGACACATAGAATAAAAATAAAAGGATGAAATGAAATATTATTTTAGCTGAAAAAATCAGGTGCAGCAATAATAATCTCAGACAAAGTTAAAACTAAAGTAGATCCAATTAAAAGAGGCAAAAAGGAAACTGCATTATGTTAAAATATACCATAGATAAAGAAGCATTATCAATAATAAACCTATATGCACTAAATATTATAGAAACCAATCTTCTTTGCCAAGTTAACCACTCTATTCAGCTAATGCTCATATGGTGCCTTCAGTATTATGGTTGCTTTTCTCTGCAAATGTATCAATTTTGTAATTTATTTGCTAAAAATCAACAAAAAGAACTACACACAATACTTCTGATATACTCTGACTATCACAGAAAAAAAATGGTAAAAAAAAATTTCACTTTCTCTGGATTCTACACTTCTATTAATGAAGCCTAAAATAAGATTAGCTTTTCTGGCCTCAGTGTCTAGCTATTAAATCATACACACAAATCATGTGCCAAAATATTGTCCGGCTGGCTCATTACAGTAGATGATATCTTTGGTTCAGAAGAGATAAAAGGAAGAGCAAAGACTATAAAACTTCATTAAAATGCTAAATTTGAATTGAGTGACAGAATCCTACATGATTAAGAAAGATGACTCAATGAGGCTAATACAGCATATGATGGCAAGAAAAGGATAGGTAAAACCAGAAAGAAAATTGAAAGAAAAAGATTAGAAAACAGCTATATCAAGACATCAGGGTAGGCTGACATATAGACTATGGAAATTGCAGGAGCACCACTCTAGAGACTGTGAAAAGGGAAGTTTGATTGAATAATAGCAAGTCATAAATCTTAAATAATAAGCAAAAGGAAATGAATTTCATTTGAACAACAAATTCTATAATGTCTCAATAGAAGATTAATTATATTGTATTATCGTTGAATCAGTAGATATTACTGTGTCTTTGAAAATGACATTTCATTGAATTTTTTCATTTAAATTATTTCTATTTTGGTTTTATAGGATGATATAGCACTTGGAAGGCAGGAAATTGGGAAAAAAAAAGATTTGAGTTACAGGAAGTAGCCTCCCATCAGCCTCACTTGGTTCTCATCATTCTTACTTTTTCAATCATTTCAGTTGCTTAGGAGATCCAAGGGGTCTTGAGGGCTGAACAAAAATCATAGTGCTTCAAAACACAGCTTCCCTAAAGCTTCTTTAACAGAGCACACAGGAATGGGAGGTGGAATGTGTCATAGGCTTCCCTAGGAGTGGGTCAGACTAGAGTCATAATTTCTTACTTAACTAAAGATAGAGTCTTGGAATAAGCATCAGGAAAGGCAAAAAAGATAGGGAAATTGTTGTTAGGTTAAAGTGAGTTTAAAAGGCCTAATTTTAAATTTGGGGTTCTCTGCTTATCTTTTCTTATCAGATATATAATTAATGTAGTGGCATATAGTCCAAGACAAAACTCATAGGTTTTTGTTTTTTGTTTTTTTGGTAGAGTGAGGCTCTATAGCTATGACTCATAAAGAGAATTTTTTTCTATTGATATACTGGTCAACAATTGTGGCCTTATACTTTTCTTAAGTAATATATCGTCTCTGCTCTAAATGCTTACTGAATCTAAAAAGCATTTTTCTATTGCAAAACCTCTAACGTGGTCTCTTAGTACTCCATACCAATTGCCAACAATAACATTACATTCCAAAACAGTCGATGGATTTAAACATTTCAGTAATATAGCTGATCAAATTTCTTTTTTCGTGTTTTAAAATAATTTGAGGGGGCAGCTGGGTAGCTCAGTGTATTGAGAGTCAGGCCTAGGGATGGGAGGTCATAGGTTCAAATCTGGCCTCAGACACTTCCCAGCTGTGTGACCCTGGGCAAGTCACTTGACCCCTATTGACCACCCTTACCACTCTTCCATCTAAAAGCCAATACACAGAAGTTAAGGGTTTTTTTAATCATTTATTAATATTCCTTTTTAACATGGTTACATGATTCAAGCTCCTACTTTCCCCTTCAACCCCCGCTGTCCCCCCACCCATAGCCAATGTATATTTCCACTGGTTTTAACATGTGTCCTTGTTCAAGACCTATTTCCAAATTGTTGGTAGTTGCATTGGTGTGGTAGTTTCGAGTCCACATCCTCAATCATGTCCTCTTCAGCCCATGCGTTCAAGCATTTGTTTTTCTTATATGTTTCCTCTCCTGCAGTTCTTCCTCTGAATGTGGGTAGTGTCCTTTACCATAAATCCCTCAGAGCTGTCCTGTGTCATTGCTTTCTGCTGGTACAGAAGTCCATTGTATTCAAATTTTACCACAGTATATCAGTCTCTGTGTACAATGTTCTTCTGGCTCTGCTCCTTTTGCTCTGCATCAGTTCCTGGAGGTCTTTCCAGTTCACACAGAATTCCTCCAGTTTATTATTCCTTTGAGCCCAATAGTATTCCATCACCAGCATATATCACAATTTGTTCAGCCATTACCCAATTGAAGGACATACCCTCCTTTTCCACAAAAAGTGCAGCTATAAATATTTTCGTACAAGTCTGTTTATCAATGATCTCTTTGGAGTACAAACCCAACAATGGTATGGCTGGATCAAAGGGCAGGCATTCTTTTATAACCCTTTGAGTATAGTTCCAAATTCTCAGCCAGAATAGTTGGATCAGTTCACAACTCCACCAGCAATGCATCAATGTCCCAATTTTGCCACATCCCCTCCAGCATTCGTTACTTTCCTCTTCTTTCATTTTAGCCAATCTGCTAGGTGTGAGGTGGTACCTCAGAATTGTTTTGATTTGCATTTCTCTAATTATTCGAGATTTAGAACACTTTCTCATGTGCTTATTGATACTTTTGATTTATTTACCTGAAAATTGCCTATTCATGTCTCTGGCCCATTTATCAATTGGAGAATGGCTTGATTTTTTATACAATTGATTTAACTCCTTGTATATTTGAGTAATTAGACCCCTGTCAGAGTTTTTGTTATAAAGATGTTTCCCTTCTGATTTTAACTACATTGTTTTTGTTCGTACAAAAGCTTTTTAGCTTAATATAATCAAAACCATTTAATTTACATTTTGTAATTTTCTCTAACTCTTGCTTGGTTTTAAAATCTTTTCTTTCCCAGAGATTTGACAAGTATACCATTCTGTGTTCACTTAACTTATTTATAGTTTCCCTCTTTATATACAAGTCATTAACCAATTCTGAATTTATCTTGGTGTAGGGTGTGAGGTGTTGATCTAAACCTAATCTCTCCCATATTGTTTTCCAAATTACCCAGCAGTTTTTCTCAAATACTGGATTCATGTCCCAAAAGTTGGGCTCCTTGGGTTTATCATATACTGTCTTGCTGATGTCATTAACCCCAAGTGAATTCCACTGATCCTCCCTTCTATCTTTTAGCCAGTACCATATTGTTTTAATGACTGCTCCTTTATAGTATAGTTTAATATCTGGTACTGGCTAGGCCCCCTTCCTTCACATTTTTTTTCATTATTTACCTTGATATTCTTGATCTTTTGTTATTCCAAATGAAATTTGTTATAGTTTTTCCTAATTCAGTAAAGAAGATTTTTGGTAGTTTGATAGGTATGGCGCTAAATAGATAAATTAATTTGGTTAGAATGGTCATTTTTATTATGTTAGCTCGTCCTACCCATGAGCAGTCAATGGCTTTCCAATTGTTTAGATCCAGTTTTATTTGTTTGGAAAGTGTTTTGTAGTTGTTTTCATATAATTGCTGTGTTTGTTTTGATAGATAGATTCCTAAGTATTTTATATTGTCTTGGGTGATTTTAAATAGTGTTTCTCTTTCTACTTCTTGCTGCTCTAATGTGTTGGAGATGTATAGAAATAATGATGATTTATGTGCATTTATTTCGTATCCTGCCACTTTGCTAAAGTTGTTGATTATTTCTATCAGCTTCTTGGTTGATTCTCTAGGATTTTTTAAGTATACCATCATATCATCTGCAAAGAGTGATAGCTTAGTCTCCTCCTTGCCTATTTTGATACCTTCAATTTCTTTTTCTTCTCTAATTGCTACTGCTAGTGTTTCTAGTACTATGTTGAATAATAGAGGTGATAATTGGGCATCCTTGTTTTACTCCTGATCTTATTGGGAAGGCTTCTAATTTATCCCCATTGCATATGATGTTTGTTGATGGTTTTAGCTATATACTGTTTATTATTTTTAGGAAAGGTCCTTATTTTCCTAAACTTTTCAGTGTTTCCAATAGGAAAGGATGCTGTATTTTGTCAAAGGCTTTTTCAGTATCTATTGAGATAATCATGCGATTTTTGTTGGTTAGACTGTTGATATGGTCAATTATGTGGATGGTTTTCCTAATGTTGAACCATCCTTGTATTCCTGGTATAAATCCTACCTGATCATGGTGGATGATCTTCTTAATTACTTGCTGGAGTCTCTTTGCTAGTATTCTATTTAAGATTTTTGCATCTATGTTCATTAGGGAGATTGGTCTGTAGTTTTCTTTCTCTGTTTTTGATCTCCCTGGCTTTGGAATCAGTACCCTATTTGTGTCATAAAAGGATTTTGGTAGGACTCCTTCTTTGCTTATCATATCAAATAATTTGTATAGAATTGGGATTAGTTGCTCTTTGAATGTCTGATAGAATTCATATTATTTAATTTCCAATTAGTTTTTGATTTGCCTGTCCACCTGCCCTTACTAATTATTATTTTTATTGCATTATGATCTGAGAAGGTTTCATTTATTATTTCTGCTCTTTTGCATTTGTATGCAATGTTTCTATGCCCTATTACATGGTCAATCTTTGTGAATGTACCATGGGTAGCTGAAAAGAAGGTGTATTCCTTTTTGCCCCTATTTATTTTTTCTCCCCATATCAATTAAATCTAATTTTTCTAGGACTTCATTCACCTCTCTTACCTCTTTCTTATTTATTTTTTTGTTTGATTCCTCTGAAAGAGGAATATTTAGATCTCCCACTATTATGGCTTTACTATCTAATTCCTTCTTGAGCTCTACCAGTTTCTCTTTCATGAATTTGGATGCTATACCACTTGGTGCATATATATTGAGCAGTGCTATTTCCTCATTTTTCATACTGCCTTTAATCAGGATGTAATGACTTTTCCTGTCTTTTTTAATCATACTTATTTTTACTTTGGCTCTGTCAGAAATCATAATAGCCACTCCTGCCTTCTTTTTCTCATTTGTCGCCCAAAAGATTTTGCTCAGGCCCTTAACCTTAAACTTGTGTATGTCAACCTGCCTCATGTGTGTTTCTTGTAGACAGCATATGGTAGGATTTTGTTTTCTAATCCACTCTGCTATTTGCTTCCGTTTTATGAGAGAGTTCATCCCATTTGCATTCAGAGTTATAATTATAAGTTGTGCATTCGCTGACATTTTTGTATCCTCCCCTATTTCTACCCCTTCTTCTTAAACTATTTCCTTTTAAACCAGTGGTTTGCTATTAAACTGCTATCCCTTATCGCCTCCCTTGATTAACTTCCATTTCTACCCCTCCCTTATTATTCCCCTCTTTTTGTTTTTAAAGGCCTAATGAATTCCCTCCCCCTTCTTCTCTCCACCCTTTTTTGATCTCCCCACTCCCCTGCTCCCCTTGGTTTATCCCTTCTGACTTTCTCAGTAGGGTTAGATAAGAGTTTTATATCCCAATGGATAGTATAGCTACTCTTCCCTCTCCGCGTTGATTACACTGAGAGTAAGGATTAAATATTACCTCTTAATGCTCTCTTCTTAATGCTTATCTGGCTACGTTGTCTTCCAATTTTCGTAGCGTATGTCCTATCCATCTCCACTTACGTTTCTTTATGTCCTGACTAATGGGATACTGGATTGTTCTTTCCCAGAGACTAGCATTGGAGATCTTTTCAGGCCATCTGATGTTCAAGATGTAGCGCAGACATCTGTTAACGAAGACTTGGAGTTTGTTGGTTTTGACTTTCGTCACTCTCCAGCTTTCTGATCCACATAGGAGGATGGCCTTTATGTTGGTATTGAAGATTCGGAGCTTAGTGACGAGGGTCAGTGCTTTGGAGATCCAGACAGACTGTAAGGTGTTAAATGCCTGTCTGGCTTTGTTGATTCAGTTTCTGATGTCCTCATCTGCTCCGCTGTCCTTACTGACTATGCTACCCAAATAAGTGAAGTGGTCCGTCTCCTTGATGTTTTCTCCCTGTAGTTGGATTGGCAGGTCCTGTCTGCTGTTGACTGTGATCACCTCGGTCTTCTTCTTGTTGATCTTGAGACCAGTCTTCTCTGCCTCTTCAGAGAGTCATGCAAGTTTGGCTTGCTCATCCTGTTGCTTGTGAGAAAGGAGACAGATGTCATCCGTGAAGTCAAGGTCCTCGAGCTGCTTGGTATGAGTCCATTGAATGCCCGTATTGTTGTCCTTGGTAATTCTTCTCATGATCCAATCTATGACCGTCAAGAAGATAAGGGGCAAAAGCATGCAACCTTGCTTCACTCTGGTCTTTACTGTGAAGGGAGCTGTCAGTTTCCCATTATGGATGACCTGGCAGGTAGAGTCTTCATATAACCGCTGGATGATGTTGATGAGCTTCGGGGGAATCCCGTAATGCTGCATCAATCTCCGGATGTACACAATATACACAATTGATACATAGTGTCTGCATATTTACATAAATGCATAACATTTATGTATGTATATATAATGGCTTTAAAAGAAAAATAATTTAATCAATATACACAATTATTTATTATGTTTATCATTTTTCTAATAAAATTAAATTTTTTCTGGTTATATAAGATTTCCATATAGCTACAAATTAAAACACTTTTACATCAAAGAAGGAATAAATTTCATATCAAAATTTCCCTGATCAACAAAAGAGATCATCCGTTGTTATGGGGGTAATTTGAGGAAAGTTGTTTGGGATAAGGGAATTGAAAAGAGGATGTTGGAGACTTGGTAAGTGGATAAATTAGGCTATAGGTAGGCTGAGATTAAAGGAGATTCAGGGTATAATATGACTGAGGTCAGGAGTATAACACAAAAGGGAAACAGAGATCTTCTTGGGAGAAAGAAGTTAAACTAAACAGGCTAACACAGCAGGCTTACAGACTGAGGCTTAGACTCAAACACAAGCTGAGGGAAATAGACTAAACTGAAATTAACAAACAGGCTTTAGTTAATTTCACAGGAAGGGACCTATTTTGAAGTAACATCTTCCTTTCAAGATGAATGCCGCAGCTACCCTCTGAGCCCAGAGTATGTTGTCTCTTTCCCTCTTCTCCCCTCTTGATAACTAACAGACAAATTACACTAAATAGAACTATTGAAACACAAAGGGTTTAATTGTTTGAAGGATGTTGGTTAGGAAGGTGGATTAAAGGAAAGCCCTATCAGTTATCTCAGGAACCTCAGGTGGGGGAAGGGAAGTAAAGATGGAATCTAAGTAAGGACCTGCCTCACTCAGTTTTACAAAATGCTATCTAAAAGAAAATAAATGATGATTTGATTAAATTGTAAATAATGCTGTCAATTAGATAACTCTTCACAGATTTAACTCCTCTCTAATTTCTCTCCTTATAAACTCCCACAGCCACTAAGGTAAGGGAGGGAAGGCAGGGTGGTATTGGGAAAGGAAGATATAAAGGGTCTATCTAAAATAATAATTTCTTAAGTCAATCTATCAATGCTAGGCTAAATTTCAATATTGAAGCTAGATAATCTAAGAGCTCGATCATTGACCTCCTCCCTCCACGGAAGATCCAGTCAACTCCCTCTCTCAAGATTCTAAAACCTCTAACAGCTTTTTGGAACTCAGCCAAAGCTAGAAAAACTATAACCCCCAATTCTGTATACTACACCCTTTATAATTTAGCATCTAAATATTAGATAATTACCTATGCTTTCTCATAGGTTTTTCTCTTTGCCCATCTTATACTGTTATTAATTATCAGAGGGAGGATTTGTACTCATGTCATCTTGACTCCAAGCCAAGGCTTCTGTTATGTCATTTTTCTTTTCTAAATTCTTTAAGTAGAGACACATATTTTTATTTATTTGAATGAAAAAATTAATATTTCTCTAAGGTCCTTCCTGACTTCTTTAATAAAACATATAGAACATGATTATTTTTTCACTATCATAAGCCCTAGTTTTATGATGAAAAACAACAATTATTATTCAATGTGTCTCCGAGAGTTGGATGTTTTGTCTTATATTTGTCTAGACAACATGGTCATTGAGATGGGGTAATATAATATAATCATGTACTCATGAACATTTCTACCAATTTTGGATACAGGTGCAAAGGTTTTTATCCTCAAGGGTATCTGAAGCTTAGAATATTCTGATATATGACCTTAAATATTGGCCTGTGTAATTCTTAACTAGCTTGATATGTTATATGTAAGTCTAGAGAAAATCTGATTCTTTCATTCAAATGCTAAATATATTCTGTTTTATGCCATTTGATTTTTATCTCAGGATGAAAATTGTATTTGATGTTTAGTTTAGTTATATAAAAATATTCATGAATACATGGACCATATTGTTCATATGGTTTTCTTGGCAAAGATACTGGAGTGATTTGCCACTTACTTCTTTAATGGATTGAAGTAAACAGAAGTTAAATGACTTGCCCAGGGTCACACAGATATTATATGTATATGGCTGAATTTGAACTCTGGCTTTCCTAATTCCAGGCCAAGTTCTTAATCCATTGAGACTTCTAACTCCCTCCAAAATCTCCCTCCATATTGGTAAATAATTTGTTCACATTTTAGGCCTTATATGATTTAAGTAGTTGATGTGCTGAAGAAAGTCACCATTATAAAAGGATGGAGAATGGATAATTACATTTATAGGTAAGCAATGAAAGAGTCAATAAGGAGAGATTACATGTTAAAAATGTGGAGGGAATGATTGTAAGATATCAACTGGTAGAGGGGAAAGAAAAAGATGTAGTCAAAGCTACGTATAGCTAGTTAGATTTTTTCTAGAAAGGTTATTGCTTCATCAGAAATTGAAATAAATTAGACACTAGGGGTATGAGATATATGATATAGGAGAAGTAGAATCCATAATCTCTCCACTGACATCCAGCTTCATTTCTCCAATTTCCTATCAGACATCTTGAACTGGCTGTCTAATAGACATCTTGAAATTAATATGTCCATAAATGAACTCAGTATCTTGGCCCCTGAGCATTCCCCTTTTCCATACATATCTGTAACTATAGAGGGTAATGCCATCCTCCTAATATCGCAGGTTCTTGACTGATGTGTTATCCTTGGTACCTCAATATCACTCACTGTTTATTGCAGATTGTTGCCAAGATCTGTAAATTTCACTTTTTTCAGCATCTTTTGAAAATTCTTCCATCTCTTCTGTGAGACTTCCATTGCCTTAATGCAGGCCTTCATCACATCTTCAATGACTATTTGCACTAGTCTGCTCCCAAGTCACTCCTCAATCTATTTCATCCTTCATTTTGCCATCAAAACCATTTCCCTAAATTGCAAGTCCAACTATGTCATGCACCTATTCTATTAACTCCTATAGATCTAGATCACTTCTAGGATCAAATACAAAATCCTCTGGCATTCAAAGCTGACCATAATTCTCCCCCCCCACATTTTTCATTGTTCTTGCACCTTACTCTGCCCCATTTTCAATCAAATTACTCTTTTCTTTTTGTTATTCATTAAATGAGACACTCCATCTCTTAGGTCTGGAAATTTTCTCTGATGGTCCACATTTCTGTAATGCTCTCCCTCCTCATCTCTGTCTCACAGATTCCCTGGCTTCCTTCAAATCTCAGCTAAAATCCTGCATTCTAAAGGAAACTTAGAATCTCTCTTAATACTAGTACCTTCCCTCTATCTATTATTTTCTACTTATCCTGTAAAAAGCTTCTTGGCACATAGTTGTTTGTTTGCATGCTGTCTTCTCCAGTTGATGATGAGCTGCTAAAAGGCAGGATCTTTTTTGCTTCTCTTTGTATCCACAGCACAGTACCTGTCACATAGTAGATATTATATACATGTTGACTAATTCACTGACTCAATTAGCAGTATTTTAAAATGTCCAATAGTACTGCTTTAATGTTTATTTATAATTTAAGTTTAATGAACATACGTGGAGGAAAGAGATAATAAGGGTAATCTCAGTTTCAGTATAACGGATTCAAAAGAAGTTGGGAGTGTAAAATCTAAATCTTTAACTATAGGATTAAAGTGGAAATAAAGAAAAGTGAAGTTACAGTGACCACACATAGAGAATATAAATTTATACTAACTATATTAAGGCAGAAATCAGTGAAGCTATACATAGGAGAATATACATCAGAAAAAGCAGAGCAAAGGATCATTTTCAATGGGCAGGAGGTAATTCAGATCAATCAAGTGCCTGTTATGGATCTCATCCAATGGAAATTCCCCAAAGTCTCTAGAGTAGTGAGCTGGAGATAGGGAAAAGATAAAGACCATCCATTCCTCTCCTGTCTTTCCAGAATTGTTTTCTCTATCAATCAATCATCCTGAAGTGAGATTAGCCTCTTCCATCTTTTCTCTTCAAGGTGAAAGCTACAAGAACCTGAAGTGATGAGATATGAAGAAAATTCTCATTTAAAGTTCTAACCTCTCCACTTCATCTCACCCTCTATTCAGTCCAGGATCTTCATTCCCACCAATAAAGAGAGTCCAAAACCAATGGTGTTTGGGACAGGGGGTTACATTCGCAATAGAGAATAAAAGGCTTGAGGATGAAGAAACATAATTCTCATTGTGCCACTGTGTAGCCACTCACTATACTTTCTATAAATTCTTGGAGTCGCAGGTAAGAGCTGAGTGTCATATAGATACCAAAAGTAAATGTGCTTCTCTGAAAAGGGCCTTGCAAGTCCTTGCATGAGATATTCTAGTCCTTCTTGAACACCCATACATGTGGGTGCATCGAATATAATGCTGGGCCTCATCTTCCTGAGTTAAAATTAGGTTTCAGATATTACTTGTGTGGCACTGGACAAGTCACTTAATCCTGTTTGCCCAGTTTACCTATCTGGAAAATGAGCAGGATAAGGAAATGAAAAACTACTCCAGTGTTTTGCCAAGAAAAACCCAAATGAAGGGTCAGATGTGACTGAAAATGACTAAACAACAATGAGAAGTTATGCCTTTTGGGAGCAGCTGCATATTGTTCTCCAGAATGGTTGGATCAGTTTATAGTTCCATTTCCAATGTATTAGTGTCCTAATTTGTCCACTCTATCTACTCACATTATACTATGGATTTATATTGGACATACTGCTAACTAATAGTTAAAGATCCTTTTAAAAACTGTTTTTAACTTAAAAATATTTGTTCGATTACATGTGGAAAAAATAATTAAAAAAAAACTTACCTTTGGTCTTGGAATCAATACTAAGTATTACTTCCAAGTGACTTGTCCAAGGTCACACATGTAGGAAGTGTCCAAGGTCAATTTTAACTAAGGACCCCCTGTCTCTAGACCTGCCTCTTAATCCACTGAGTCACTTAACTGCTTCTAAAAACGTTTGGCAAATGTTTTCTGACATTTTGGGACTCAAATTCTCTCTTTTCCTCCCTCATCTTCCCCATGGTAGTAAATCATATGAAATAGGTTAAAATGTGTTTTCTTGTAATATTTTTCCCATATCTCTTTTTGTCATGACTACAGACACATATTACACAGACAATAAAAATATATTCAAACTTAAAAGACTCATGAAGAAAATGAAGTGAAAGATGAGGTGCTTTGATCTGCAATCAGACTGCCACAACTCCTTCTTTGGCTGTAGATAACATTTTTATCATGAGTCAACTTGGTGTTATCTCGGAACCTTGCTTTGTTATAATAATTCAGTTTTCCACAGTTCATTATCAAGCATTATTTCTGTTACTGTATATATATATATATATCTCTTGATTCTGCTCATTTCACATTGCATTAATTCATATCAGTTTTCTCAGGTTTTTCTGAACTCATGCTATTCATCATTTCTTATGGCTCAAAAGTATTCAATTACAACCACATAACACAACTAGTTCACTCATTCCCCAAATGATGGGTAATCCCTCAGTGTCCAATTCTTTTCCATTACAAAAAGAATAGCTAAAAATACTTTTGTACAAGTAGATCCACTACCCCTATAAGTAGACTCTTTGGAAAACAGATCCATTAATGATATTGCCGGATCAAAGGCTATGTCTTTTTTTGTCCTTTGAATATGGCTCCTAGATCTCTACGATGATTTAGACCAGTGATGGGCAAACTATGGCCGACTGGCCAGATGCAGCCCCCTGAAATGTTCTATCCAGACTGTGTGGCACTATTCCTAATCTGACGAATACAATGAGTAGGATACAATACAATGAAACTTAGAAAGAGTTGCCTTAGGAACAGACCGACAGATGTACATTTCCTTTCCTTTGCCCCCCATCTTTAAAAGTTTGCCCATCACTGGAACAGTTCACAGTTCCATCAACAGTTTATTAGTGTGCCAATTTTTCCATATTCTCTAAAGCAGTGGTTCCCTAACTTTTTTGGCCTACCACCTCTTTTCCAGAAAAAATATTACTTAGCCCCCTGGAAAATAATTTTTAAAAATTTTAGTAGCAATTAATAGGGAAGATAAATGCACCTGTGGCCATCACCACTTCCCTGGATCACTGTAGCACCCACCAGGGGGTGGTAGCACCCACTTTGGGAATCACTGCTTTAAAGCACTTATATTTTCATTTTTTATTATGTTTTTCTATCTGATAGATGTTATCTCAGAGTTGTTTTGATATTCATTCATCTAATTATTTGGAATGGGGGGAATTTTTTCTTGTGACTTTAATTTTTTTTATATGAAAATGTCCTGTTCATATACTTTGTCTATTTATCTAGACCCTTGTTTTAGATGATCAGTTTTTGACTCCTCCCCTCTCTTGTACTTGTATTGATGAACATTTTGAATAGAAAGGTAAAACTTTATTTTCATCAATATTAAATTTTACCTTCTTGAATTCAGACAAATTTTGTAATCCTTTGTGATCATTTTTTCTTAATTCTGACAATGCCATTCATAATTTAGCTCTCCCTTTGAGTTTTTATTTGTTTTGTTTGAGAATTTGATAAACACAGCATCTATGATTTTACCTAAGTTTGTAATTCTTCCAGCCCAAAATTTACAATGGTACAGTACTAAGCACATACAAAAGTGCCATTTTTCTGAACCAATATCAAACCATTAATGTTTAAACTTTAAATCTAGGCAGATAAATCAAGACAATATTTTCTGAAAAAAAATTCACATCTCAAATTCTCATTTATCTTTTATATAATATACTTTCTATCAACAATAGTAATTAATCACTACTTATACCTAAGGTGTTAATTTCTTCCATTCTATTGTTGCCCCACTATATATAAATATATATGTAAATATATATATATATATATATACACAAATATATCTGTAGCTATATATTTATTTATATGTATATATGTGAATATACTTATAAATATTATCTATATCAGACAGTATTTCTTTAGCTGTCTTTATTTAAATTAATGACACCCATGATATTTCAATTTATTAATTATTTTAAGCAGTTATGAAGCATTTTCAATGTATAAGTAAATGTTTTATGCAATGTTTCCAAAGAGAGACAAAAAATTTTCCCCCCTGGAAGAAACATAGAAATCCCTCCAAATGTATAAATTCAATTAATTACTATGAGGTAAAGATTTGACTTGCTTTGCTTGTCAACTAAGCTTTAGAACCATCTTTATATTTCCGTGTATAGTGGGTTTTGATTGTTTTATATAAAAAGATCATGTAATCTCATCTGAAAAAACCATAAAACCATTTTGTTCAACCTTCTCTTTTTCAGGATGAGGAAACAGAACTTTAGAGAGGTTAAATGCCTTGACAATGTTCTAGAACTCCTGAGAATCAGTGCTTCTAATTTGAACCTGGAATCTCTAATTTTTTTTCTCACCTAAAAAGAAGATTTCAAGGTGCAGAACAATTAATTTGACTGAAAAATTAAAGAAATTCCATAATCTCATCTGTTAAGTCTCACCTCAGTCCTTAAAACAATTGAAAAAACAACTTTTTGTTGAGACTCTATTGACTATTTTTTTGTTTGTTTAGGTGTTTTGGGTAAAAGAGTATTGGGATATACACCCAACTGCCTTCCTATTTTTTTAACTTGAAGCTTATACACAGTTATTTATAAAAATATTATGTCATATAACAATGTAATCACAAGTACCTGGAATATTTATAATAGCTTTAGTTTAATATTTAGATAAATATAAGACATTTCCTCAAAAATAATGAAGTATATTAGAATTTCTGAACTGAAAATATATTAATGGCTATCACTTCAAAATGACTACTTTTAGCACACTAGACTTTTTGTGTTATTTCAAATTTTCAAAAGAACATTTTACTAATGATTGAGATAAACAATCTTTTAAAATACTCATTTAATTTAAATTTAACTCTCAGAAAGTTAAGGAATGCCTTAGTAAAATATACTTTCTTTTTATAAATAAGAATTTTATAAATACACTACAGTTAAATGTTATAAATTAGAAATTATCTCCTTATAATCCCCCTTTCAAACTCCTGAAATTTGATTTATATCAGTCATTCAAAGACCCTCTTATTTTCTTGACTGTTTATGAATAGGAGTTTAGTTAAACCACCTACCTAAATTTTCTTTCCACAGCGGTACAAAAAAGGGAATATTTTTCATTCCCTCTTCCAAAAATGTATATGTACCTTCATGCTTTCAATCAGTGATTAGGGTGAAGTGATATTGAAATATAATATTGAGCCTAATTGCACAAACTAGTTTCATTACTTTGACTGATTCAGGCATTAAACAAAAACACAACGAAAAAAAGGAAATTAAAAAAAAAAACAGTTTCTTAACATCTACAATTTATGTAGTTATGAACCAGTATATTTACACAATTGTTGGCCATTTGTCTATACCTTTTGAAAAAATAATTGAAAATGGACATAATTATTACAGAACAGAAAATGTGCAGAAGTTTCAGGATTTTTTGAAAGGAAAATTGTGTTTATTTTGAAATTGATAGTCTAGGTGAAACTATATCAATTTATATCAAGTTATAAAATATATTATTAATTATACAGCTTATAAGCATTTAGACAAGGAAGTGGTGATCACTATTAGCTAGCAAAGGTTCATCAAATTTAAATTATACCAGACTAAATTCATTTCCACGTTTAATAAGATTAATATACAGTCATGTCCAAGAAATTCTATAGACACATATGCCAGTATTTCATCAAAGCATCTTAAAAAATCTACTAAACTATCTTTATAAAAAAAAGAGTTCAGTTTAGGTAGACTTAAAATAGATAAATGATTAACCAAAACATGATTAATTTATGATTCATTTATAGAGGAAAAGTCTCTTTTTTTATAGTGACAGTTGACCAAAAAGCAGGAAAACTCAATGGATGTGATTTCATTCTTTTTGCATTAGAGAAATTAAGAATAGCCAAATGAAAATTTCACCAAAAACATATGAACTCTATGGGGCATTCCCAATGATTCTTAAGGGGTCTACTTGTGGAAGTAGCTGTCTTTTCTTTCTTTGTGCTAATCCATGTAGCAAGGTTTTTTTCAAGCATTTGTCTTTTCCTACTAATTCATCCTAAATTGTTGTCTTGATCTCATTATCCAGGAAAAGAGAATATAAAAAGGTGAAATTTTCAAGTCTTCAGAAAGGACATGTCTTTCTTTTCTTTATTTCCAAAAGTGGACATGTTGAAGACTACTGAGATGAAAGAAAGATAAAAAATACCCTAATTACATTCTAAATTTGCTATTCCTTACTAAAAATTTCTAAATTACAATTTGAATATTTTTGTGCATATTTTGATGAGTCTTAGAGGTACCAGTAAATTCTGTAAAATTTGAGGAATACAAAAATTAGCAGATCTATTAGCAAACCTCATAGGAAGGAAGGATTTTAGGATGATTTGAGGTTGCTTTTAAGTTATAATTTGAATTTTAAGAAGTATTTTATTCATCACGAAATAAACTGAAGAGAAATCCACTAAAGTTCAAAGAAGTCTTAAGATGAGAACAACTTAGCAGAATAATGCAGAATAAAGTTCAATAATTTAAATAATTCCACAACTTAGAACTTAAAAATAAATATATTTGTTATTTAACATAAAAGTAATATGTTGGATAATTAAAGTTTTAGATTAGACCTCTAATGTCTCAAATCTTAGCAAAAGCAGTCAATTCTACTTTTTGGACAGCAAAAACATTCTAAAGCTTGTTCAGTTTGTTAATCTCTGAGGCTAAAGTTTTAGGATATCACATTATGCAAATGGTTTTCACTTGATTGCAAATTACAAATTCTTTAAAAGTTATTCTTAAATATTGCACTTAAAGAGAATGACAAATTTGTTACAGATTGGGAATTTGATTTCCTGATTAAAAGGAGGAACATTTTTATTTACCCTTACATTACTTATTACTTTTAAACAAACAACCTGAAGACACCAAGCAGGTCCTGTTATAAACCTCTACATTAGGATTCCCATATAGAAGGAGATTCTGAAAGTGCACCTGGAAAGAGGAAAGCTTATTTCAAAATCAGGAAACAGTGGGAAAGTAAGCAACATTTAATTTTTTTTTCTTCTGTGAAACCTATGATAAGTTAGAGTAAGAATTAAGGAGGATAGAATTTAACAAGAATATAGATGATAGTTATGGTTAAGCAAACAGAAACAGACTTAGCCTTTGAATGATTTGAAAGGGAATACAGGAAAAGTTCCAGTTTCAGAGAGTCTTCATGAGATACCTGTTACATGAAGCTTTAATCAAGATAGAAACTTTAAATCAAGAAATTATTCTGAAATATATCAAAAGATACTTCTAATGCAAATTTTATTAAAGATTATGAATTTCAAAAATTAATTTTTCTATTGAAAAGCTAATAAAACCAATACATTTCAATCAAAGATTTTGTACAAATATATTAGTATGTGTCAATGAAAGTTATTGTTGTTTAATTGACATTTAATTGAACCAATATGATGCTCACAATTATCTCACAACAGTTGAAGTCCTACAATTACTTTTTTAGATATCAATTTTGAAAAGATAAACTAAAAGGTAATTGAAAGCAATGGGCTCTGAAAATTGAAATCCTTGCAGTTAATGAAACTTATGAAAAATTAAGACTTTAAATTGTTAATATTAGCAATTAAACAGCTATCTTTGATTTAGTTGAATGAAAAAACAAAATTAGTATGATAATTACTTATTTTAATTTCAAATTATTAGAAATTTTCTCTTTGAAGAGAAACAAACCTAAAACTCCTAACTATTTAACTAGATACAATAATTTAGTGATCTAAGGTATTAGAAAATAAATTCATAAAAGGAAAAGAAAATCAGGAAGTAAAATCTTTCACAGCCCAAGGAAAAGAACTTATAAAAGTTTTTATACATTTAAGTACCAGAGCAAAAATAGAGGTTGCTTTTATACAACACTGTTAAACTATAAATTGAGAAAGGAAAACTATTAAAATGGGGAGAAAATTGTTCAATATTGATTTTAGAGTCTATAGTAATGTAGATAGTAATAATCACTTACTTTTTAAAGAGGAATAGCAGAGACCCTTTAAAGTAGCAATATGTATAATATTTCTTTGTTATAGCTAGATTTTAATTGATCTTTCCCTGATCACTCTCATGTAAATTACTTTGAGAAGGATATGGATAAATGTTTCCCTAGCATAAAAGAGGTTGTTTTTGAGAGGATGATAGATGATTTGTTTTCCAAAGTTAGCCGGCTTACTAGAATTTGTAATACTCTGCATTGAAAAAGTAGGAGGGAATTTAAACTTTACAGTTGACTGAGTGAGTTCTATTTTGGTTTATTTGACTATCACCTATAAAAATTATGAGATTGCAAACAATTTTATTTACCCAAAAGGCCTTAAATAAAGTGGAATAATCTGTGCATTTGTAAGTCATTAAGAACCCTAAAATGAAAGATGGCACCAGTGTAGAAGCAAGGGTCTTCTTCTTCTCATAAATGACCAAAATAAAGTGGCTCAAAAGGACAAAAATCAAAATCAGATGAGCAAAGGGGATCTACCATAGAGTAGAGCCTGGAAGGTAGGCAGGGTTTGGACATTTCCATACTATAAAGGGGTAAAATTACACCTATCAAAGTAAGAGCTGATCACTTCTCCCCAACTCCACCTACAATGCAGAGTCTGAGCAAGCACGGGACAATATTTAGGTTCTTGGGGGGCTTGCTGAGTATATTGTAGACTTACCCCTGAGGATAGCAAGACTTGGGACCCCAGGAGGCTGAGGAACATGAATCTTGGATGGAGAGATAGGGCAGAGAGGGGCTGCCCACAGCAGATAAGACAGAGACTGAAAAAGAGACTCAGGGAAAAAATCTGTAGCCTGATATAGAAAGAGCTGCCTTCCCTCCTGACTGGGAAGGGAAGAAAAAAACTAACATAGCAATGGCCAACAACACCCAAGAACTATAATCTACAACTAACAAAAATAAATAAGAAAAAGCCTCTGACCTTGGGTAACTTCTATGGGGAAAAATATCAGACTACAAAAGAAACAACAGAGGAAGACAAACAAGCAAATACATCCAAACTTTGGAAAAAAAATGGAATTTAGTCACAAGCCCTTGAGGATCTCAAATTTGAGTGCTGGAAGCCATGTAAAGGAGGATAGACCAAACCAAAAAGGAAAATCAAAAGATCATAGCTGAAAATCAGACTTTAAGGACTAGAATTGAGCAAGTAGAATCTAATGATCTCACAGGACAGCAAGAATTAATAAAGCAAAGTCAAAAAAATGAAAAAATAGGACACATGAAATATCTCATTGAGAAGATGACTGACCTGGAAAACAGATGCAAGAGACAATTTGAGATTCATAGGTCTATCTGAAAACCTAGAAAAAAAACATATATATTGAGATTATATTATAAAAAATTACCCAAGAAAACTGCCCTGATATTCTTGAACAAGAGGGCAAAATAGACATTGAAAGATTCCACAGATCACACCCTAGATTAAATCCTCAAAAGACAACTCCCAGGAATATAATAGCCAAATTCAAGAGCCTCCAAACTAATGAGGAAATATTGCAGGAAGTCAGAAAGAGATAATTCAGATGTCAAAGAGCACCAATCAGGATTATACAGGACCTGGCAGCTTACACACTGAAGGACTGCAAGACTTGGAATATGATATTCAGAAATGCAAGAGAATTGGGTCTACAACCAAGGATTACCTACCCATCAAAACTGACTACATACTTCCTGGGGAAAGTATGGGCATTTAACAAAATAGAAGATATCCAAGGATTTTTAAAGAAAATACCAGAACTAAATGGAAAATCTAATGTCCAAATATAAAATTCAAGAGAAACATGAAAAACTAAACCAGAAAGAGGGGGGAAATCATTTTTAAGGTCTTCAGTAAGGTCAAATTATATATATATAAAATCTTCTCCCTGGTTCTGCTTTCACTCTGAATCATTTCCAGTTCAGCACAGTAATATTCCCCCACCAACAGGTATCACAATTTGTTCAGCGATTCCCCCATGGAAGGGCATCCCCTCATTTTCCAATTTTTTGACATTTGATGACTTTTCCTGACCCAACCCATCCTTCAGGGATTATTCCACTTGATCCTGATGGAAACATAATATTTGTAACTTTCAAAAACTTTATTTATTATCATAGTAGTTAGAAGAATTATTCACAGGAAGTGATTGGGGTACTAAGTGGTTTAAGATAATATGTAAAAAAAAACATGAGGGGAGAAGATGACACCAAGAGAAACTTAAAGGAAGAAGAAAAATAGATTAGATTATACCATATAAAGAGGTGCATGGGAGGGGGAGAGGAAGAATATTAGTATAAGAGGGAGAGGAAGAGAGCAGTAATAGGTAATACATAAACCTTACTCTCATTGGAATCACTTCTGAGAGGGAAGAGCATTTAGATCCATTGGGGTATCAAATTCTATCTTACCCTACAGGGAAGTTGAGAGGGAAAACCCAAGGAGGGGAGTATGGCAGAGAGTACTAAAAGGTTGGGAAAAAGAAGAGGGAAGGGAATTTAATAGACCCTAAAGAAAAATAAGAGGAGAATAAGAAGGGAGAATGTGGGAAGAGAAGTAAAATAAGAGTGGGGATTAGGGGGACTGATTAAAACAAAACACTGGTGTAGAAGGAAATATTGAAAAAAGAAAAGGCAGGACTAGGAGAAAAATTCAAAAGAATGGGAATGGGAAATATTCAGGTCATAATCATAACTCTGAATGTGAATGAGTTGAGCTCACCCATGAAATGTAAACAATTAGAAAAGTGCATTAGAAACCAAAATCTTAAAATATGTAGTCTGCAAGAAACATACACATTGCAGGTAGAAACACACAGGGTAAAGGTAATAGGCTGGAGCCAAACGTATTGGTCATCAATTGAGAAAAAGAAGGCAGGAATCTCAGTCATGATATCTGACAAAGCCAAAGTAAAAATAGATATGATTAAAAGAGATAGGGAAAGTAATTACTCCCTAATAAAAGGCAGTATAGACAATGAGTAAATAGCAGTACTCAACTTGTATGCACCAAATGGTATAGTTTCCAAATTTTTAAAGGAGAAACTATTGGAGCTTAAGGAGGAAATAGTAAAACTATACTAGTGGGAAACCTGAACCTTCCTCTATCAGATCTAGAGAAATCTAACCAAAAAATAAAAAAAGAAAGAGGTAAAAGATGGGAATTAAATCTTAGAAAAATTAGAGTTAATAGATATTTGGAGAAAAATAAATAGGTACCAAAATGAATACTCCTTCTTTTCAGCAGTACATGATACATTCACAAAGATTGACCACGTGCTAGGGAATAAAATCACTGCAAACAAATGCAAAAAAGCATAAATAACAAAGGCAACCTTTTCAAATTATAATGCAATAAAAATAATTAGTAAGGGAATACAGAGAGACAAATCAGAAATCATTTGGAAATAAAATATGATTCTCCAAAATTGGTTAATTAAAGAACATAGAAACACTTGATAATTTCATTGAAGTGAATGACAATGAGGAGACATCAAATCAGAGAGGCAAATGGTGGTTAAATGACTTGCCCAGAGTCACACACATCTAATAAGTATCTAAGGACAAATATGAATCCAATTCCTCCTGATTCCAGGCCTGGCATTCTAAACAATGTGCTACCTAGCTTTCCCCTGCCCTCTCATTTTGGGATATCTAATGTTAATTGTGTACAATATCTCATAGCAAAGCTCCATGTCTTTGCACAATTTGCTTCCTATGAATAGAATTCTCCTTTCCCTGGATATGACTCTCGGATTTAGATTCAACTCAAATATTTTCTCTTCTAGGTGGCCCTTTTAGGTCTACAAAGCTTCAAGTGCCTCCTACCTTTGCCATTCATTTTGTATTTATCTTGTAGTTACCATTTACATTTATTAACTTTCCTAGTTGCAATTTAAAATCCTAAAAGAAAGGAATTGTTTTTAATTTTTCTTTGTATCTCCAAAGATTAGCATGAGGCTTGACACATATCAAATATTTTAAGCATTTAATAAAGATTGGCCTATATACCATTTTACCAAAAGATTCAATTAATTTTAAAAATTTCAGATTAAAATATGTATGTTCATAAGGGATTTCTGTGCTATCAGATTATTAATTGATTGACTGCATTAAATAGCATAGTTAAAGCATTTTTTCTTGTATGAAGCAGGAACCAAATTAATAGTTATTGAATGTAATTATACAGAAAGTATGTTGTATCTATCTTTACACAGTTTGGTTGCATAATTAAGATTAATATACTGACAATAAGTAAAAACATATAGATATCATAGCTAAACTAAAGAGCACATTTTACCTTTTAGTCTTATCTTCACTGATTGCATATGTAAGTTCTTTTCCAGTAAAATTTTGTTTATGGCACATGAAAGATACATCTCCAAAATGAAAGCCAAAGCACAGCAGATCAATATATTCAAAAAAGCAAATACACATTTAATACTTGTGAGCAAGCTAGGATTGGTATAAAAACCATCATACAAAAAAGCAAATACATTTTCTTCTTTTTCTTAATCAAAACCAAGCATGGATCTTATAGGCAACTCTTCTGTTTTATCTTTCCACTCTATTTTAGTCCAAACTCAAGTAGAAGGATCAATAAGTGATTTCTTAGCGCTTAAATAACAAGGAGGTCAATATAGTATAAACTGGAACTTTAAGACCACTCAGACTATGTGTACACAGGACAGCCAAGTTGATCACTGTGCTAGAATCTTTAGTCAATTGATTGCTTTATCTATCAGTAACACAGCTTAATTGACTTGTTTTTCAGGGAATCCAGTGCTTGTTTAATTCAAGAGCCTAAATCAACATTAGTTTTAATGGAATATAGACACACCCTGAATTAATCACACAACCATAGTGTGTCATAACTCAAAGAAACTTTAGAGAACATTTAATTCCTGAAAATCCCAGAAGTTTTTTTTTAATTAATGAGAGACAGTGAATGAGTGAGAGAAAAAGACAGAGAAGAAGACTAGGAGGAGAAGGAGGGAACTGCACAGAGGAAGAGGGATGAAAGGAAGTGAGAGAGAGATAAAATGAGAAAAGAGAGAAGAAGTGTTGGAGAGACCAGCAAGTCAAACAGAATATAGACATATTCTAATGAGAGAAGATAAAACATAAATAGCTAAAAAGGACTAGCCACAATTTGGGGAGGAAAAGCAGTGGAGGTATAGTTCCAGAGAAATGAGCTCACCAATGAGAACCCAATGTTGCAGTGAGTCAAAGTTAAGGGATGGGGTGGGATGGATTGTGGTGAGAAGAGAGGGAGGGAAGGTGGTTATGGGAATGTTAGTATTGTATAGAGTAAAAGGTATCCAGATAGCTAGGAAGGGACTTCAGTATAGTCATTTTTCCAAGGACACATAATGAATCATTGGCAGAACTGGGACAAAGATACAATCCAATCAATCCAATCCTGCTGAATCTCTCTGCATTGTTAGGTTTCAGGACATCCTCAAAATCCAAGATAAGGTTTAATTGCCATTATTGAAGAGGGATCTGAACCAGAATCTAACTCCAGTTGAGCAAGGGAAGGATAATACCAATTAAACAAAATAGAGAGAAACTAAACACATTTAGAGACAGAAAATATACAATATTTACTTGGGCTATAGTATTTTCTTTCTTGAAGAAGTCTATAAAGTAGTCATTGAGTTGGGGGAAAATAATCTCTTTTACATAATTTCATCTAAGCAAGCAAAATCTTCCACAAGAACCATTAACATATTTTTTAGGCACAGTTTAACCTAAGAGTAAAATGTGAGAATAATTCAGTGAGAAAAGCATTATGGAAAATACACAGAGCTATGGGAGAAAATTAGGAAATACTAGTGGCTAAGAAAAAAAAGAATCAAATTGCAATATTATAATGAAGATGAGTGGGAGAGTCAAACTATGTAGCAGCAGAGCTATTAAAATATACTGAAAAAAGGCCAAGAACCCTAGGAACAGGAAAATGAATGAGAGTCAACAGTACTGAATACCAACTTACGTGAAAAGAGAGACATGTGGAGAAGATGTACTGATATTTGTTTTTTTTCCCAAAGAAACCCTTTAAAAATGAATGACATATAATGTAAGCAATGGTACAGCATTCCTCTTTTTAAGATAATCAGGATGAAAATAGTATTTTTTCAGTTCAATCTCCTCCTCTTTTTGAATCTTATTTATTTATTTTTATTTCTGCAGGGTGTAACAAAGGAGATATAGAGATCAACATCCAGAAGGGAATTAAGGAGTCCAGTAGAGTACAGCTTGGCAGGTAAGTTTATTTAGTTACAACTTCATTATGAGTTGATGGTGCCAAGAATAGATATCAGTCAGGCAAGTTGCCCTGTCAAGCTAATCAGGAGCATTCTGTCATTTATCGTGTCCCTAGTTTATTGCATACTTCAAAGCAGGCCAATAGCATAATTCTGGTGATTTTTTAGGAAGTCCTATTAAATTTTATATTTTAAGAGAAGTTATTTTCATTCAAGTTGTCTGCAATGCACTGCCATGCCAAGAAAATTGATATGTTTCAATAAGACATAGAAAATGATGGGTTTATTTTAACCTTCACTTGCTTTTATAGAATCAATACTGTGTATTAGTTCCAAGGTAGAAGAGCAGTAAGGGCTAGGTAATGGGGGTTAACTAACTTCCCCATAATTATGCAGCTATAAAGTGCCTGAGGCCAGATACGAACCCAGGGCTTCCTGTCTCTAGGTTTGGCTAGCAATCTACTGAGCCACCAAGCTGCACCACCACCCCTACACGGAAACGTTTCAACCAAAATGAAGTTTCCTTATTTTTCCCATCAAATGAATATGAGAAATTTTTAAAGCTGTCTTTTTAAAATCTATTTTCCTCAGCTAATTAATATGATAATTTAAGCAACCTTTTAGAGACAAGTATTTACACATTAATTAGCTGTTGAAAAGTGAAAATAAGTTTGCTCTGTATATGATTTGATCAGGAGATCCAATTTTGTTTTCAAAGAAAACATCAAATTAAAACATGTATGTTCATAAAGGATTTCTGTGCTATCAGAAAGTGAAGTATTTTTTGAAAGAATAATGTACATGGACTTATGAATGCCATTCTTCTAAATGATTGGATATGTTCATATGAAATTAAATTCTATAATTAACTAAAATGTATGGGCAATAGATTCTGAGAGGTAAAACCCTAACTATACGAATGTGTGTGTGTCTGTGAGAAAGAGACAGAGATAGAGGGAGAGACAGAGACAGAGAGACAGAGACAAAGAGACAGAAACAGACAAAGAGAAAGTGAGAGAGAGAGAAACTTAGAAATACAGAGACAGAGACAAACAGAAACAGACAGAGACACAGACAGAGATGTATAATCTGAGGAAGCCAAGAAATTCTGAAGTGGTGTTAATATAACATTCTTGTACAATGCAACAAGATTTTCTTCTATCTTGATTTTGATCATTTGTTCTAAATATAATTTAATTTATGTATTTCCTTTTATTTTCATTGGATTTCTTAAGTAGTTCTTTTGTTGGCTGAGGCTAGACCTATGTAGAATGTATTATTTGAATATGGATCACAAAATGTTTAGGAATCCAACTGTGTATGACATTTCAATGGAATATTTCATGACAAGGCATAGACAATATTTTTTATCTTTTAGAGTCCCATGGAAAACAATGTGGGCCAATGTTCCTTCTAGGATACTATGCCAGTATTTGTAAAAAACAGTCAAACAGAGTATAGAACAAAGTAGAAACCCAGGCAAGTAAAGTCTTAATATAAGATCAAAACTTAGAAATGAAAGGGAATGAAAGAGATGAGCTAATTCAATCTCCTCTATTGCTGATGTGCAAACTGAAGCTCAGAGATGGCTAAAGTAATTGACAGAGCCAGAACATGAGTCTACATCTTCCTTCTACAAATCAAATTTTATTTTCATTTTGTTTATACATAAACTAGATATCTATTAGATATATTCAGGAATAAATTACAAACTTCTTCTTTACCCTTCCCCTAAAAAATTCAAAGCTCACCTCTCTGACATTTCTGAAATTTCTTTAACAGAAAAGATGAGAAATTAAAATATCAATACATCTGTAAAAGGTAAGACAATGACTTAGATTCACATTGTAATGAATGACAAATATCACAGTCATTTGGGAGAATAGATTTTGATTAGAGGAGAGAAGGTATAGGAGGAATGTATTAAGGCACATGGAGGGGGGAAGAGAAAAGTGCCTTAGAAAAAGTAAGAAAAGACACAAAGAACTAAGAACACCAACAAAAAAAATTGTTTATTTCGTCTTTTTCCCCCTAAGTAATACTTGACCAGGATGGTCTGCAACAATACATCTTTCCTGAGTAGCCTATTTTTTTTAAATAGCAGGAAATAGGGACCTAGGAAGCATCCAAACTGTGAAAATAAGCACAACTATAAGACATGATCTCCCTTCTTGTGTACTGGAATTAACATTGTTTCTATTAAGGTTCTCCTGTATTCTACAATATAAACAAGGATTTCCCAATTCATATTTTTTTTCTTGAAGGCCACAAGAAAGTTTAGTGTGTTTTGGAGGGGAGAATGAGAATTTGAGGTATACTGTGTTCAAGATAGGATTTACTAGAGGAGACAAGATGTAAGGATGAAACTAAAGAACCCGTAAAAACAAAGGGACTTAAAACACATAAGAAAAAGAATTTGCTTGACATTGAATTATTTCTCAATTTTTATTTTGCCATAAACCCAATTATCTGTCCATTTATGGTGACCAAATGCATCATTTTTCAATCTGACAAAATTTTCTTTGGAAGTGGTAGTAGAAAATGATGAACTTTTAATTATATCAACAATAGTTAACCTACAAATAGAAAAAAATCAAATCAATAGCAACAACTTTAGATCTCTATTCTTTGTATTTCTTCCTTTTGTGTTCCCAGTAAGAACTTAAATGATCCAAAACTTTGAATGGAGATTAGTTTAATTTTATATTGTTATTAAGTATGTTAAGGTTTTTCATTTTTATGGAATCTTTATATATTTCAGAGGAGATATACACTTTTAACCTTAAATAATTTTTTATATTTGTGGAGATATTGAGATTGTCATTATAGTATAAAACTTTATAAAACTTTAACATTTATGCTTTGAGAATAATTATGAAGCAATATAATACAATTAGGAGCTCACTTTATGTGAATAGAAATGATATAGGAATAAAAAGATGAATACAGTCAGCAAAAATTAATCAAAAATGCACAGTAGAAAAAAGTGTTAATGTAATTTGGATTTGCTAGGTGGTGCTAAAGGATATTTATGTATTTGCAATACAAGCTTGAGACAATTAGAACATTTCCCTGTGCTTCTTGTTCTGAATAGGAGAAACATGTTTACCCTTAGAAAGGCATTTATTTGTTATAAATTATTGTGATTAACATTTTAACAATAAGGAAGACTGTTTTTCCATTTTATTGTCCATTGTGTTTTTACTCTTCTACATTTATGTGCCTATGACTGCTTGCTCTCATCACTTTGAGTACAAAAGGTTGTATTCTTCTCCTATGGACAATGAAATGAAACTGATTCTTAAGTTCTTGCCATTAATAGCATCATTTATTGAACTAGGGGTTGTACTTTCCTGATTATACTAGTAGTGCCTTCAGGCCAAAAATAATGTTTCCATGAATTCACTTGCCAGAACTCCTCAATGTTGATGACCTTGGGGAGCTACTTCTAACTAATCCAGGGTGGAAAGGTACAGGTGCCAATTTAGATTTCTTGGGGAGCTGCCAATTGTAAGTATCATTTTGAAAATTCTCTAACATATAGTAGCTAAGAGTTCTGATTTTTATCTTTCGAGAGTTAATAATTATAACCACTTTAATTTCTGAAGTGCTACTTTCTCACATTAGAAAAATATATTAGAAAAAAAAGAACATCTTATTAAGACTTTGCCAAACATGTTGATCTTCCTCATCTCTACAAAAATTCTAGAGCAGTGATGAGATGACTCAACAAAGATAAAACTTATTTTAATTCCTTCAATCAACAAGGTTTAATAAGTACCTATCTTCCTAAAAGAGGAATACCAAAAAATACCTGTGCTTCTTGTTCTGAATAGGAGAAACATGTTTTCCCTTAGAAAGGCATTTCTTTGTTGTAAATGATTGTGATTAACATTTTAACAATAAGGAAGACTGTTTTTCCATTTTATTGCCCATTGTGTAATTGAAATATAACTCCCCACTACCACCATGATTTTCCTGGTGAGTACTCAAAGAATAAGATGTCTGTCACTATTGAATAATTACAAAATTAATTAATAATTCAGAAAATAATTATGATTTCACTTTCTACCTATATTTTACTTTGTATATACCCCTATTTATATTGAATTAATAAAATTTAAGCTCTCATGGTAAACCAATTTTTTCCATTTGTCTTTGTATTACCTAACCTATATGACACACTAATTGATACATAGGCACTTAATTGCTCATTAATTGATTAATTTATTGCTACATACATATGAAATTATTTCTAACAATATGAAATGATTTAGAAATTGAAAAATATATGTGCACATATATATTACTGTTATAATATTTGTGAATACACAAGTTATAAACACTTACTGTACATGAAGTTAATAAAACCCATTCAATGTATTTACAAATGACTTTATTTATTCATTGTTTTGTGATATCTAACAATATGCTCTCTCTATTAGAATAGATAAGAATAACTTGTTGATAGAATACAGGTGTAATTGCCCTCATAAAAAATAAAAACATGATATGTATTCTAGATATGCTGTCTTGTAAATATACACAGATATAAAATGATAAATAAATGATAGATAGACATATATGTGTATGTATCTGTGTGTATACTCATAGATACAAATTGATACACATATTTCTAAAAATACTTCTCACACAGATATATACAATTTCAACCACTTTGATAATGATAATTTTATTGATGAATATAAATGAATATTCATTATCTATTCTCATATGGATTTTTATATTTATTTGATACTTCATTAAGATTTTATAAAGGAAAATGTGTTCTGAAAATTGAAATATTTGTTCTTTGGATTACAAAGTATAAAATCAGAACAGAAAAAAATGATGTACACTTTTTTTAACGAAAAAATTCTGTCATTGCCAGAATCATGAGTGTTCCCAAGCCGACCGTAACAGCTGAAATTCTGAGAGTGGCTGTTCTCCAAGCAGAATACTCATGTAAATTTCCCCAGATGAAAATATTCAAAAATATCTGGGATGTCTGGTTAACATTTGAGTAACCTCACTGGCAGCCAGCACATATCCTCTTTCCTCTCCAAAGTGGCACTTTATAGAAATGTAACTCAAATTTTCTGTAACTCCATAGAAAAAGTGATGTAAAATACAATTTTTACTCCTTTTCTTGAAAATTCAATTCAATTAATATCTATTTAGTGACATTTAAAACTCTTCATTACCTGACCCCTTCCTTCCTATTTTCCCATTCTTAAATTTTAATTTAAATCTTATATTAAAATTCTTAAATTGCATTCATCTCCTTGCACTTTATGATACAGTGGTCCTGCACATCTTAGAGTTTTTTCCCTAAAAACTCTCTCATCTCTAGCCTTTGAACTAGCAATTCCCTTTGCCTGGAATGCCTTCCCCCCCTCACTTTTACCACTTATTTCCCTACCTTCCTTCAAAACACATTTCTAAGCCTAACTTCTATGGTAGGCCTTTTCTGCCCCATGCTCATTGATTCATGGCTTCCCTTTCAGATAACCTTACAACTTTTGTGAGGAAGATTAGGTAGTAATTAATTAAGAATTAAGATTCATCTAGTAGGCTGGAGTTGGGGAATTCCAAGATGGAATGAAGGAGCAGGAAGTAGGTGCCTTGTGCCCTGAGAGGGAGACTCCATTAGGGGTTGACAAAAACTGTTGTTAGCCCTGGGAGATCTCAGAGTAAAGGACACCCTGCATCCTGATTTCCCTGGGATCCTGAGTGGTGGTGATTTCCAACAAGAGGACAAGACCAACAGAGAAGCACCAAGAAGAGGAGAAGTTTGGGATCTGGTGGACAGCATCTCAAGCACAATCTTTCTTCTTGGATAACTTGGACCCCTTGGCTTTTGGAATCCTGGTTATCCTTGCATAACCATGAGCCCCAAAGCCACCCTCAGCCCTTTAGTTGTGCTGATCAAATCTGGCTGGAACCAGGTTTGATGCAGCCCTCTCTGTGACTCCTTCACTGCTCCCTTGGCCCTGTCTGCTTAGGTCACTAAGTTAGAGTAGAGAAGTCCTCCCCTTGCCCTGTGGTTTTGTCATTAGGTTGTTTTTTTTTAACCCTTAACTTTCGGTGTATTGTCTCATAGGTGGAAGAGTGGCAAGGGTGGGCAATGGGGGTCAAGTGACTTGCCCAGGGTCACACAGCTAGGAAGTGTCTGAGGCCAGATTTGAACCTAGGACCTCCCGTCTCTAGGCCTGACTCTCAATCCACTGAGCTACCCAGCTGCCCCCTGTCATTAGGTTTTAAGTATAGAAATCCCTTTCCCACCTGTTAGCTAAACATAATTAAACTAGTTAAACCCTTTTACCTTGCCTGCTTGTTTCTAGACTCTGGTCTAGGGGAAGCTGGGTGACAGTTAAGACCAACTGCCATTCCTGTGTTAATCCAGTAAACTCTGATCTTTCAATCGTGGTCCGGTCTCTCCTACAACCCATGTGTGTACCCACAACTATTTATATTTATTGTAACATCCCTGGTGCCCTCCATTACCTATTTTCCACACAACTAATCAGTATTTAACGTGCATATAAGGAGTTATTGACATCTTGTATCCCTTACTATAATGTATATTCTCTTGAGTGCAGGAATGGTTTGGTTCACTTGCTTTTTTGTTTTGCATTTTTTTAAAATTTGCAACACTTAGCTCAGTGACTGACATAAATACTTCATAAAATCTTGATTGTCTTGATGACTGATCACCTACAATTTGGAAAATATTGTTCTAAATACTCAGGATATTTCTGAAGTACCAACTAAATGATAGACACAAGAAATGAATCAGATTTAAGTTACCCAGGATCACAGAGGTAGTCAGGGCCTCATAATGATCTTATGTTTTATCACTCTGAGTCCAGGCCAGGTTCTTCATCCACTGTTCTACCTAATTGCCTTTAAATAAGAGTGAAAAATTACATTTGGAAGTAAGAAAGGAAACAGAAAGCTGGAATAATTATTCCTTATTTATAACTGATTCCAAACTTATGGAGTGATCAGCACAATAAAATAATCATTAACTATATATGTATATATGTATGTATTGTAAAACTCAGTGGAATTGTTCATTGGCTATGGGAGGGTATGAGGGGAGGGTGAGAGAAAGAATATGAATCATGTAACATGTTTTTATCAAACAGTAAATTCTTTTGCAAAAGGTTAGATCTTTGAGATTATCTATATTTAATATGGTCATTTACTACTGTGCTTTGATTACCTAATCCAACATTGGAAAACCTTTCAGAGATCACATGCCCAAACTACACCAGTAAGCACCTTGTGAGCCTCCCCTCCCCAGAATTACACTAGAGAGTAGAGGTAGGAAGTGCTCAAATTGGTCTGCTGCATAGAGGGGAGGGACATGGAAAAATGTCCTCAGGCACAGTAGAGAAGGGGAAAGGAGCAGACTCCTCCAGCATGCCTCCACCAACATGGAATATATTCCATTGATCAATTTTTCTAGTTCATGCCCAGTACCAGATTGTTTTGATGATTACTGCTTTACACTTCAGTTTGAAATCTAGTGTGGCTAGGTCTCCTTCTTTCATATTTCTTTTTCCATGAATTACATTGATATTCTTCACCTTTTGTTCTTTCAGATGAATTTCATAGCAATTTTTGGGGTTCTAAGAAATAATATTTTGATAACTTCATATAGCACTGAATAGGTAAATTAATTTAGGCAGGATTATCACTTTTATTTTATTGGCTCAGCTGACTCATGAGCAATTATTGTTTTTCCAATTGTTTATATCTGTCTTCATGTGAAAAGTATTTTATAATTATGTTTGTATAGTTCTTGAGTTATTTTGGTAGGTAGAATCCCAGGTATTTTATATCATCTATTCTATAATAGTGTTAAAAGGAATTTCTCATTCTATCTCTTGCTGTTTTTGTTGTTGACCTAGAGAAATGCAAATGATTGATGCAGATATACTTTATATTCAGCAATTTTTCTCAAGTTGTTAATTGTTTCAATCAATTTTTTGTTTGATTTTCAGGGTTCTGTATGTGTATATATATATATATATATATATATATATATCATATAATTTGCCAAGAGTGATAACTTTGTTTCCTCATTGTCTATTCTAACTTATTCAATTTCTTTTTATTCTCTTATTCTCATAGTTATAATTACTAGTATAATACTGAAGAATAGTGATGATAATGGGTAAATTTGCATTACCTCTGATATTAATGGAAGGCTTTTCCATTACAGATAATTCTTAATGATGGTTTACAGGAGGTGATTGTTATATTCTTTCAATTTTTTATTTCCCTTCTTATTTGACCAGACAAGGCCTTTACCCCTGTTGATTTCTTATAACACGGTGTCTGGCCTCTCTTTAAATCATATCTTTTAGGTATTCAGATGATTCTTGTATTATCTCTCTTTGATCTATTTTCCCAGGCAATTATTTTTCCAGTGAGATATTTCAGATTTACTTCTATTTTTCATTCTTTTGAATTTTTTTCATGAAATTAGTTTTTTTTTTTTAATTTTAAACCCTTAACCCCTGTGTACCGACCTATAGGTGGAAGATTGGCAAAGGTAGGCAATGGGGGTCAAGTGATTTGCCCAGGGTCACACAGCTGAGAAGTGTCTGAGGCTGGACCTGAACCTAGGACCTCCTGTCCCTAGGCCTGGCTCTCAATCCACTGAGCTACCCAGCTGCCCATGAAATTAGTTTTTAAACTGTTGACTCTTTCTATCAATTCTCATTATTTTAATTTTTAAACCAGTTCCATGTGTTCTTTTTGGTCTCAGCACCCTTTCTGAGTCTTCATATATTTCCTTTTTAGCATTGTTGTCCTCTCCTAAATTTGTTTTCTATTTTTTCTCTTACTAGAGTAACTCTAAGAGGTGAGATTTTCTCTTTGTCTTTTCCTCATATTTTAATTTTTTTTACTCCATTATTTTGTCTATATGTTAAATTTCAGTTTTGTTCCTGAGGTTGAAAATTTACAGTGTTGTCTCCTCTGGTGCTTGTAGTTGGTTTGACTGCCTTTGGGTCCTATAGTATGAGATTTGGAGGTGTGACTTAGTCATCTTGCTGTGGGTAGACTTGCATTTATTTTATTTTATTTTTTGTCTATCTGCATTCAACTTCTTACAGGTTCCTAGTGTTTCAAGTTTCAAGGCAAAATGGAATCCTAGCACTTGTGGTCACAGGAGACAGAGACATTAATCACATTTCTGAGGCCTAAAATAATAATAACATTTAAAAATACAAGGGAGCGGGAACCTGGTCTCAGTTTCAAGGTGGAGGAATGTGCCTATAATTGTTTTGTAAAGGAATAGGAGCTGGTTACTGTTGTAAGGATAATAGGAGCACCAACTCTTGTGACTACAATAAAATAAAATCCTTTTCTGGCTAAAAACCAGAGACTCAAACAGGAGAGGAGTGATCAAAGTTCCCCTTAGATATTACCACCTTGGAATCACCAAAAATTAAAAAAATGTGAACAAACAGAACTTGCTCTAATAAAGCAACCCCAAAAGCCTGATTCTAAGTACAGTTCCCCATCCATGTTTAACCCAACTTTAAAATTAGGTTAAAAGTCAACAAATTAGGGGATAATATGTAGAAAGAACAGAAATAATAATAATAATAATAAAATCTTAGTATAAAAAGTTAGTATGGTAATCAGGAACATCAAGACATAAAATGAGAAGATAGCAAGTTCAAAACAAGCATATGCAAACCCTCAAAGAAAAATGGGAATTGATCATAAGCTCAAAAAATTTCAAGAGAAGGTAAAAATGGATTGTAAAATTTATATGAAGACAATAAGAATGAGAGAAAGAAACTGGATGGAGAGAAATAACAATAATCATATCATGAAAAATATTAAAAGAAGTTCTCCTAATAAATTTCTCATTTCTCAAATATATACAGAACTTACCAAATCTATTAGAATACAAGTTATTCTCCAAATGGATAAATTACCAAAAGATAAAAATAGGGAATTTTTTAGAAGAAGAAATTAAAACTATTTATAATTATAGACATGAATAATGTTTTAAATCTCTAGTATTTAGAGACAATAAAATTAATCTAATATGTGTTTATTATTAAATCAACTCTGAGTTACTATTAGTTTGGCTAACAATACAGAAAAAGAATGTAAATAATGTTGGAATGGGTATGAGAAATTTGGGGCACCAAAGCACTGGTTTTGAAGTTTTTAATTTATCTACCTTTATGCAGAGTAATTTGTAACTATGACCAAAGGGCCATGAAACTATATGCTCTCTGACTGATATATTTAATCATTGATTAGTAATTATTTATTAGTATGAATAATTATTAAGCTGAAACTTGTTGATTGATCTGATTTTGTATTAGGAGATTTTTTCAACTATATGTAGATTTAAAAGCTGAGTTGAATCAACTTTAATATTTAAGATCAATTGTAAACTAATATATTAGAAGCAGACAAATTAAAAATAATAAGTATATCATTGTAAGAATAAGAAGAGATATTAGTTTTAAGTTGGCTGCTAAAGAGAAACTTCCTCTTTCAACAGTATCAGCAATATCAAGCTCTTGAAACCACATTGGTCCCCTGATAATGTCCATAATGTAAGAATTTACAATAATGGAAAAATTGAAAGTAAAGCCCAGGAATCACTCTGGTCAAAGTATACAGGCAAAAAAGATCTCACATTTTTTTCTATGACTTGTAAGGCCATGCTACTTTTGTCAACCCTGTAACTCCTCCCACATATCTGTAAATTCTTTTACTCCATAAATTTACTTTTATAAATCATCCATTTGTTTCAGACCAAAGTAGATGTGTCTTCAGATCCATTGACTTTGTATGTCTTAAAAATATATTAAAGCCAATGTCCTCAGATGATCTACCCTCAGTTTTTTTCTTTACATAACTTAGCAATACCAATAGTAAGTTGGAATCCCAAATAAATAAAAAAGAAGAAAATTATGTATATATTCAAAAATATTTATAGCAGCTTTTTTTCTGATTGTAAAGAATAAGAATTTGAGGGGAGTGGCTGAAGAACTTATGATATATGGTTGTGATGGAATAAGATTGTGGTATAAGAAATAAATAGCAGGATGTTTTCATAAAAACAAACTTGAAACAATTGCATGAAGTGATACAAACTGAAGTGAACAAAACCAGGAGAACAGTGTATAAGAATATATGAAGGGACCTAAAAACAAATTAGATACACTGAGGAAAAAGCATCTATAAAAGACCTGATTATGTGTTTGTCTGGGATTTCATGGCATGGACTGGATCTCAAAAAAGCAGCTCAAAAGTATTGTCTAGTTAAAGATATCTCCTGAAAGCATCCTTCATAATAATCCTGGAGTTGTTCATTATTTTGATGACCAAAAAAGCTTTTTCAATGTCATGACCAAATGACCTAGACTCTCTTTCCTCTGATTCCTGTAAATCCCCAAGTTATTGTCAATATTCCTCAGTTGGTTGGGTTGATAGAATAGCCTTCGAAATGTTTTGGGTGTAGCCTTTTCATAAACAATATTCCGTGAGAATGTTATGCCTTTTACATGATATAATGCATATACTCTACTTTCAATAAAAAACTTCTATTTGTCAAAATAAATGGAAGACCTAGTCACAATTTCTTTGTGCTGTGTTTTTTGCCCACTTGGCTTATCTCTCTCAGTCATTCCGGTTCTTGCTCTTCATCTTTCTATTTTTTCTTCCTTTCACTGTATTTCCCTCTCTTCTCTCTTCTCTCTCCTCTCTCTCTCTTTCTCTCTCTCTCCACAGCTGTAATGGTGGGCTTAATCCCAAACATGACCCTCACATCCATTCATTCATCACCTATCACCCTATCAAAAGTGTACATAGTACCAGCAATACTTTATTAGGATCAATCATAAATAATTTAGTTATGTCAGCAATACAATAATCCAAAACAATTCTTAAGGATGCATGCTGAAAAATTCTATCTACCTCCAGAGAAAGAACTGAGAGTGAGTCTAACCACATATTGAAGCATTTTTTTTACTTAATTATGGTGGTTTGTTTTTTTAATATGGCAGTATTTACTTTTACAACACAAATAGTAAGCAGATACACTTTGAATGAATGCCTACATAAAAGAATATCAATTCTTGAGGGGGGGAGTAAAGGACAGAATATAGAATTTGACATTTTTAAGAAGCAATATTAAAAATTATTTTATATATAATTTGAAATACACATACACATTTATTTTTTCCATACTGGTATATTCAATGTTACTCATGCTCAATAGGCAATCTCTGTCTCCATGCCTTTGCATTGGATTTCTTTCATATTTGGAAAGCATTTCTTCAAACCTTATATTACTTAGGATATATTTGTTGATGCCAAGACTCTTTTGAAATATCCTAAAACCTTCTACTCATCTCCCACACTGTTAAAAAGCTGACTTGTGCTTATATTGTAATCAATACACATGTATATATGCATTAAGTCTCCGCCCTCACCTCCTTAGAATATAAGCTCGGAGAAGGGATTTTTCCATTTTTTCCCCTGGATTTAGTCATATAGTAGAGTGCTGAGTCAATATCAACTTGTTTGATTAACCCACAGGCAAAACGATATAATAGCACTGGCCTGGAGGCCAAGAGATTGGGGTTAGTTTTTGTAGTGTTACTAACCTGAATGTAACAATGGATGATTCATTTAACCATTCTGAACTTTGATGTTGCTTTAAATGATTAATAAAGTTTCTTACAACTTGGAAAGTCTATGATTCTATAATATGAACATTTCATCATTACAGCAATGATAAATTAATATATTTTTAATCAAACCGTTAGCATTGGGAATTGTAACAAGTATTAATGTAACAAAGGCAAAAAATGGGTGAGATAACGTGTATATTAAAATAAATAGTTAATAAATAGAAGAAAATCTGGTGAGGGAAGACAATACAAACTGATTAGATAAGAAAAAAGACTGATATCACTGGAGGTGCTAGAGCTGAGATTTGAAAGAAACCCAAGTTTTCTGTGTAAGATATGAAAAAAATGTTTTCCAGGCAAAGGGAAAAATTTTTATAAAGAATAATAATAGTAAATAGATTGAATAGGTTGTCATGTGTAAAGAATATCAGAGGAGACAATTTCACTGGACCATAGATAGAATAAGGAATGGTAATATGCAGCATAGCAAAAAGATCAAATTTTGGACATTAAATTTAAATTAGGGACATATTAAAGTAGTATAAAAATTAATAGTCATATTAGTTATCCCTTTGATATTTTGTGGTTGCACACCACTATCACTAAAATTTTATATGCTGGGCAAGTGATCAATTAAAATAGTATGAATAAATTCTAAGTCATCTTGCCTAATATGATAAGTAGGATGGACATTTTTATATTCATAAATACTAAGATTATCCCAAGTTCTCATGACTCCTATCTGCTTTATTCTTCCTTTTCCTTGCAAGATACTCATGATTTTCCATCCTATATATGTGATTATATTTAAGGGTTCTTTCTTGAACCCTTTTCTCATTTCTCTGCTCAGTATTTTGATTTGATTCCTGTGGGTTCAACTATTATCTTTATGCAGACAAATCTCAAATTTTAATATCCTTCCCTGGGTCCTTTTTTGAAGTACACTCAACAATTGCATGTTGTACATATCTTATTATATGTTCTCTAACTCAATACATCCCAAAATAGGATTCATTATCTGTCACTCAATCCTATCCTTCAATTCCTTCTTTTTATTAATTTACTCATATTCTTTGAAGTCAATATCATTAGAATAATATTCCAGGTACTCTATCAAAAGTCATTCTTGGCTTTTTCTTTTTCCTTCTTTTTATAATCAAATATTTGCCATGTTTTCTAAATTCTATGGCATCTGTCATTTCTTCTCTTCTATCCATTCACAGACCAGTTTAGCTTAGCATTTCATCACTTCTCAATTGGACTATTATAATAGCCTCCTAATCATACTCCTTGTATCCATTCTCATCTTTCTTCAGTCAATCTTCCACACAGATGTCTAATTAATCATTTTAAACCATTGTCTTATTCTTTCTATTCTATTCGCAGGCTCAGAAGTTCCAGTGTCTTCTTTATGCCTTTGGGATGAAACACAAACCACTCTGGCTTTGAAGCCCTTCACTATGTAACTTCAGTCTGCTTTTTTAAAGCTTATAACATATACTTTTCTCACCCTATATTCAATCCAGTGTCCTACGTGTTTCCCATATATAACATTCTATACCCCATATCTATGCTTTTGCACAAGCTTTCTCCCATCTTTGAAATTTACTTCCTCTTCATTTCTGCCTCAGAATATCTAGCTTTTTTAAAATGCAGCTTAAGTTGTATCTTCTATAGGAAGCTAGTAGGGAATCAAGGCAGTGAGGTCATACATTGTATAGAAGAGTAAGCCTGGACTCAGGAAGACCTGAAATCAAACACTGTCTTCAGACACTAGCTTGGCAAGTCACAACCTCTGAATGTCTCAGTTTTTAAAATATCTAAAATGGGGATAATAACAGCATTTATATCTCAAGGTTATTGGGAGATCAAATAAGATAGTAACTATAAAGACTTAGTAAATACATAGAACCTAATAAGCATTATATAAAATTTAGATATTATTATTAGTTTCTCCCAGTTACTAGTATCCTTTTGCAGAAATTATTTCATGTATTTTATTTAGCATTAAATTTCCTATGTTTATATCTACCAGTACAATATAAGATAATTGAGGAAAGAAACAGATTTGTTTCATATCTTGGTATCCCTTGCACCTAAAACAATGTCTGGCACATATGACAATAGAGAGGACTAGAGCAGCAGGTGGTAATGGGAATTGAGTGAATCACACTGACTCCATCTTGTGACTCAATTCTGAAGCTCTAGTTAATTCTTTCTTTTCATTTGTTGTTCTAATGTGATTTCTATTCACTTATAGGTCTAATCTGATTTCTGCTGGGTGAAAAAGTTCAATTGTAGGTTTTGTGAGAGGATTTTATTCCATTATTTGAACCTAGTAGTACTTAGCTGGGATGCTGGACCACCTCTACCTCCAGGTTAAAGACCCTTAACTAAGGATCTTGGTTAAACTTAACAGAAACTCAGGCAGATTCTAAGATAGATACAAGGAGTTTTCTCACAATTATACATTTCAGGAAACATGTATGTCTTATTTGAAAACTGGCCCATTTTTAATCAAGCAAATATTGTTTCAATACTCTTTTGACTCTTCACAGACACTTGGAGAGAGTGAGATACCACTTTCTTTGATTTCAGGTAATTGCAACTGCTCAACCGTCTCCTCAAAATGTGGAAATGCCACAATCTTTCCTGCCATTAAGTACCATAGTTTATTGTTTGACCTTATCTGATTAATTTTTTTAACATATGAAAATCTGACTCCCTCCATATTCAAGATCCAGTGCTAAAACTGGGTAAAGGAACTGGTCTTAATGTGTTAGACAATTTGTATGCATTGCTTAATAAATCAATATACTTGGAAGCTCAAACATTTATTTCCTTTGTCATTTTAACTTTCAGCTACCACACACAGTAGGTGCTTAAGATATTTTGAATAAATTAGTTTTCATTAAATTATAACAATATATTATTTTTATTCAAAACTTTTGATATTATTATTCAAGGTTGAGTTACTATTCTGAGGGTCCTTGTTTCTCTATGTCTGAAGAATTTACTCTACCATCTAATGTCCCTTGAATTAAATTCCTCTTTCTATTTGTACATAGAAAAGACCAATTAATTTAGTGTATGATAATCATCTCTCAAGTTCTCTAGTAGAGATTGTGTAGTGAATAATTTATCATATTTCAAGCTGAAGGTGAAAGGCAGAATAAATGACCCTTTAAAATTAGACTTGAAAGGTGACTTTAGAGGCTTAAGGGACTGTCCAATTCACTGAGGGTAGCTGACTTAGAAGTCAATTATGAAACTCTCATATGGTTATCTTTTCTGATATCAATTCCTTGGAAACTTTCAAAACAAAAATTACATATATTTATTTATAGAAGAACGTTTGAATTTTTGAGATTGTGTAAGTCTGATCATTTTTGGTTTGGGGCCTGATTGAGTATGATAGAAAAATAATTATTATGATATTTATTTTTAAAATCTACTTTTTCCAGATTGAAAGTATTAAAATATTTTTACCTTCTATATTGAGCTTTAACATTTATAGATATCACACTTCTACCATTGCCAACAATATAATTCTAATCAATTGGTAAAATTCTCCTCGAAGAAGCAATTAGACCCAACTTTGTGACTTCCCCTTTTATGTATTTTGTCCAATTCAATGAGGGATGATAGGAAGAAAATGAGGAGTCTAAGGGATGTTCAAAAGGGCATTCTGCTCTGTTTCCCAGTTTTCTCTAGTTTCTGTCATCAATCATAGGATTGAAACTACTCCCAGAACAGCTGCCAGGCAGAGGCAAACTGCCAATGGCCAGAGTCTGGCATGCAAGTATTGCTCTCCATTTTTACTCTTGGGGTGCACCAGAGCTTGTCAGGTACCTTGAACAGCTGGCAGGTGCTGAGAGCCTTAGCCAAGTACATTTTTGTACTTGCTTTCCTCTCCCAAATGTCTTCTCATATTCCTCATCATACTGACTATTGTGGCTGATATTCAGCCTAGTTCTCTTTTGTACAGTCCCATTAGAGGAAGAATTATGATTTTACCAAAGCATTACACTGATTCTACACAAAATGAATAATCACCTTTTTAAACTTTTTAAACTATTATGTGGCTTTTGTGGTGTATATTCAAAGCCTATTCTACTCTCCACACTCACCTACTTTCCAATAAACAAAGGTTAAACCTATTAGGAAAGATCCAACTTGGTAAGCATGAATAGATGAAAGTATTCTGAAGAATGAATAATTTAAGGAGTCTAGAAAAGCTTGTCTCCAGTATGCCCATGTCTCTCCCATCATAAAGAAAAGCCTTACAATCTCATTTCAACCACAATTAACAATGAAACATTCTTTCTTTTGGTACAAAGATAGTTGACAATTGGAGTGAAATATTACACAGGATGTCAAGGTTCTTTTGTATTTGTTGCTGTTGTTGCTTATTATACTCAACTTTTTTTTTCTTTTGAGGAGTGGTTCTCAGAAACAGAAGAGTTAATTGTAAAACAATCACCAAAAAAGTCATTTTGAAGTTCATTTTCCTTTCTTCTTTAAAAAAAGGGTATATTAAATATTAAAATACCAAAAACTTACATTTTCATTTAAGAACAAAATAAAGAGGATTTTATATATCACAAATGCCATCAGATGCAACTTTTCTCTTGTTCAAACTATATAATTATTTTAACATATTCACTTCAAAGCTACCCTAACACTTACTTTCTCTTTAAACAATCTATTATCTCCTAAAGACTTTTAAATGTTTCATTGTTTCTCCTTTCTATTTTATTTTTAACCGACTGTTAGTAACTCCTCTCTTCCCTCAGTTTTATTCCCTACTATCAATTGATTGATCAATATTTATCAAGTACCTAATTTATGCAGTGCTAGAGATACAAAAAGAGGTAACAGTCAATTACTGCCATCACAAAACTTACCATTCAAGCATGGAAACAATATACAAATAAATATATACAAAACAAGCTATGTACACAATAAAAAGGAAATAGTTAATGGAGTAAATGCAATAGAGTTAAAAAAAAAAGGTTGGAAAGTCCTTCTGTAGAAGTCAAATTTTTTTGAGGGGGGGAATGGTAAATAGTCCAAGATTGGGTAAAGCTAACAATTTTTAATTCACTTTTTCTAGTCACTTCCTCACATCATGTTAAGTGAATAGTGAGGTCTTTTAAAATAGCTTCTCAGACACCCAGAAGCCTCTTGAATCTCACTGATGTTTCAGTACAGTAAGAATATAACCCTATTGCCTGGTCCATCTGTATGCATGGTTGTGTCTACAACTCCCAGTATAGACACATATCTCTTACTTTGTTATTCATCCGATACTACAAGATGGGTAGGTAAGATAGAAGCTGACCTCTCTTAGAGATAGGTAAAATAGTGAAATAATAACATAGTAAAGTACTTAAGTAGTAAATTGATAAAAATAGTTGATGATGGGTGATATCTTGACTTCAATATGAATTGGATTTAGATATGGCAGATTTGCGTCCAGTCATTAACTTCACTCTCTCTTCCAAAGTCATCAAAGTCTATTGGCAAGATCAAACTCAACATTACTATTCATGGCCTAGGATGCTATGGATGACCTTGGCAAATTTGATTTCTCTCTGATCAAGCTCTAAGTACTCCACAATTCCTGCCTTAGCTACCTTCATGGCTATTGGAACAAATTGATCACATCCACCCCTTCTACTAGGAGAAATCTTCATTCTTTGAGGGTAGACAAATCCTAACTTATCAATGGATTTGAAGTCCTTGTTTATCCTCAATCTGGTTTAGCCATTTGCCCAGATTGGTTTAGAAGAGTGCAGCCATTGAGCATTCAATAGTTTCTTGGAGCAAGAGGTGAAAATTGAATGAAAAGTACTCACCAAAGATGTATAAGAAGTCCTGAAAATGGATTGATAAGCCTTCATACCAGTAAGCTATAAATCCTTTATGAATATCTCATACATCTCAGTGCCAAGGATAAAGTGAGAATCGTAATCATATAAACCACCACTACGAAGGTGAAAAGGGACACTATTTGAAAAAGGACTGCTAGAATAAAAGGAAAAACACTATGGCAAAAACTAGGCACAGCCAACACCTAATGCCATATACCAGGATAGAGTCAAAAAGGACACATGGTTTAGAAATAGAGTGATACCATTCAAAAATTAGAGGAACATGGAATAGTTTACTTGGCTGACTTATGGATAAGGGGCAATCTTTTGAACAAAAAGGACATTAAAAGCATCATGAGATATGAAATAGATAACTTTGATTACATTTAAATAAATATATTTTGAACAAGCAAAAGCAATCCAATCAAGATTAGAATGAAAACAAAAAGACTACATTTCTCAATTATAGAGAACTGAGTCAAATTTATAAGACTACAAAGCTTTCTCCAATTAACAACTGCTAAAATGATATGAGCAGACAATTCTTAGATATAGAAATTAAAACCTATTGTTAGTCAGGTAAAATGCCTAATATCATCACTAGTGTTGTGAGGAGGATTACTTAGTTATTATTTAGGAGACCTAGCAGGAAGGGCCTGAGAATTCCAAATGGAATGGGGAAGCAGGAAGTGTGACCTCTCTCTCTGAGATGGACTCCATGGTAGTTGGGACAAGTTGTAACTGACCCTGGGAGACCTCAGAGGAAGTGGAATTTGTACCCTGATTCCCTAGGATCCTGAAGGAAGACTGTCATCAACTTGTGGGAGATTTTGGTAGAGACTATTAATCCCAACCTGAGTTGCAGGTTAACTTGGGCTGGGTTAGCTTCCAGAACCTACCCACCTGAAAGAGTACTGCTAGTGGTCCTGGAGGAGCTGGTACATCACTGGAGTATGTCAGGACTCTGCTGTGAGGATACCCACTTCAGTCCTACCATTCTCTGGGCCCTAACTTGCTTAGGTCTCAGTTGAGTATAGATAAGTCCCTCCCCTGACCATGTGGTTTGCCCTTAGTCTGGAAATGTAGAAACCCCTATTCCCATCCTTTACCATAGTTCCCTTAAATAAATTTGTTACAAACTCTTGCCATTTGCTTGGTAGTTTCCACAGGCCCCTTGTCTAGATGGTACAGGGTGACAGTTAGGCCTAACTGTCACTTCTATCAACAGACATTTTCCCTGGCAGTTAAACCTAGTCTCCCTAACTTGTTAAGTCCCCATCTTTTGTCATTCCTGTCTCCTACACACCCTTCTGGACCCACATATAATATTTAAATTAACTCCCCTGGTTTCCCCATAAGACTAGGTAGAGATAGACATTAAAACAAATATGAAGTACCACCTCACACTTATCAGACTGGTTAATATTAGAGAAAAGGAAAATAATTAATGTTGGAGGGAAGTGGAAAAATTGCGACAATACTATACTACAGATAGAATTGTGAACTAATACAAACCCTTTGGAAAGCAATTTTAACCTTGTACAAAGGACAATTGAACTGTGCATATCCTTTGACCTGGCAATACTGGTACTAGATCTCTATCTCAAAGAGATCAAAGATAGGAGGAAAGGGCCTAATTACATCAAATATTTACAGCAGCAATTTTTGTGGTGGCAAAAGACTGAAAACTAAAGTGGTGTCCATTAATAGGGAAATGGCTGAACAAGTTGTGGCATATAATTGTAACAGAATAAATTTTGTTCCATAAGAAGTGGCAAAAAAAGGATCACAAAAAAACTTGGAAAGACTTATATGAAGTGATGCAAAGTAAAATGAGTTGAACCATATCATTTTACATAGTTACAACAATAATGTAGGATGACCAACTGTGAGTGATTTAATTATTATGAGCAATGCAAGGATCCAGGACAAATCCAAGGAACTCATGATGAAAAAGGATACATACCATGATGAAAGGAACTGATGGTAATTTGATCCATTCCGAAGTATGTCATTCTTCACTTTATTTCCTCCATGAAATTTTCTCTAGTGTGATATGTCTTCTTTCATAACATGATGAACACGCCCATTGTCACCTCTATTATTTAACATTGTACTAGAAACACTAGCAATAGCAATTAGAGAAGAACAAGAAATTGAAGGTATTGAAATTGGCAATGAGGTGACAAAGCTATCACTCTTTGCAGATGATATGATATAATGGTCTATTTAAGGAATCCTAGAAAATCAAATAAAAGCCTAGTGGAAATAATCAACAACTTTAGCAAATTTGGTGGATACAAAATAAACCCACATAACATCAGGATTTCTATAAATTTCCAACACATTTATACAGAGTTAGAAAGAGAAATCCCATTTAAAATCACCCTACCTAGACAGTATGAAATATCTAGGAATCCATTTGCCAAGACAAACACAGGAATCATATAAACATAACTACAAAACACTTTCCACACAAAAATAGATCTAAATCATTGGAAAAATATTAATTACTCATGTGTAGGATGAGTTAATATAATAATAGAGATCCTTAAACAAAGAATGAGGTTATGCTGACTAAAAATGTCTCCAGATGCTAAGATTGATACAAGAAGTTTTTTTCTAATTGTACATCTCAAGTAACTCATATGCGTCACCCCAATTACATGTAACAATAGTTGCCAACATTGTCCAAAGACTATTGATTTTCAAATTCTTTCCCTCCATATCACCACCCAAAATCTAACCAAGTTGAGATGTAACCAATTATATATACATTTTACATGTGCAATGTTATAAAACATTTTCCCACACTAATGCTCTTGTAGAAGGAAATTCAAATAAAAATTAAGAAAGTGAAAAAAATTATTTGTTCTGGATTTAGATTCTATCAATTCTTTTTCACTTGAAGCAGATGACATTTTTTATCATGAGTCCTTTGGGATAGTTTTGGATCATTGTATTGCTGAGAATAGCTGTTATTCACAGTTGTTATTTGTACACTATTCCTGTCACTAAATTCAATGTTCTCCTGGTTCTACTTTTATTTTGTTTCAGTTCATATAAGCTTTCCATGTTTTTGGAGCTTCTCCTGCTTGTCCTTTCTTATAGCACAATAATATTCCATTATAATCGTATACTATAACTTACTTAGCCATTTCTCAATTGGTGGGTATCCACTCACTTACCAGTTCTTTGCCCCACCACCATAAAAAAATGTGTTGCTTTAAATATTTTTGTACATATAGGTTTTTCTTCTTTTTGTTTTTTCCATTTGGAATATAAATCTAGTAATATTATTGATGGGTCAATGGGTAAATGCATTTATTTATTTGTTTGTTTTTTAAGATGGACAATTTTATTTAATTTATTAATTTACAATATTTTACATGGTTACAAGATTCATGTTCTTTCTCTTCTCTCCCCTGAGCCCCTCCCATAGCTGATGCTCAATTCCACTGAGTTTTACATGTTATTGATTGAGCTATTTCTATATTATTGATGTTTGCACTAGGGTGCTCCTTTAGAGTCAATATCCCAAATCATATCCCATCAACCCATATGATCAAACAGTTGTTTTTATTCTGTGTTTCTACTTCCATGGTTCTTCCTCTGAATATGGATAGAGTTCTTTCTCATAAGTCCCTCAGAGTTGTCCCGGATCATTGCATTGCTGCTAGTACAGAAGTCCATTACATTCAATTATACCAGTTTATCAGTCTCTGTGTATAATGTTCTCCTGATTCTGCTCCTTTAACTCTGCATCAATTCCTGGAGGTCATTCCAATTCACATGGAATTCCTCCAGTTCATTATTCCTTTGAGCACAACAGTATTCCATCACCAACAGATACCACAATTTGTTCAGCCATTCCCCAATTGAAGGGCATACCCTCATTTTCCAATATTTTGTCACCACAAAGAGTGTGGATATAAATATTTTTGTACAAGTCTTTTTCCCTATGATCTCTTTGCAGTATAAACCCAGAAGTGGTGTGGCTAGATCAAAAGGTAGGCAGTCTTTTAGTGCTAGTTACAAATTGCCATCCAGAATGGTTGGGTCAATTCACAACTCCACCAGTAATGCTTTAATATCCCAATTTTGCCTCATCCCCTCCAACATTTATTACTTTCCTTTGCTGTCATGTTAGCCAATCAGCTCGTGTGAGATGGTAACTGAAAGTTGTTTTAACTTGCGTTTCTCTAATTATAAGAGATTTAGAACACTTTTTCATGTGCTTATTGGTAGTTTTGATGCCTTTATCTGAAAATTGCCTATTCATGTCCCTTGTCCATTTATCAATTGAGGAATGGCTTGGTTTTTGGTACAATTGATTTAGCTCCTTATAAATTTGGGTAATTAGACCTTTTTCAGAGATTTCTGTTATAAAGATTTTTTTCCCAATTTGTCATTTCCCTTCTAATTTTGGTTGAATTGGTTTTATATGTAAAAAAACTTTTTAATTTAATGTAATCAAAATTATTTATTTTACATTTTTTTTTATTTTTTCTAACTCTTGCTTGTTCTTAAAATCTTTCCTTTCCCAAAGATCTCACAAGTAAACTATTCTGTGTTCACCTAATTTACTTATAGTTTCCTTCTTTATATTCAAGTCATTCACCCATTCTGAGTTTATGTTGGGGTAGGGTGTCAGATGCTGATCTAAACTTAATGTTTCCCATACTGTTTTTCTAATTTCCCAGCAGTTTTTGTTAAATAGTGGATTTTTGTCCCAAAAGCTGGGATCTTGCTGAGGTCACTTACCCCATCTATTCCACTGATTCTCCCTTCTGTATCTTAGTCAATACCATATTGTTTTGATGACCACTGCTTTATAATACAGTTTAAGATATGGTACTCCTAGGCTATCTTTCTTCACATTTTTTTTTATTATTTCCCTTCTTATTCTTGATCTTTTGTTCTGCCAAAAGAACTGGCAAATACACTTATAGCCTGTTAGGTATAGGTTCAAATTGCTCTCCAGAATGGATGAATCAGTTCAAAATTCATTCAATGAGGCATTAGAGTTTCAACTTTCCCATATCCCCTCGAAGTTTTGCCATTTTTCTTTACTGTCATAAAGGGCAATCTGATAGTTATGTGGTGGTATCTCAAAAATATTTTAATTTGGATTTCTCTGATTAATAGTTATTTAAAACAATATATCTCTTTTTAGTTTTTCTTTTTTCTTTTTTTTTAATTTTTATTTAGAATATTTTTTCCATGGTTACATGATTCATGATTCCACCCCCTCCCTTTCCTCTCCCCTCTTGGAGCTGACTAGAAGTTCCACTGTGTATACATGTATCATTGTTCAAAAACTGTTTTCATGTTATTCATATTTGCAATAAAGTGATTTTTAACATAAAACTCTAATAATATTCTCATCAAACTAAGTGACAGATCATATGTTTCTTCTGAGTTTCTACTCACACAGTTCTTTCTCTGGATTTGGATAGCTTTCTTTCTCATAAGTTCCTCCGCATTGTCCTGGGTCATTACATTGGTGCTAGTAGAAAAGTCTATTATATATGATTGTGCCATAATGTGTCAGTCTCTGTGTACAATGTTCTCCTGGTTCTGTGTATTTGGCTCTGCATCAATTCTTGGAGGCCTTTCCAGCTCACATGGAAATCCTCCAGACCATTATTCCTTTCAGCACTATAATATTCTTTCACCATCAGATACCACAATTTGCTCAGTCATTCCCCAATTCATGGACACTCCTTCATTTTCCTTTTTTTGCCACCACAAAGACTATGGCTATTCATATTTTTGTGCAAGTTTTTACCTTATTATCTCTTTGGGGTACAAACCCAACAGTGGTATGACTGAGTCAAAGGGTAAGCATTCTTTTAAAGCCCTTTGAGCATAGCTCCAAATGAACCTCCAGAATGGTTGGACCAATTCACTACTCTACAAGCAGTGTATTAGTGTTGCAATTTTGACACATCCCCTACAACATTAATCACTTTCCTTTGCTGCCATATTGGCCAGTCTGCTAGATGTAACATTGTACCTCAGAGTTGTTTTAATTTGCATTTCTCTAATCAGGAGAGATTTAGAACACTTTTTCATGTACTTATTGATAGTTTTGATTTCATCATGTGAAAACTGCCTATTTTGTCCCTTGACCATGTGTCAATTGGGGAATGGCTTGCTAATTATTATTTTTTAAACATGATTTTCTTGAGTGAGCTTTTGTACCTCATTTTCTATTTGGCCAATTCTACTTTGTGAAAAAGTACTTTTCCTCAATGAATTTTTATACTTTTTTGTCCATAGGACCCATTTCACTTTTCAAGTATTTCTTCTCTTTACTGAATTTTTGTACATCTTTTTCCATTTGGACAATTGTGCTTTTTAAAGTGTTCTTCTCTTCATTGGATTTTGGGCCTCTTTTATGAATCATCCATTCTCTTTTTTAATGTATTGTATTCTTCAGCAATTTTTAAGTGTCTCCTTTACCAAATTGTTGATTCTTTGTTCATGGTTTCCCTTTTTCACTCATTTCTCTTCCCAGTGTTTCTTCTATTTTTTTCAGATGTTTTTCAAATCTTTTTTGAGCTCTTCCACTAATTCATTTTGGGCTTGAGAACACTTTATATTTTTCATGCAGTAATATAGGTATTGTTGTCTTCTTCTGAATTTGTATTTTGGTTTTCTATGTCAAAATACCTTTATATGTTGAGTTTCTTTTTCTATTTGATCACTTCTCAGGCTTTTTCTTTTCTTTCAGTTAAGAAAAAACAGTTAGAATTTGCCTCTGTATCTGTGGTGAAAGGAGTACTCTTCCAAGTTTTAAGTTCTTTGTGCAGCTATCTTCAGAGCTAACTCTGGGGATCTCTGTACTTTCAGTTTTTCCAATATGGTATGATGCAAGTGGAGGTGTGTTTAATATTCTCCAGGCCTGTGTTCTGGTTGGAGGGTAACCCCACAACTCTTTTTCCTCCTTGGAACTATGGCCAGGATATCCTGATTCCCTATGACCACAAGTGTTGGTGTCTGCTAGTGTTTTTTCCCCACCTGAGATAGTTCCCCAAGTCTGCAAACTAATTATGTGTATGGGCAATGAGAGAAGAGTCTTGCACTTAGAGGCAGCAAAAGGACTGCTGTAATCTTCTTCTGAGCAATTATCTGACCTTCCCTTACTATCTGTGTCTGAGAGCTCCCAATGCTTTTATTCCTGCTTCAGCTATGCTCAAAGCCTATTGCTGTAATAGCACCTGTTCTCACACATTGTGCTCCTTTTCTACCATGGTACACTAAACCCATTTAGGCCTTCAAAGTTGTGTGTGCTGGAAAATTATTTTACCTTATCTTTTTGTGGGTTACACTCTCCAGAATTCATTCTAATGAAATATAACATCATTTTTTGGAGAGTAATTTGGTAGATATCAGATGAGGATATGGACACTCTCCTCCATATTCACTCCCCCCCCCACCTCATATTTCTTATCTCATTTCAAAACTGGCTCCAAAGTCATCAATCAGTTATTATTGTCTATTATTGTCTTCCATGTTCTTTAATTTTTTTTTATTGTATAAAGACACTTGGGAAGAATGGGACTTCTCTTTTTCTGAGTTCAAGTTGTTCATTTACCTATTCATTTTCCCCCTCCCAACTTGGAAAGTCCCCTATTTTCAGCCAATTAGAAATCTGATAACTAATGTGGTATTGTTTCCTTTTAATTAATTTGTCTTATTTAACTAATTATTTTGAATATGTAAGAGTCTGTCTCCCTATACACTGGTCTTGTCATAAGCTTAGGATGGGGCCTGGTTTCAATTTGTCTAGCAATTGTTTTTCCTTTCTTACTAAATCAATAAATTCCAAAGATTGAACCTTTTATTCCTCAATCATTTCATCTCTCACTCATTATACTATAAACAAGCTTAGATAATCAAACAAAGTAGTTAGGAGAAACATGACAGACAAACACAAATAATAAATTCAATATCACTAAAGAAGTATAAACTCTTTATATTCTGATTTGAGGAAATGATGTGTCATTCTGAACCCTATCACTATTGAGATCATAGAGGCCTGTATAATTTGAGGGAAGGCCTGAGAGTCATTCATTTGTGTCTGTGTATTCTTGAAAAGGATGAAAAGAGTAAAATATTGGGGGAAAAGAAAGGAAAAGGTAAGTTATAGAAATGGTTCACATATTAGGGTGTGCAAGTAGAAGTTTCTACAAATATTAAAGTAGAAAACAAGGGGCTAACACTTAAACATCATTCTCATTTGAACTGGAAAAAGAAGTGAAGAATATATATATATATATATATATATGTACATATATATATATATACACACACATACACACACAGTTGGTCACAAATGGAAACTATGAATAACATTAGTGAAAGTTATTTGACTATATATAATATGTAGAGTGTGCTACAGAGAGTAGTAGCCTTAATCTGAGAAGATCTGGCTTCAATTTCTTGCTATGACATTTACAGTTCTTATTTAAAAAATCAGCAAAGTAGTTCCTGTTTCCCCACCTGACAGGATCATTGTGAATAAAATACACTGCAAACAGTAAAGTCCTATAATTATTATCTGTAAAATGAGCAGGAAAGACAAGATAATTCTGGATATCCTTTCTAATTCTAGAATGTTGTGTTTCCATAAGCAAGTATTCTGACACAATTGCCTCAAGCTAGTCACTAATGTCAGCTCTTAAGTTTTAATTTACACATATTTACATAGTTGATGGGGAAAATTGCTACAAAAACATAATTATTTGCATTTTAGGAGCACGTTTCAAAATCAATAACAAGGGTTAAATATCTTAGATAATCATAAGGGCAAGAGAAAAATTTCTTTCTTGAGAAAAAGGTAACTTAAAATATTGTCATATTTAAAGTAAAAATAAATCATAATTTTATAAGAAATTAATTTTAATTTTATTTTGCAAAATGGCACATGCAAAGATATTTTAAAATGTAACTTATATGGAGAGTGTCAAATTTTATATAAACATATTATATCTAGAATTGTAACAAAACGAAATATTTGTAGATAAAGACAGAAAATAACTTTTATCAATTGAATTTTTATTTTCTAAGAAAATATTTTAAAATGATAATTACCCAGGTTTCTCTTTATTATCATTATGATACACACTAATTACAAACTTCTGTTAATTTGATCCTACCAAATCTTGCCTATCTTCCATGTATTTTTTTTTTGGTGATTTCTTTTCCACATTATTGAATTGTTATCTAAGCTCTGAGAATTTATGAACTACCAGACTAAAGGAATACCAGAATAACCTTTGCTGGAGTGCTGCTTCATCTAACATAATTAGTTTGTCATTGTGAATTTATAGGGCATTGTATGATATTGAAATTTTTCTTGTTTCCATAAGAGCTATACTGCCTTGAGATTAAATATGCCAAATAAGAAATCTCCTTTCTAAAGCATTGTAAAATTGGGTTAAGACATTTTTATTGCAGTGGAACAGTGAGCACTATTAAGTTAAGATTTATATGCTTGACATAATTGCCCATTAAAATGAGTGGGAGACATTGCTCAGCATAAGAAAAAGAAGATCACCAAATTTAAACCATAAGTGACATATCGAGGAATACTCTCTTCCAGCATATTTTCCTAGAAATGAAAGCCTACAAACCAATTTTTTTGCAAAGGTCATGTTCCATTTCATAGTTGTGTACAGATGATAGCAAAAAAAGCAGATACAATACTCTGGCATGGGCCATTTGGTATTTGAGATTGTTCTGAAAGTGATCTAAATGCATATTTTTATTAATTTATTCAATTGCTGCATGATTTATCACACATGGGGAAAATAAAGAATGGTACATCAACTGCAAAGCGAATGTTTAGAAAGTACTTAAAATTGACCATAAATGTTTCAATAGTAATGATTGTTAAAATGAAATTAAGACATGGAGAAAAGCCACAACTAAAGGTAGTTCTACATAGGAGAGAATATGTTATATTGAACTAAGATGACAAATTCTTTCACAAACTAGCAATGATTTGATCTTGGGCAAATTGTCTAACAACTTGGGGCCTAATTTTCCTTTTATATAAAAAGGTAGTATTGACTAAATTATCTCTGTCTCATTTGCAGTCTGAGTATTCTATGATTCTAAATTCAATTTTATAAAATATTAACAGTTTGCATTTATATGTCATGTTAATTTTTAGAGACCTTTCTTCACAATGATCTTCTGGTGGTAGTAATGTAATCGTTATTATCATCCTTTACAAAATGAGAACTCAAGAACAGGATATATGAAGCAATTTTTCCAGGTTGAATCATCTCATAAGTGGAATAAGTGCAAGTGAGCCATAGTCTGTCGGTGACTGAAATCTAGAATTCTTATCAGAATATCACATTATTTCTCACATATCCTACACTTTTCCCACATCTAAGTCTTACGCAATACATTCTAGTTTTAATCATTATAGTGTTATGAAAAGGGAAGGAATAAGAATCTACAAATGGTTAGAGTTGTAAATACTTTAGGAACAAGAGCCCCAAATTAGTTGTTTACCTATTGTAATTGTTGCTTTTATTTCAAGGAAATTTTCTCTTCTTAATGAAGCAAATAATTATTGTCTTAACCAAAACTAGTTTTCTTATATGAATAGCAGGTTCATAAATTGTTTTCAAATTAAATAAACATGGGAAAATTATCTGTTGCTTGCAGAAGTTGTTTGAGACATGGTAATATTAGCCAATGCTATTTTTCTATAATCAGATATATCTACATCTCCTTCTTTCTCCTTGAAATAAAAAAAGATATCTGCAAAAATATCTTATTTTTCCACACACAATTTCCAAAGTCTAATAAGTCATAGAATGTAAAATTATTTTATTTTATTGCTTCCTTTAAGATCTAAAATTGAATTTCTCTAATATCTTGCTATTTCTTAAAATTTCAAAATTTTCACACTCTATATCTGAAATTGACCAAATATTTATGCATGTCTCCACCTAACTTGTCTTCATTGCTTGATCATGCAGAATAAAAAGTAAATAACATAACATATATGTGTATATGTATATATGTATATGTGTGTACATATATGCATATGTATAAAAACTCATAACAATAGAATAATATGACTAGAAATAATGACATGAAATAGTATTTTTGGTGGGCTTCAACAAAATCTCTGCCAAAGCTAGAATTAATTTAGGGAATAAAAAAATAATAAAATTCAAGAATAAAACTATTTTCCCCTGAAAAGGATTAAATTTCTGAAGAGAAAAAAGTTGCTTTTACATATTGAAATTAAAGGTTTATTTTGATGAGTGTATGTGCCTGAAAAAATACATAATTTTAAAAGAATATCTAGTTCTTATAGTAATGAGTTGACCTTTCATCTCTTCTGACCACTGAATTATGTGGAACTGAAAATTGGCTACGGGGCCCAAAATACTAATAATAGATAGGAGGAACTTCAAGTATAACAAAAGAATATTAAGCAAGACCACAGCTTTTAAGTAATGGTTCTTCCATTAACTCATTGTTTTAAGTTTGATGAAATCATATATTATCTCTGAACACCAATTTCCTTATCTATTTAATAAACAATTTAAGCTATATTTCCTAGTTCTATATTTCCTTCCAACTTCATGATTCAATGAATCTGTGACATGGGAAGGGGAACCCAGACATGTGTTGTATACCAGGATCTATACTGTGGCATATGTTTATATTGTAAAATTTAAATTAATATCTAATAACTCCAAGTATTATATTTTATAAGATTTTTTAGTAATCACTTGAAGTAAAAGAAATAAAATAACAAAATATAAGCCTGATTAAAGCCACATGAGTAAAACTCTACTGCCCAGTTCTCCTCCAACCTCCAGCAGCCACCTTCCTGTGAGCAGAAAATGTGGGCAGAGCTACCCTCACAACTTTATCTCCAAAATGTAAGAACTGTAATGTGAGAATGAAGATGGGAATCTGGGAAAGAGCATTTTGGGGTGGAAAATTCTAATTACACAGTATTACATTAATGGATGTCCCATTCAATTGTTAATGATCAATTTCATGTGATAACTCTTTTCATAACTATGGACACTGACAGCATTTACCAGAGGTAACCAAGGAGCTCATTCATTTTTTTTTTAAACCCTTAACTTCTGTTTATTGGCTCATAGGTGGAAGAGTGGCAAGGGTGGGCAATGGGGGTCAAGTGACTTGCCCAGGGTCACACAGCTGGGAAGTGTCTGAGGTCAGATTTGAACCTAGGACCTCCTGTCTCTAGGCCTGATTCTCAATCCACTGAGCTACCCAGCTGCCCCCTCATTCATTTTTTTCTTTTTTTTTTTAAATTTAAACATTTATTAATAATCATTTTTAACATGGTTACATGATTCATGCTCCTACTTTCCCTTTCACCCCCCCCCCGCAATCCCCCTACCCATGGCCGACGCACATTTCCACTAGTTTTGTCATGTGTCCTTGATCAAGACCAATTTCCAAATTGTTGGTAGTTGCATTGGTGTGGTAGTTTCGAGTCCACACCCTCAATCGTGTCCACCCCGACCCATGCATTCAAGCAGTTGTTTTTCTTATATGTTTCCTCTCCTGCAGTCCTTCCTCTGAATGTGGGTAGCATTCTTTACCATAAATCCCTCAGAATTGTCCTGGGTCATTGCTGCTGGTACAGAGGTCCATTACATTCAATTTTACCACAGTATATCAGTCTCTGTGTACAATGTTCTTCTGGCTCTGCTCCTTTCGCTCTGCATCAGTTCCTGGAGGTCTCTCCAGTTCTCCTGGAACTCCTCCAGTTTATTATTCCTTTTAGCACAATAGTATTCCATCACCCGCATATACCACAGTTTGTTCAGCCATTCCCCAATTGAAGGACATACCCTCCTTTTCCAGTTTGTTGCCACCACAAAAAGCGCAGCTATAAATATTTTCGTACAAGTCTGTTTATCTGTGATCTCTTTGGGGTACAAACCCAACAATGGTATGGCTGGATCAAAGGGCAGGCATTCTTTTATAGCCCCTTGAGCATGATTCCAAATTGCCAGCCAGAATGGCTGGATCAGTTCACAACTCCACCAGCAATGCATTAATATCCCAATTTTGCCACATCCCCTCCAACATTCATTGCTCTCCCCTTCTTTCATTTTAGCCAATCTGCTAGGTGTGAGGTGATAAATTACAAAAATATACTAGCTCACATGTCCCACCCACTTTATAAATAATTAAATTGGTCTCAAGACAAAATTCATAAATTTATTTGTATTTATTAAGCAATTTTATACAGGTTTTTATCTTTTTTTAAAGGCCAATTTTGAAACAAATTAATATCATCTGACTTCATTGAATACAAGTGATTCTGTGATGAAAATTTATTAACAGAGATGCCAAAAATAAAACAAAGTCTCCAAGCCTAAAAGATAAATGTTTATTGAGAAAGTGATCTGTTCTTACAATAAAGCCAGACTGATGAAAAAGAAGAGATTCTGAGCTTTGTGAGTGGTCTCATTATATATCCAAAAACTCATTGCTCTTTATAGAAGCTTGTTGAATGACAAATAAGTGTACCTCACATTTGAGTAACAAGGGTTTTTAAGTATCAGTAAAAGTGAAAGAAAAAGGAGAAGTGAAGTTCAAGATACTTAGGTGTGCTTGATGCTCAAAGGACGAGTTACATCAAATGTTTGAGCAATGGGCTTCACATTAAGGTGCCTGAACAACAAGTTCAAGTACACATTTACTGGATAAAATACTAATCTAATCATAAGTGATTGAATAATGTTATTTGACTTACGCTAACATGCTTAACTATGCTAGAATTACAATTTTTATTAAATCAAGACTGATGCTAGTAATAAAAATAACCAGAAAGAGAATGGGTAGGGGATTTCACATTCACAATTCATTTACATTATCCAACCTGAAAGAGAATAAATATTCACACTTCTTTTAAAGTAGCAAAAACTAGTAACAAAAATGGCTAAAAAATTCTCATTCAAAAATATGAATTTATTTTAAAATTTCTCTGACTGTTGACTTCTACCCCAATTATTATATAAAATACAAGTAGACTTATATTTTATATAATTCTATTATCACAATGTTAAAGTGGAGGTTGAACTAGATCACTTCAGCATTCTTCTGACTATGTCATTTTGTGACATTGAAATTGTTATACATGTATTATAGTGTTATAATATAATATATGAAGATGTCCCCAGATTACTAGAAACCATTCGCAAAAATTGCCAAAAGGTTTCTTTTGGTTTATTATAACTAAGGACTCCCTAATGATTTAGAGTTACTTAAAAGAAGATGGTTGTCATGGGAGTTAGTCTCCTATTATTGATGAACTTCAAGGAAAGAATGGATGACTTATCACTTATTATAGTAACAGCTAACAAAATCATCATCTCTAGACAATTTCTTTCCTATGTTTATTTTGAATAACTATGTTTCCATGACACTGACATTATCTTTCACCTTAATGATTACGCATGTTTCTCTTTATTGTGTGTAATGTAGATTCATAGATGATCACTGAACAAAGCTCTTTATGAATCTTTTTTTTAATTTTTAAAAATTTTTAGAAAAAAAATTTTTCCATGGTTACATGATTCATGTTCTTGCTTTCTCTCCCCCATCCCCCAGCCCCCCGTAGCTGATGTGCATTTCCACTGGTTTCTTCATGTGTCATCGATCAAGACCTATTTCCATATTATTGTTCTAGGGTGATCATTAAGAGTCTACATCCCAAATCATGTCTGCATCAACCCATGTGTTCAAGCAGTTTTTTTTTTCTTCTGTGTTTCCACTCCTGTAGTTCCTCCTCTGAATGTGGGTAGCATTCTTTTCCATAAATCTCTGAGACTTGTCCTGGGTCATTGAATTGCTGCTAGTACAGAAGTACATTACTTTCAATTTTACCACAATGTAACAGTCTCTATGGATAATGTTCTCCTGGTTCTGCTCCTTTCACTCTGCATCAATTACTAGAGGTCATTCCAGTTCACATGGAATTCCTCCAATTTATTATTCCTTTGAGCACAATAGTATTCCATTACCAGCATGTACCACAATTTGTTCAGCCATTCTCCAATTGACAGGCATAACCTCGTTTTCCAGTTTTTTGCCACCACAAAGAGCAGAGCTACAAATATTTTTGTACATTTATTTTACCTTATGAAGTATTTGGCTACAAACCCAGCAATGGTATGGCTTAATCAATGAATTCAATTTAATTATGGCTTTTATTAAAGATACTCTTTGGAGAGGGACCTTTAAAGTCGTTACTTTTATTACTCTTTTAAACTTTTCTCATAATCAGTAGAAGTTTCTTTAAGCTATATGCTTATTATCATATGAAACAAAAGCTTCAGTGGGATAATAGATTATCCTTCAGTTATTTCTGGGCCTTCAAAATAACAAAATCTCAAATTAGAAAAATCCTTACAGTAGCTGGTATAACAACATATTTGAAAATAGAATCAAAATGTTTCATTGGCAATCATTTCGATTTTGGTTGAAAACAAATGACATCCATAGATACATGAAGAATCATTTTGGTTTACATTTTTTAAGTTCTATCTCTATATAAGATTCACTGCTTCAATATTTTATTTAAACAGATTGAGTTGGAGCTGAAAACTATTTTTATAATCTTTTTCCTTTCCTTGAATTTAATTACCTTGAACTGAATGAATTTAAAAACCTTGAATTAATTGAATTAATTTATCCAAATAATAATTTTACTAGATACTGTAAGGGTAAAATGGTAAGAATTTGACAAAAGTTAGGAGAGCAATTGAATAAAACACTTTTTTTTTAATTTGTGAAGAAGTAAAGAGAGAAAATAGAAATGGAGGAAAGGGAGATTATTATTCTAATACCCTCTGACTATACCTAAACTCCTAATACTATCTAAATTTCTAAAATCCTACTTCTATTTATATTCTGAGGACAGGTTTTTCTTGCCTGGCAAGACCAGGCCTATCTACCCTACACTATCTAAAATTGATTCACTAACTACCTATCTTCCTAAATAATCAGACATTCACCACCCATGAACTCTTTCAATCAGTTTATATACCTCAACTGTCAGTAGCCAAGTGCCCCTTGCCTAAGAGACAGACTTCCTGCTTTCTCAAGATCCATAGTCAAAAAAGCCTCAACTGCCAGTATTGCTTCCTCATCTCTCCCCTTGTCTACTTGGTAATGGATTCTTCAGATCTGGCTCACTGACCCCTGTGAGCTCTGTTCTACTTCTCTCTTGCCTCTTAAAGAGACAGAGGGAGAGATTAAGAAAATTCCTTTAGCAATACAAACAATTGTTTCTGAAATTGTATTCAGAACATTTTATCTTCAGTAAATTCCCAATAGCAGAGTATTAGTGCTAGAGTCAAATGAAACCCCCCTATACATGTTTTGTTATGATATCTTAACTACATAAGAAAACCATTAAATCAATCAAGAAATCTCCCCTTAGTTATAAGTCTTTCACTCTTTTAAATATTACCAATCGATCTCATACTTCATTTATTTCTACAAAGTTATTTCATATTGTATATTACATTTTGAGTGCCTCAAGGGCAGGAAATGTCTTTTGTCTTTATTTGTATCTCCAGTGCTTATATAGTGTCTGGAATATTGTAGGGGTTTACTGAATGTTCTATTGAAACTGCCTCATCCAAAAATCTTATATTTAGTGTAAAAAGCTTGTCAATTGACTATGCCTTTTGTATGAGAATTGTGTTTTGTCAAGCTGAGGTAACTTGGCTAAATACTAATGATCAATCACAAATATTCATGTTTTGACAAGGAAGATGTTCAGAAATTTGGGTTAATTTGGAGTTTCAACTTGGTTTTGATCAATTCCTCCCACCCCAACATGTCTTCTACTAAATGGGAGCTTCCAATGTGGAGAGTGTAAGAAGAAATTTAATTAATTCATTTTAGTAATTTTGTCCACTAACATGTTAAGTTGTAACTATAGTCAAAGATAGACCCAGTTATTGTCTGATGTGAATAACTCTATAGAATATGTTAAGCTTAAGAGTAGATAGATATAGTAAGGTGTGTTAAAAATATGATATAATAGGAATAGAAATAATATTAAAAGCTTCTGCAATGCTGAGTACCTGTACATTGCCTTTTACCTTGCCTTATGCTGTGGAGTTTGTGATATAAAGAAACCAATCCCCTTGCCCTTCCGTTTCATGACTAAGGATCCCAAGTAAAGGAGGGGGGAGGGGGAATGGTGAGTTCCCTATTTAAAATCACTGTTCAAAAATTCCTGTTCAAGAATGACTATTCAGATTGCCTATTCATCACCCTTACCCATCATCACTGTTGGCGTCCCTGTTTAGTACCTCTAGTCATAATATGATAAAACAATATTGAATCACTACCTATGCTTATAAAAATCTGTAAGATCTAAGACTCAGGATCTAAGACCATACTGGGTGTTTATAGTCCTTGGCTTTGAAACCTGCAGCTTTCATAATAAAGTCAGTTTATCTCAGAGATTTTGCTCAGTATTTTATTCTTTTAACAAGCATACAGAGGATGTTAGACTACTAAACTTTCTACTGGCGTACTACAATAACATCTACAGATGAACTGATGGCAATGGATGCATGATCAAAAGAAAACAACAGAATTCATGGAAGCTCAACAGGATTATTACACCATGCCTAAAGGGAATATCTTAAACACCTCACAAATGGAATAAAAAGGACTTTGGGTTATCAAGATCTATGAGTTACTCCTTTGCCCCATGTGCTTTCTGAGCTTTCCTCTGGATTTTACATATATTTGTGGGATAATGAATCATAGACTTTGGCAGGAGGATATTTTGTCTTTGTAAATACCTTTTAAATATGAATAAGCTTGGCTGACTAATACATTTTTTTAACATTTATTAATATTCATTTTTGACATGGTTACATGATTCATGCTCCACCTTTCCCCTTCAACCCCCCCCAAGCCCCCCCCCCACCCTTGGCCAATGCGCGTTTCCACTAGTTTTGTCATGTGTCCTTGAACAAGACCAATTTCCAAATTGTTGGTAGTTGCATTGGTGTGGTAGTTTCGAGTCTACACCCTCAGTCATGTCCACCCCGACCCATGCGTTCAAGCAGTTGTTTTTCTTATATGTTTCCTCTCCTGCAGTCCTT